>NC_064639.1:1113672777-1113980381 GCF_023864345.2 Schistocerca serialis cubense | reverse complement strand
TCCTCATCATAACACCTCTCAGGATCTTCTCCGTTTGAACTAAAGTGATTACCGAGTGTCCTTACTGAAAGTACATTAAAACCCAGTTTGCTAATTAATGCCTCTTGAACTTAGTAAAAAGAAAGTTAAAGTTAATGTGGCAAGAGAGTGAGTTAAAGTAAATGTTGTTTGCTGAAAATAATTTTTCGATTAAAACTGCTTATTAAAGTGCTGTTTCCAACTGCAAACTTGAAAGTTCTTAAGACTGAGGCTTATAAAGTTTTTGTTAGTAAATGATCACATCGCTGTCTGTAGTAAGTTCTAAAAGGTGAGTTAGTTTCTTGCAATTTTGCCAACATGGTGTTTCACTGTAGTAAAAGTGGAAAACTGTAGTTGTGAAACTTTATATACTCATGTTTATTAAGTGTATGTCTCTCTTGTGTATAGGAAGTGCATATTTATAATATAACAGGATCCACAGTTTGTCTATTGTATTAATGCTGGGTAACAAGTTATGGGAAGACCACTGATTATAAAAACCATAATTCCTTTATTCAAATGATAATGAGAAGCAACCTGTGAGTGGATTCCTGTTAACTTTCATTTTAAATAGTAAAGTATTTAACTGAGAGAGACTCACATATGTACAATATATGATCCTGCAGTGAATGTTAATAGTAATGATATAAATACCATTCAGTTTGAACAAGGCCTGAAAGTAATAGTGTGTTTCGGTATCTGTTATAAATTTGCAAATAGTTTGTGCTGCTCGAGTTGTTAGCTTCAATCTTAACGTATACATACGTATGTGTCAGGGTTTATTGCACTCGCGTGCGGCCAAGTATAGGTTGTGTTTATCCATTAGAGCTACTAATAACTATATTCTTGAACGAGAATGTTAATCATTCTCTTGCCTAGTTAGGCTGGCGACCGTTTTCTTTATCAGTTAAACAGTGCAGATAGGCAAAATTTTGTTTGTTACTGTTCAAATATTTACGCAATTCTGATTGTCATTTCCGATAAGCCACCTCTGTTAGGTACAACACGGTCAACGTAACAAAATTCCTCTGAGAAGGTAACATTGTTCTGCTGCTTTATACCATTGTTACTCTAACAAAATAATTCTGTTTTGCAAATTGCCTCCAGTTTCGAGGTTATGGTATGGCAGTAGCAGACAGGAGTGTTATATGTCTTAACTTCAAATACAGTCCAGGCAGACTCTAAGAGGGGAGAAGAGAAACCTGGAGGATGAAGGGTATCAGTACAGAGAATTTTAAAAATGAGGTAAGTTTATTACATGTAGAAGAATGAGGAGAAAATATTTGATTCTCATTTTCTCTGTTTAAATTTTTTACGTCATTAGAAGCCTTTTCTCTAAACGTATTTGCGCTAATGCTATGAAATTTTCGGGAACTGTTCGCAACATGTCGCTGTCTCCCTGAAACTAAATTATACGTGATCCTGCAATCACATTTTGATTTTTAGATGACTGTATGTAGAAAAAAAGTTAGTTTTGGATGTGGAAAATTAAAAACTCTGTCAATGATACAATTTGTACCATAAATTAATAACTGTATTTCAGTGGCCTTATAACCTTCTCACGACACTGAAATAACATTTTCTGATAAATTGCATGAATAAAATTTGAGTTATGGCTTTTTATAAAAAAGTCAATTAAAAAATTAAAAATTCAAATTTCTGGCAAAATATTAATTCTGCATATTTTATTGTACTTTTCTGTTAAAACACAGCTCTTCCGCTTTACACAAGCAAAATTTTAGGTTCTGTACATTATTAAATATGGCTGTAATGGTTTTATAATTAATGTTTACATTTTCATCCGATCGCCCCTTAACGCACGAGACATTGTTAAAAGGCATTATTGTCTCATCATTGCTGTTCCAATCCTTACACCATGTATTTCTTGTTCGTTACTGTCGGCATAGTTATTAAAATAATGCTGAGTGCTTTTTCCATTTTCTACGATAAGGTAATATTTGAAATCAATGCAAATTATGCGAACAAAAACTACTCCACTTTAAAAAGTAGAAACTTTAGCCCTGGTGATATGGTTCACTGATATTAAGCCATTTGCGTTCGGTTAATAGTAAAAAACAAAAATAGCCTGATATAACTGAGCCAAACCAAAAACTGGAAAATACCGGTTATTCAGAACAAAAATACTGATATAGGTTTTAACTGGTCTGTTCTTTTCATCCCTATGTCGCACATAATGCACAGGGAAGTAAATGTGCTTGCGTCGGAGGTAAGTCTGAGCAAGAGTTTCAACTGCATTATGTGTCTAAGAATAAGACATTGCAAGTGGTGAGCCAGTAAGTCAGCAAGAATTCCCATCTGTGTTATTAATTATTTAGTCATATGTAATGTGTTGGCATGCCAGACAGGACTGTGTCAGATCAATAAGTCCTCTGAGAGCGCACATGTGAAATGAGTGACTTCCATGATTTGTTGAGCTGGAAACCATCGTCTGTGTTGAGCAGGTTGTTTGCTAATTGTACACACATCAAAAAACGTTTTGCATCACCCCGCTTCCCAAAACTCCTTTCTGTGGATATTGTGTCACAGACACAGTTTCTTAGACTGTTCAGAGATGTCACTAAAACCACCCAAAGATGTAAACAACCATGCATGGGCAGCGTCTATTAGACGGAGGGGGTCCGGCAGCCGATCAGTTCCAGTCATTCTGCCAGGAAGGAGGTACATGGCTCGTGTTGTCTGTAGTTCAACCATGCCTAGACGGCGAATACCGAGGTGTGATCGCGTCCGCATTGTTACTTTGTGCCAGGAAGGGCTCTGAACAAGGGAAGTGTCCAGGCGTCTCGAAGTGAACCAAAGCGATGTTGTTAGGACATGGAGGAGATACAGAGAGACAGGAACTGTCGATGACATGCCTCGCTCAGTCCGTCCCACGGCTACTACTACAGTGGATGACCACTATCTACGGATTATGGCACTGAAGAGCCCTGACAGCAACGCCAACATGTTGAATGATGCTTTCCGTGCAGCCATAGGAAGTCGTATTACGATTCAAACTGTGCGCAATAGGCTGCATGATGTTCAATTTCACTCCCAACGTCCATGGCGAGGCCCATCTTAGAACCACGACACCATGCAGCGCGGTACAGATGGGCCGCTCAGGATTGGCATCAAATTCTCTTCACCGACAAGTATCGCATATGCCTTCAACCAGACAGTCGTCAGATGCGTGGTTGGAGGCAACACGGTCAGGCTGAACGCCTTAGACACACTGTCCAGCGAGTGCAGCAAGGTGGAGGTTCCCTGCTGTTTTGGGATGGCATTATGTGAGGCCGACGTACAACGCTGGTGGTCATGGAAGGCGCCGTAGCGGCTGTACGATACGTGAATGCCATCCTCCGACCGGCAGTGCAACCATACCTGCAGTATATGGGCGAGGCATTCGTCTTCATGCACGGGAATTCACGTCCCCATCGTGCACATACTGTGAATGACTTCCTTCAGGATAACGACATCGCTCGACTAGAGTGTGCAGCATGTTCTCCAGACATGAAGCCTATCGGACATGTCTCGGATAGATTGAAAAGGGCTGTTTATGGACGAAGTGACCCACCAACCACTCTGAGGGATCTACGCCGAATCGCCGTTGAGGAGGGGGACAACAGTGTGTTGATTAATTTGTGAACAGTTTGCCACGACGAATACAGGCATACATCGATGCAAGAGGACATGCTGCTGGATATCAGACGTACCAGTGTTTACAGAAATCTGGACCACCACCTCTGAATGTCTCCCTGTATGGTGGTACAATATGCAATGTGCGGTTTTCATGAGCAATAAAAAGGGCGGAAGTGATGATTATGTCGATCTCTATTTCAATTTTCTGTACAGCTACCGGAACTCTCGGAACCGAGGTGAAATGGTTCAAATGGCTCTGAGCACTATGGGATTTAACTTCTGAGGTTATCAGTCCCCTATAACTTAGAACTACTTAAACCTAACTAACCTAAGGACATCACACACATCCATGCCCGAGGCAGGATTCGAACCTGCGACCGTAGCGGTCGCGCGGTTCCAGACTGTAGCGCCTAGAACGACTCGGCCACCACGGCCAGCAACCGAGCTGATGTAAAACTTTTTTTGATATGTGTATTCCCCAAGCTTTCGAAAACACTGAATCTCAACAGGATGAGGAAGTGGCCATCAGTCTGAATTTCTAAAAAGTTCAGCCTGGAAAACTCAGCTTTCTTATGTAAGAATCTGCGAATGTTATACTAAAGAGTTCTCCTTTCTTCAGGTTGTCCTCTAAGTTGACTAATAAAGTAAAAGCCAAGGACTGATGTCAGCAAATCAAAAAACTTACACTTATCCGTAGAACGTGGTCCATTGCTGGCGCCCCGTCCGTATTCTAACGTTACCAAGAAACAAGAGGTTGCAGCTGTAGCAGTCTATTGCTCACTGAGCAAAGACTGAGTGATACATCGTAGTGCAGTCGCCCACAGTGTTTTGTTTCCATTTAGCTGTAATAACAGGACAGCAGCGTGATGGAGAAGAGTCTGTACTGAGGAGAGGGGGTGGGGGTGGGCATGCGGTGGGGTTGGGAGGTGGGGATCTTCAACCAATTACGGCGGCCGCCTACGCCAGCTGGCTGTCCGAAAAGCCCGCTGCTCTTACCACAGCTGCCGTTCGTATCTGTGCCGCCAGACGGCGGCAAAAGCAGCGAGCCCAGTAATGAAACCGGCCCCTAAAAAGCGCCACCTACATAAATCACACACTTACACCACTTTGCACCATAATTACATGATTCCTGCACAGATGTTAGTAACGACTGCCAGAGGATAGTTTCCAATATTACGGATTGTTGCGCTGCTGGGGCAGGGTTTAAGTATATGTGTTTGAAGAAGACTTTGTCTCTCTAAAGTAATTTTGGTACTGCTCATCTATCCAACTGACTCCCGAGCCCAATGTGGAATTTGCAAACTCTTAAGAGATTACACAAACCGCGAAAGGACTTAAGTTTCAGAATTATAGTGAGAAATAGAGACATTCGAGTAACATTTAATAAATAGAGAACAAGTAACTCTATACATAGGAAAACAACAATTTCATTAGTAATAGTCTTTCAGTTGTATGCGAACAGAGCTGAATCACTGCACAAATATTCGTTGATATTGGTACTTATTAATGCTAATTAATGACAGGCTGTATGATAACAAGAGACGTTGGCCGATATATCATTCAGAGACCACTGGTGCTGTGTGGAGACCTTAAGACTTGTGTAAATTTAGCATGCTGTACAGACATTAGTAGAACGACGTGCTGATAATATTGACATGGAAAATACTGTTAAATTTTAATCACCGTTTGCAAGACAATGTTCTTCACAATTGTTGCATATATTTCAAATTCGTCTGTGCAGCTACTTAAAGATCGTATTTACTTTACCATACGAACGTCGTATAATTCACTTTCAAAATATAGTACTGGCCATTAAAATTGCTACACCACGAAGATGACGTGCTACAGATCCGAAATTTAACCGACAGGAAGAAGATGCTGTGACATGCAAATGATTAGCTTTTCAGAGCATTCACACAAGGTCGACGCCGGTGGCGTCACATACAACGTGCAGACATGAGGAAAGTTTCCAACCGATTTGTCATACACAAACAACAGTTGACCGGGGTTGCCTTGTTAAACGTTGCTGTGATGCCTCGTGTAAGGAGGAGAAATGCGTACCATAACGTTTCCGACTTTGATAGAGGTCGGAATGTAGACTATCGCGACTGCGGTTTATCGTATCGCAACATTGCTGCTCGCGTTGGACGAGTTCCAATGACTGTTAGCTGAATACGGAATAGGTGGGTTCTGGAGGATAACACGGAACGCCGTGCTGGATCCCAACGGCCTCGTATCACTAGCAGTCGAGATGACAGGCATCTTATCCGATTGGCTGTAACGGATCGTGCAGCCACGTCACGACCCCTGAGTCAACAGATGGGGACGATTGCAAGACAACAACCATCTGCACGAACAGTTCGACGACGTTTGCAGCAGCATGGACTATCAGCTCGGAGACCATGGCTGCGGTTACCCTTGACGCTGCATCACAGACAGGAGCGCCTGCGATGGTGTACTCAACGACAAACGTGGGTGCACGAATGGCAAAACGTCATTTTCTTGGATGAATCTAGGTTCTGTTTACAGCATCATGATAGTCGCATCCGTGTTTGGCAACTTTGCGGTGAACGACATTGGAAGCATGTATTCGTCATCGCCATACTGGCGTATCACCCGGCGTGATGGTATGGGGTGCCATTGGTTAAACGTCTCGGCCACCTCATGTTCGTATTGACGGCACTTTGAACAGTGGACGTTACATTTCAGATGTGTTACAACCGGTGGCTCTACCCTTCATTGGATCCCCGTGAAACCCTACATTTCAGCAGGTTAATGAACGACCGCATGTTGCAGGTTCTGTACGGGCCTTTCTGGATACAGAAAATGTTCGACTGCTGCCCTGGCCAGCACATTCTCCAGATCTCTCACGAATTGAAAACGTCTGGTCAATGGTGGTCGAACAACTGGCACGTCACAATACGCCAGTCACTACTCTTGATGAACTGTGCTATTGTGTTGAAGGTGCATGGGCAGCTGTACCTGTACACGCCATCCAAGCTCTGTTTGACTCAATGCCCAGGCGTATCAAGGCCGTTATTACGGCCAGAGGTGGTTGTTCTGGGTACTGATTTCTCAGGATATATGAACCCAAACTGCGTGAAAATGTAATCACATGTCTGTTGTAGTATAATGTAACTGTCCAATGAATAGCCGTTTATCATCTGCATACCTTCTTGGTGTAGGAATTTTAATGGCCAGTAGTGTAGTAAGAGATGTGGAATCAAATATATTGACACTTTTAGCATGTGAACCGTTCAGCGACTGATAGATCTCCAGTAGAACATCTTTGTCCTACCAGGGCGTGGCTCACACGCAGAACTGAGGTTCTAGTTGTGTAATACACTCCTGGAAATGGAAAAAAGAACACATTGATACCGGTGTGTCAGACCCACCATACTTGCTCCGGACACTGCGAGAGGGCTGTACAAGCAATGATCACACGCACGGCACAGCGGACACACCAGGAACCGCGGTGTTGGCCGTCGAATGGCGCTAGCTGCGCAGCATTTGTGCACCGCCGCCGTCAGTGTCAGCCAGTTTGCCGTGGCATGCGGAGCTCCATCGCAGTCTATAACACTGGAAGCATGCCGCGACAGCGTGGACGTGAACCGTATGTGCAGTTGACGGACTTTGAGCGAGGGCGTATAGTGGGCATGCGGGAGGCCGGGTGGACGTACCGCCGAATTGCTCAACACGTGGGGCGTGAGGTCTCCACAGTACATCGATGTTGTCGCCAGTGGTCGGCGGAAGGTGCACGTGCCCGTCGACCTGGGACCGGACCGCAGCGACGCACGGATGCACGCCAAGACCGTAGGATCCTACGCAGTGCCGTAGGGGACCGCACCGCCACTTCCCAGCAAATTAGGGACACAGTTGCTCCTGGGGTATCGGCGAGGACCATTCGCAACCGTCTCCATGAAGCTGGGCTACGGTCCCGCACACCGTTAGGCCGTCTTCCGCTCACGCCCCAACATCGTGCAGCCCGCCTCCAGTGGTGTCGCGACAGGCGTGAATGGAGGGACGAATGGAGACGTGTCGTCTTCAGCGATGAGAGTCGATTCTGCCTTGGTGCCAATGATGGTCGTATGCGTGTTTGGCGCCGTGCAGGTGAGCGCCACAATCAGGACTGCATACGACCGAGGCACACAGGGCCAACACCCGGCATCATGGTGTGGGGAGCGATCTCCTACACTGGCCGTACACCACTGGTGATCGTCGAGGGGACACTGAATAGTGCACGGTACATCCAAACCGTCACCGAACCCATCGTTCTACCATTCCTAGACCGGCAAGGGAACTTGCTGTTCCAACAGGACAATGCACGTCCGCATGTATCCCGTGCCACCCAACGTGCTCTAGAAGGTGTAAGTCAACTACCCTGGCCAGCAAGATCTCCGGATCTGTCCCCCATTGAGCATGTTTGGGACTGGATGAAGCGTCGTTTCACGCGGTTTGCACGTCCAGCACGAACGCTGGTCCAACTGAGGCGCCAGGTGGAAATGGCATGGCAAGCCGTTCCACAGGACTACATCCAGCATCTCTACGATCGTCTCCATGGGAGAATAGCAGCCTGCATTGCTGCGAAAGGTGATATACACTGTACTAGCGCCGACATTGTGCATGCTCTGTTGCCTGTGTCTACGTGCCTGTGGTTCTGTCAGTGTGATCATGTGATGTATCTGACCCCAGGAATGTGTCAACAAAGTTTCCCCTTCCTGGGACAATGAATTCACGGTGTTCTTATTTCAATTTCCAGGAGTGTAGTTAGACCGGGAAGGAGTAACAGTTCTCTTGGTATGAGGCGGCCTGGTTGGAACCTGGTGTCAAGGCGAGTTGTGCGCCGACGGTTGAAGGCTGGAACAGCTTCGACATTTAACAGTCACCGGCCCTGATCATAGCAGCGACAGCAGGAAGCGACGCTCTGACTGGTTTCGTGATTGCAAACCTTTTTTACTTCGGTACCGGCCTGCTGGAAACCTCGGGACATGTGGGGCACGTACCGAGGGAAAGAGGATGTTGGGGTGGGGGGATTCAGTGACTGATCCCACCTGGAGGCGCACCGCCGCTGTGTTGAAGTTGTACATCGGCTCCTCGGTATCCTTTCTGAATCGTTGTACGGATATATCTCCTAAGCTTCCACTTTGTTTTGTCGCATGCAAGTGAGCCGACCAGCAGCAGTAACCACAGCTATAAATGCCATTTCCTGCACTAGTACTGCGGCCGTTTATTTCGGTAGTGTCCTGGTTGTTAGAGGTTCACGTCCGGCTCCGTATCGGACTTCTGGTTGTTGATCCCAATTCTGTCTTGAGGCAGGAAAGTTGCGTGTGCACTCCCACAAAACTACTGAATCTATTTCTTTTATTTAAAGCTCCAAATTGAGTGTAGTTACTAAGTTCGGTTTCAATTTCTTAGTTGGCTGCTGTAAGGTGTCGGATTTGTAGCGGCGATGATTTATGTCTTAAGCGATTTAGCCGTGCAGTGCTCCATTTATTGTTTGTCATTTTCTGTTACACTACTGCCGCCTCCTTTTCTTTTCCATTTACTGGCGTCACTAAGTTCCTGCCTTACTTGCCCGTGAGCGGCAGCAGCATTACGTATCGATAAGTGCACTGTCGTACCATCTCTGCAGCGACCGATAGTATTTCCGGGTCGTCGTGTGTCTGGCAGTCAGTTGGGGACGAACCATCAGTGCAGTCGGGACGCAGCAGCAGTGAAGTCGGTGAGGCGCCGATAGCCAGTGCTCCCCGGCAGCTGGTGACTCGCATGCACTGTCCGACGGAAGGAGATTGGAGCAGGACGACCGTTGGTTGGTCGTTTGATTGGTCGCCTCATCGGCCGACGTATATTTGCTCCTTTCACTGTTTCCGGGCCTGGGGAGTCAATTGGTTAGCGTGGAGCAGCGAGAAATTCTCCGCGGGACGTAGTTTGGCTGGGGCTATTCCCATTGCTATCAGGTCCGTGGCCACCGAAAGTGGACTCGAAAGTTGAGTTTTGATTTAATCTACCAGTAAGTCAGGTCTGTTCACATTGAGTCGTTTGGAGTTCGTTGTCGGCTGTCGGGATATTCCCGTGAGTAACAACGTGGTTTACAAGTTGGGAAATTCTAACCACCCTCCGGTGGAGTTTCACTGTACCTGATTATTTGAATTGAAGAGTAGCTACCAGCAGAATCTTCTGCCTTGTGGCCGTTAACGTTCCATTTACCTGCCCTGGCCGTTGACGTATATTTCAAGCATTGTGTTGTTGCTGTTTTGACTGCTCCGTGTATGATTGGTAGTGGGCACAAATATCTTCTACGTTGTTCCGTTTGGCTCTCTGTTGTGCCCTGATTGGGTGAAGTGGAAGTTATCTTGTCGGTGGGTCCATTGACTGTAGGTCGGTTGGATTGTCATCAGATCGTGAATGGTTGGCCCGACTGCCTGTCTCACCTAAGGGAACGTTAGTGTTTGAATTCCAGGCCGACCCTCGACATCTGAGCACCCTTGGGTGTACTGCCTCTTTTTATTTCTTCTTGTTGTTCGTACTTGTATGGCTTTCGAGCAGATTTTTTAAAATTAAGTTTGTTTTGCCCTTAAGGCGTAAGATTCTTCAGGCCTTCAGCCTCATTTAAAGAACTGTTTCACGTAAGTCCTTTCGTATTTTAAAAGTTTTACTGTTGTTGAATTTTAAGCGTTGTGCCTTCAGCCGATTTTGAGTTTGAGTTGTTTTCCTTCAGCCTGAATTAAAATAGTTTCACTTAAGGCCTTTGGTATTTTAAAAAAATAATCTTATGGAGATTTAAATGTTAGGCCTTCAACATTTCTCTGCCTCGTGATGACTGGGTGTTGTGTGATGTCCTTAGGTTAGTTAGGTTTAAGTAGTTCTACGTTCTAGGGGACTGATGACCATATATGTTAAGTCCCATAGTGCTCAGAGCCATTTTTCTTTTTTTTGCCTTCAACAGATTTGAATTTAACTTGTTTGATTTTCAAGTGTCCGATTCTTTGGGCCTTCGGAATAGCTAAGGAACTGTTTTAAGATAAGGCTTTGCCTTTTAATTTCTCTTTTGGTTGAGTTTTGCCTAATTAAGAAATGTTTTACGTAAGGCCTTTCTTTTAATTTAATGTTGTTTAGCCTTATATATTGGGCTTTCAGCCTATTTTGTATTCAAATTGTTTGCTCTAAAAATCTAAGATTCTTTGTGCCTTGAGCCTAAATAAAGAACTGTTGTAAGATAAGGCTTGCCTTTTAAATTTCTGATTATGCTTGCTTTTTGAGTTATTGGCCTTCAGCCGTTTTTAAATAAAAGTGGATATCAGCCAGTAACTGAGTCCCAAATCTTAGAGCTGCGTGTTTAAAAAAAAAAAACAAATTTCTTTCGGGCTTTTGTAATGTTTGATCAAATAATAAAGTTGTATGTTCGAATGTAACTGACAGCCCCTTACATTGCCCCCTTTCCACAATTAAAAATACCTGTCCAGTCCTGCGGGTTGAGCGGAGCGTCTCAGCGATAAGTGGGTTTCATGTACCACATGCTGCATGTTATATCACTGGAGCGGACAATTTCATTTATTGTCTTATTGGCCGGTTTTACTATCAATATTGAGTGCTTTTGTTTTTTTTTTATTGTCTCGAAGGGTGGAGTCTCTTTATCTTAATTACAGGTATTGAGTCTCTCTTCTCTCCAAATGAAGATTTTATGTTGTGTTTGTAACTACTATCTTATAAATGACTGAAATTTTTTTCCGAAAGGTTAGGGTCTGTCTGCTGTTAGGGGTTCGTTGGCCAACTGAACGCGTTAGCTGGGAGTTTAGTTTTCCGTCCCGAGTGCGTGGTGGTTACTCGTTTACCTCTCGCCCACGTGGCGCGAGGTTGGTAGTCGAACTTCGTGCTCGGTAACTGTATTTGGAACTGCGTTTAGATTTTGGGCCCCTTACAGGTTTCATTGATTTGACACAGTTAACATATTGAAAAAAATTATGTTCTTGGTTTTGTTGTTGCTGTAATTTTGTCTGTCGTGTAGCAGCGTTCGGTCTATAGTAAATGCCTGGCCCATTTCCTGTACTAAATTCTGTACTTACGTGTTCATCAGGCTACCAGTTGTGTTTCTTTTTTGTGGGACCTGGGTGACATCTGCCTGGCTGATAGAGCAGGCGCAGAGTCCGGAAGCGGAGTCAAGTCCGCGGCCAGAGGGGTGCAGGTGGTCCTGCACCATTTAATCTTTCCGAGCCCACTATGCATTGCGAAGACAGATTGTGTAGCAAGTCGATGTACGTATCTGTGTCTTAATCATTGCGCTCCTACTGCAGTTCTCCTTTTAATTTCTTTCTTTATTTCTAGCTCATGTACAATGTAGAAGTGGTAACTGGCTAACATTTGAGCCATTGTTGTGCATCTCCGTTTCTTACTGCAATGTCTAGAAGTAGCAAACCTAACATCACGAGCAGCACCTCCGTCGACGTTGTTCTACACGCATCCATCAGGCGCAGTGATACGCTCTTCTGTGATCTCCGTAGAGCCCTTGCTACCCTTAAATTCCTGGCTCTACGGGTCCAAACGCTCAACCCGTAGCCCATAATAGCGAGTAAGATTGCGTTGTGGCACGATTTTATTGCACTTAGTGGCATCTGAAAACTTCTTTGGTCAATTGTTGCTCTTTTATTTCGGATTTTAATGCGTTTCTGGCAGACGATTTCTACATTTGCATGAAAGTTTTTCTTTTAGTTGACTGTAATTCCAAGGTACCTAATATACTGCTTTTGTTTCCACAAGTTGGTCATTTATTCAAGTTGTGGGATTTCTCGTTCTTGATAATGTTCCTTTCAGGAACATATAAACTATTTTGTGCGCTGCTATCGTTTGCTTCCTACGTACCAGATACTTTGTTTTTAAAGAACTATCCTATGGCTCTACGACAACATCCCAGAACTGTAAACCAGAAACAGAGCCTTATGGTCAGTCTTTTGTGATGTATTTTACGATTTTATTTCCAGTTCATTCTAATTGCACCTGTCTGTCGCTCTAACAATTTAATACACTGTTTAGAGATACCTGGGTCAGTTCATCTGTCTCAGTCTTTCGAAAAGTGCAGGCCACCACAAATTATCAAACGCCCAATCAATCGTCATGCCTTAACATACTTGGCGTCTGATGTGGTCACAACACTAATTGCGTGATTTACCGCATCCTCGGTGTTTTTTCACTTCCCTGAATCCATACTGCAGGGGGCTCATGCTTACTACCTGTCTGTGGTCCCTCAGACGGTGACACAGAACCTCTTCCTGTACTTTGGCTAGAGCATTTACCAAGCAAATCGGCCTATAAGATTTCTGTTCTGTTGGGTCTTAGTCTTCCCCTTTTTTAAGTATAATGATATTCGACATTTTACAACTTCTGGGCACCTGACCCTCCCAAAGACAATTGTTTATTAACACTGTTATATATGGCATAAAAATCCATGCAATTCTACACGCAGGGATCTAAGCAAAGCAAAGGCAGCTGTTCAGCGCACTGTCCGCAACTACATCAATACCTATTCGGAACAAATTTGCACTGGCATACAGGAGTGTTCAATGCTGGCGACATTGATGATGTGTACTGAGGCATCAAACGGTCCATTCCATAGTAGAGTGTACCACTCAAGGAAATAGATGGCAAAGTCATCACAGATCGAAATCGTCAACTGCACCGTTAGGCAGAACATTACTCCAGTCTTCACTCACATCCCATCAACATTATTCTAAACGCAATGGATGAAATTCCTCAGATGACACCTTACATGGATGCCACGCCTACTATGGAGGAGCTTAAAAGAGCAATTGCATAGCTCAAATGTGGGAAGTGCCCTGGCAAAGACAATGTCTCCACAGAAATTGTAAAACTCAAGCCAGTTTTCCGCTGCTTTTCAACCTCTTACTGAAATGTTGTGCTGGGAGTATTGCGCCGCAAGACAGACGCGGTGCCAATATTGTTACTTTATACAAAGGTAAAGGTTATCGCGGCGTTTGCAACTGTCGCATTGGAATCTCATTCCTGAGTGTAACTCGAAAAACATTTGAAACTGTGGTACTGGGCAGACTTCAGAAGCTTGCCGAGCGCATATACCCTGAGATACAATGTGGATTTCGTTCCCAAAGAACTATAGTTGACACTCCGGCAATTTCAGGTAGAGCGTCACGAGCAGAAAACCCCTCTGTCCATTGTCTTCATCGACCTAACGCTTTCGACGCATTCAGCAGAGAAGGACTGTATGATAGTGTGTCCTCCAAAACTATTAATGATCAAGGCTTTTCACGAAGATATGGAAGGCGCTGTGGTCTTCGACGGAATCATATATAACCCTTTTGCTGTGAGAAGAGGGGTTCTTCAGGGCTGCCTATTGGTTCCCACTCTGTTCAATATTTTTTTTCTCAGCACTCCTCAAAGTCGCTTTTGGTGAAACTAGCCTGGGCATTCATCTGTATACCAGAGCTGATGGGAAGCTCTACAACTCAGATCCCAGCGCTTCAGAGAAGACTTGCATGTATATAGCTTTTTATTTGCTGACGACGTTGCATTTGTATCTCATACTCAAGACGATCGACAAGAGCTTGTGGATAAATTCTCTACTGAATGCAAGCTCTTCTCCATGTCTATAAACGTAAAAAAGACGGTTGTCGTGGCACAAGGATACACAGATCCGCTTATCATCAAACTGTCCGGATCGATGTCGAAGGTAGTCGATAATTCTGCTATCTTGGTTCAATAATGACAGAAGATCTCTCCCTGGATGAAGAGATCAATGCAAGAATAGGAAAGGCTTCCAGCACTTTCGGAAAGTTCCGCATACGAGCATGGGACAACAAACATTGTCGACAATAATACTTGCGTATCAGTCATGTGTGCTGAGTACTCACCTGTATGGAGCTGAGACTTGGACGTCGTATGCCAAGCAGGAACGAAAGCTCAACGCCTTTCGCCTGCGATGCTTACGGAACATCTTGGGAATATCATGGAAGGAACATATGGCAAATAACGTGGTTCTGAAAATTGCAAAACAATAATCACTGCCACACTCAAGCAACGTCACCTGCGTTGGTTAGAACATCTACATGGTATGGACCACTCCCGTCTGCCCCAGCGCACATTACACAGTTAAGTATCAGGACCAAAGAGACCTCGTGGAAGATCCTTACTACGCTTTAGGGATTGCGTTAAGCGGGTTGTGTGCGCATTTAATATTGACAGTGACAAGTAGGAACAATTTGCTGACGGTCGCAGCAAATGGAGGAAACTGACTGCAGTTGGAACCATGATGCACGACCAAGTGTGGCTTAATAACTTAGCTGTAAAACGACCGCGCAGACATGAGCTTATGATTAACCCTCCAGCTGGAGCGACTCATATTTGCCTGGCTTGTGGGCGCCAAGTCCGCTCTCGCATTGGACTTCTGAGCCACCAGCGAAAATATCTCCAAGGTACCACCTGAATCTTCCGACAGGTAACACCAGGCCATTATATATATATATATGGCACAATTTGGTTCACCAGCTGATGCAGCACTTTTGCCATTATTCTGTTTAGTCCTAGCACTTAAATCTTCTTTAACTTCATAGTTTTCAGTCTTACTTCCTCTAGGGCAAATATAATCACAACACTGTCATTCATTTGCTGCTCTAGTAATTCATAGTTTAGATGCTGATGGTACTTTGTCGCTCCATTGTTGTGTTTTCCGGCAACAAAGTTCTGAGTGTTCTGTCGTCATCGTGTCATCGGATCGTCACAGGGCTGATAATATAGTGGTGATGGATCATCACCTGCAGCAAGTTTATATGGAAATCCCCAAACATCTGTTGCCATTTGGTCCGTGAGGTACGACTCCCATTTTTGTAATCTTGTTTTCTGTAGTAGCTCTTTATGTTGCTGTATGACTGTCTGATAGAGACTCTGCGTTCTTTGTCTTTCTGTTTCCCCAATGGATCTTTCGAAGTGTCTCCTCGCCTGCCTTGCTCTGAGTGTTAAGAACTGTACTGCGGGACATCAGGATATTTTAACCCCTTCTGACTTCCTAAGAAACGCTGGTATGGCCTTATCTTTCGCCGTCTGGAACGCTTGCACCAATTCGCCCGCTTTAGCGTCAACATATATCGGCTTCCTTGCGATGGTGTATCTTGCAGTCTGGCTTTATAAGTTACCAATTTGCCTTGCATAGATTGTATTGTCACTCATGCTCGATTTTGTGTCTAAGTCATTATCTGCGTTTATAATTACGAAGTGAATGAGATTATGTCACAGAGCTCTTCCATTGGGAAATGTTGTCATTGACGTTCGAGTTTGCGAGGGCGGTATCTGTATTTGTTACCGCATGTGTGCGATTTTAGAACGTAGATGGGTTGGGAGGCCTATTCATGACAAGAAGGCCAAGTTCTTATATAACGCCCTGAAGGCAGAGCCCTCTTTGATCCGCTACCCTGCTATGCCACAATATTGATTTGTGGTTGTGTCTGTTACGAAAATGTGTCTGTCGTGAATACCAGGTATTGTTGTCTTTTTTAAGTTTACTGTACGTGGTTGTATCTCCTGACAGTATGAAAATACTGATCAGTTACGTAAAATATTCCTAAGTCAGTATTTATTTTTATTATCACCATGTGTTCGACACAGAGCTATTGTGTGTCCGCCACTGTTATGTCTTTATCTGCCACCACAATGGCGACCATTGGATGACGACCTAATGTTATGATATATACTGTACCTGGCATGTGGGGCAACGCAGAGTGTTTGGAATATGGCTAGTGAATCTACACTCCTGGAAATTGAAATAAGAACACCGTGAATTCATTGTCCCAGGAAGGGGAAACTTTATTGACACATTCCTGGGGTCAGATACATCACATGATCACACTGACAGAACCACAGGCACATAGACACAGGCAACAGAGCATGCACAATGTCGGCACTAGTACAGTGTATATCACCTTTCGCAGCAATGCAGGCTGCTATTCTCCCATGGAGACGATCGTAGAGATGCTGGATGTAGTCCTGTGGAACGGCTTGCCATGCCATTTCCACCTGGCGCCTCAGTTGGACCAGCGTTCGTGCTGGACGTGCAGACCGCGTGAGACGACGCTTCATCCAGTCCCAAACATACTCAATGGGGGACAGATCAGGAGATCTTGCTGGCCAGGGTAGTTGACTTACACCTTCTAGAGCACGTTGGGTGGCACGGGATACATGCGGACGTGCATTGTCCTGTTGGAACAGCAAGTTCCCTTGCCGGTCTAGGAATGGTAGAACGATGGGTTCGATGACGGTTTGGATCTACCGTGCACTATTCAGTGTCCCCACGACGATCACCAGTGGTGTACGGCCAGTGTAGGAGATCGCTCCCCACACCATGATGCCGGGTGTTGGCCCTGTGTGCCTCGGTCGTATGCAGTCCTGATTGTGGCGCTCACCTGCACGGCGCCAAACACGCATACGACCATCATTAGCACCAAGGCAGAAGCGACTCTCGTCGCTGAAGACGACACATCTCCATTCGTCCCTCCATTCACGCCTGTCGCGACACCACTAGAGGCGGGCTGCACGATGTTGGGGCGTGAGCGGAAGACGGCCTAACGGTGTGCGGGACCGTAGCCCAGCTTCATGGAGACGGTTGCGAATGGTCCTCGCCGATACCCCAGGAGCAACAGTGTCCCTAATTTGCTGGGAAGTGGCGGTGCGGTCCCCTACGGCACTGCGCAGGATCTTACGGTCTTGGCGTGCATCCGTCCGTCGCTGCGGTCCGGTCCCAGGTCGACGGGCACGTGCACCTTCCGCCGACCACTGGCGACGGTTCACGTCCACGCTGTCGCGGCATGCTACCAGTGTTAAAGACTGCGATGGAGCTCCGTATGCCACGGCAAACTGGCTGACACTGACGGCGGCGGTGCACAAATGCTGCGCAGCTAGCGCCATTCGACGGCCAACACCGCGGTTCCTGGTGTGTCCGCTGTGCCGTGCGTGTAATCATTGCTTGTACAGCCCTCTCGCAGTGTCCGGAGCAAGTATGGTGGGTCTGACACACCGGTGTCAATGTGTTCTTTTTTCCATTTCCAGGAGTGTATAATATGTGTAGGTCCAACTCCTTTAGCACTTCTCCTAGCTCTTGCATCACCATAACACTGTGCATCCCATATAATTGGCCGATTTTAACCATCTGTTTCTCTTTCCATTGGCGTTGGGGTTGGATTTGACAATAAGTGAAAGCTAAGGAAATCTATGAGCACATAACTAAGGGGTCAGTCTTACCGACAATCATATACAGTTTGCCCATTTGTCATCACTAATTGCCTGTACAGATGCTCAATAACAAGCGTCTTCTTCCTCACCTTTAATTCCATTTGTGGGCAAGTAGTTAAGACTGAACTGTATATGACCTACTTCTTCCTTGCCACGAAAATTTATGGTAGAGCCTTTTCAATGAATGAGGCTAACTAGGTATCTTATTGCTTTGGTTAACATAAGCATATCCTCCAATTTAGATAGTCTCATTCCGTTTTTACACATTTTGTAAACTGGGCGTGCGTCTAGCTATAGACTCCCTCAAATTTGCATGTCATGCCCATCATTGTTTGTATATTTTCCATAATTCCCGTTGCCATCTTTAGCTACTATGACCAATGTATTTTCATAATGTTCCTCTGTCACCTGCTGCGTGCTATCACACTCCGCTACTACAGCGTGTTGCGTGCAGTCAAATCTTGCACAAATTCATTGCAGTTCCCGAAATTGAGATTATGTCTTTCTTTATGTCTTCCTTGTCCAGAGATAGTCATGCCATCCGTTCCTCATTTTCCTTTCTTCTCATCAATGTCCAGAAACAAACAACATTGCCAGACGTTCCTCAGTCAGTTGTGCCGAATGGGTGCCCTAATTACAGGCGCCAGCGGCTATAATTTCGTTTGTAACGTCCTTAGATGACATTTCCGGTCACAGGTTTCTATCTTCGATTTGTTCGTCAAGACACTATCTACTACCTCTCAAAATTTGCCGCAACATTTCTGTGATACCCTTTACAGTATTCTTCCATAAGGTTATAGATCCTACACTGATACTTATATTATAAGTAGGAGACACAGCTTACAATATTTAATACATTCCACAGTTCCATTGCAAACATACCGCAGTTTTTAAACATGAGTCTGGAACCGCGCCACCGCTACAGTTACAGGTTTGAATCCCGCCTCGGGCATGGATGTGTGCGATGTCCTTAGGTTAGTTATGTTTAAGTAGTTCTGAGTTCTAGGGGACTGATAACCTCAGATGTTAGGTCCCATTCCGCTCACAAGGGAACCTCCCCATCGCACCCCCCTCAGATTTAGTTATAACTTGGCACAGTGGATAGGCCTTGATAAACTGAACACAGATCAATTGAGAAAACAGGAAGAAGTTGTGTGGAACTGTGAAAAAATAAGCAAAATATACAAACTGAGTAGTCCATGGGGTATATAGGCAACATCAAGGAGAGCGTGAGCTCAGGAGCGCCGTGGTCTCGTGGTAGCGTGAGCAGCTGCTGAAGGAGAGGTCCTTGGTTCAAGTCTTCCCACGAGTGAAAATTTTACTTTCTTTATTTTTGCATAGTTATTATCTGTCCGTTCGTTCATTGACGTCTCTGTTCACTGTAATAAGTTTAGTGTCTTTGTTTTGCGACCGCATCGCAAAACCGTGCGATTAGTAGACGAAAGGACGTGCCTCTCCAATCGGAACCGAAAACATTTGATCGCAAGGTCATAGGTCAACCGATTCCTCCACAGGAAAACACATCTGGTATATTCTATACGACACTGGTGACGGCATGTGCGTCACATGACAGGAATATGTTGTCGACCCACCTAACTTGTACACTTGGCGAATGGGTAAAAACATTCTACCTTGCCCGATTTAGGTTTTCTTGTGGATGTGATAATCACTCCCAAAAAAGTGATGAAATCATAAGAGTTTGTCACATAAACTGAAAATAAAAGATTAAAGTTTTCACTCGGTGGAAGATTTGAACCAAGAACCTTCCGTTCCGCAGCTGCTCACGTTACCACGAGACCACGTCGCTCCTTAGGTCCCAGTCTCCTTGATGTTACATATCTTGCCATGAACTACTCAGTTTGTATATTTTGCTTATTTTTTCGCAGTTCCACATAACTTCTTCCTGTTTTCTCAATTGATCTGTGTTCAGTTTTTCAAGGCCTATCCACTGTGCCAACTTATAAGTAAATCTGAGGGGGGTGCGATGGGGAGGTTCCCTTGTCAGAGCCATTTGAACGATTTTTTTATTAAACATGACATCACATAGAAATTAACACGGTACATAGAAAGAGGATATAGATCAAATTCAGCGTAGTTTATAAAAGTAGCTTTGTCAGATTGAGCGTTCCGACAGTGAAATAAAAGAAAGATCCACAGCGAGCGAGTTTCGTGCAAACACGGCGAAGAATAATAACAGTCGGCAGAAGTAGTGGACGTATGTCAACCGAAAATGCATGTTATCGGATTCTGTCATCGGATGCAGGCTCTCTTACACGTTCGCAGCACATCCGCAGCGTTTGAAGCGAAGACGGAGAGCAGAGAAAGCGGCTGCCAACCGCTCACCGCAGCCGCCAACCGCCATGCGCGCGCGCCCTTTGTCTCGGCGGAAGGCCGCGTTAGCCGCCAGCGTGGCTGCCGATGGCCGGGCACAAAGGCGGCGCTGGACAGGCCGGGGACGGCCCGCGTCCCGTCTACCAGAGCTGCCTGCCTCGGCCAGCCGCCGCATGTCGTAACTGACTGCACGAAATGAGAAAGCGCACGGCCGCGACGTTCTCGTCTGCTGCCACCGTACGTCACAGCACGCGGATAGAGCTAAAGCTGTGGCGTTCCTAGCGCCCTTGACAAGAGAATTGAAATGCAGAGAGCCGGCTGCTGTGGCCCAGCGGTTCTAGGCGCTTCAGTCCGGAACCGCGCTGCTGCCACGGTCGCAGGTTCGAATCCGGCCTCGGGCATGGATCTGTGTGATGTCCTTAGGTCAGATAGTGTGTGTGGGGTTGATCTGCTATTCTGCTCAACGGATTAATCTGAGATGTACCCTTTACCCCACACTAGTACAGAAGTCAGACACACGCTCCCAACGTTCTAAAGAGAAATGCCTGAAAAACTTTCAGCAATAAATATCTTCTGGAGTCGTCCGCTGTAAGGAAATGACACAAAAATTCACAAAATTTCTTACGTAACTAGTGGGATACTTGGGTACTGGAGTAGCGCTAGTTAGTACAAGAAAAACATGAAACTAACGAAAATTATTATTTATTTTGCAAAAATTCTGAGAAATAACAATGGCACCTTTAGTTATGAATTGAACAAGTTATATCCTGGTTCTTTTCGGAATGTGAAGTTACCTCTCAAGGATAGGATTTCCTAATGAAATTTCTATACAAAGTTTAAGATTGTTATTGACTTGGCAGAATGGCCGAGAGGCGCACCTACTCAACTTGAATATTTATCCTTTAGAATGTTGCTAGGTACGGTCGAGGTTGTCGCGTGTGAAATGAAGTGTACTGTTGTGGAGGAAATATGGGGCTCGCAATAGCTGTAGTGCACAATACCGTAAGCTGCGATGACTGCTGTCTGCGCCGCTCGCTGCTGACAAATAAGATAACTCTCGTTCTATCTGGATTGACCTTCGCCAATCAAACTCTCCCTACACCTTGATGAAGTCAAGGATTCCTATTCGCCCCTAGTCTAACTATTGGCGTGGTACACCGGTCAGATAAACAGTCCACCACGATGCCACTCAAAAATTCGCTCGCAGGCGTTTAACTATAACTCTGTCCGTTCGCACCGCACAATAAGCAATAAGTGTGTCGGCCAACGCAGTGAACAATGCTTAATTGCAAGGACTCAATACAGAGTTGCACTTCGATTCGCTCTCGACAGAGGTGCTCTCCCAGTGAAGTATTCAGGAGAGATTTGTTCCTCGCTCCAAGAGCGACAACGGAATGTCGCCTCTCCACACCAGACGTAAAGGGGTATATCTTTCGGTCTCTTCCATTACTCCTTCAGCTCAAGGCGTCAGAAATATCGTCTGCCAATCAGCATTGCTCTTCTAAAACTGCAGAATGACGTTTCGTTGAAGGCGACCAATCCGGAAATCTGTAGTATTGGCGTTTGGCGTTTGCTGTCTCCCTGTGAAAATCTCTGAAACTGTATGCTATGTGTAAAGAATGCGTAGGTTGGACGCTCCCACACAATGTAGTGGAATTTGCTTTTAACCTGAACACGAGGTCGTTCCCCCTTTCACTCGGGCACACACTGTCTGCTCCACGGGTGGCCGAGGTTGACTCGTCCTCTGAAGGGAACCGCCTCCCGGTGTGTGGTCTGCCTCTCTCGAACTAAAAGCTCCTGTGACCGTCGTGTCTGGAATGTATGTGTATATGCCAGCCTTGAGTATTTCAACCCCAGTGCGCAGTTGTTATTTGCATATCGTCTACATGAATTCATACCACATTGACTTTATCTTATCGAGTTCGGTTTCGAATGAAGCGTCTTGAAGTGCGGAATATGATTGTGAGGGCGGAATATGTAAGCAATGAAGGTCAGAAGACCACAATGTCTTACAATATGTCTAAGTAGTTCTATGTCTAGCAGACTGATGCCCTCAGATGTTAAATCCCATAGTGCTTGGAGTCATTTGATTTTGAAATACAAAGTCGTACTCAACTGTAACGTGAACATTCGTTGCGGATCTGGTAACTTCTTACAATAAATCGCTGTCGCTGTAACATTTGGAATAGTCTTTCTATTATCCCATCTTCTTAAATGGAATTGGACTGCGACTGGTCGAAGACTTAAAGAGAATAGAGGCCAACAGCCTTAACTGTACTCAATAATTTTATTTAACTACCCAGTTTCGCTGCCTAATTGGCACAATCCACAGGCCCCTATAGACATAGCTAGGTAAGTCATTTAAGAATTTGGGCTATTACAGGAACCACTAAATCAAAATGGTTTCCATATACTTCTTCTCGGTAGACGTGGCCCCATCCACACTGAAGAGTAAGAGTTGACACAAGCACAAAGTGGTTGCAATCGTGCTCAACGGATGCCTAAACCTGCGCTACCCTTAAGCGTAGTATTTAACTTATTGGTTTCCGCTGTAGCGCAGCCTACAGTTAATGCCACTATCCGTTGATGATGAAATTCTGTGTGGCGGATTCTATCCAGGCAGGTTTCACCGAGTGAAGCATTCCTTCTCCACGTTTCCACAGAGCTTCTATGTCGTGGATGCGACCCGCGCCACACACTGCCTTGAGGTGCACGAGACAAATCACGCAACGTTTTGCTCTGCACACCCTCCGAAAAGTTTGTTAGCGGACCCGAATTGTACCTGCGCCTCCTACGCACATGCTACAAAGTTCTGACCAACAAGACGGGTTCAAGTAGCCACTCCTTCTATACCGCTAATCAATACACCCTGCACGAAGTCGACAACTCTCTAAGTGTCCCAAATTCCTGCTTCTGTCTCTATGCCGTCAGTAACTGATCTACATCTACTTGGATACTCTGCAAATCACATTTAACTGCCTGGCAGATGGTTCATCGAACCACCTCCACAATTCTCTATTATTCCAATTTCATATATCGCGCGGAAAGAATGAACACCTGTGTCTTTCCGTACGAGCTCTGATTTCTCTTATTTTATCTTGGTGATCGTTCCTCCCTACGTAGGTCGGTGTCAACAAAATATTTTCTCATTCAGAGGAGAAAGTTGGTGGTTGGAATTTCGTGAGAAGATTCCGTCGCAACGCAAAACGCGTTTCTTTTAATGACGTCCAACCCAAATCCTGTATCATTTCTGTGAAACTCTCTCCCATATTTCGCGATAATACAAAACGTGCTGCCTTAATCTGAACTTTTTAAATGCACTCCGTCAGTCCCACCTGGTAAGGATCCCACACCGCGAAGCAGTATTCTAAAAGAGGACGGACAAGCGTAGTGTAGACATTCTCCTTAGTAGGTCTGTTACATTTTCTAAGTGTCCTGCCAATAAAACGCAGTCTTTGGTTAGCCTTCACCACTATCTTTTCCATGTGTTCCTTTGAATTTAAGTTGTTCGTAATTGTAATACCTAGGTATGTAGTTCATTTTACGGCTTTTAGATTAGACTGTTTTATCGCTTAACCGAAGTTTAACGAGTTCCTTTTAGCGTTCATGTGGATGACCTCGCACTTTTCGTTATTTCGGGTCAACTGCCACCTTTCACACCATTCAGATATCTTTTCTAAATCTTTTTGCAGTTTGTTTTGATCTTCTGATGACTTTATTAGTCGATAAACGACAGCGTCATCTGTAGACAACCTAGGATTGTCTCCCAAATCGTTTATATAGATAAGGAACAGCAAAGGGCCCATAACACTACCCTGGGCAGCGCCAGAAATCACTCCTGTTTTACTCGATGACTTTCCGTCAATTACTACGATCTGTATCCTCTCTGACAGGAAATCACAAATCCAGTCACATAACTGAGACGATATTCCATAAGCAATTTCAATACGAGCCGCTTGTGTGGTACCGCGTCAAAAGTCTTACGGAAATCCAGAAATACGGAGTCGATCTGAAATCCCTTGTCAATAGCACCCATCACTTCTTGTGAATAAAGAGCTAATTGTGTTTCACAGGAACGATGTTTTTTAAACCCATGTTGACTGTGTGTCAATAGACCGTTTTCTTCGAGGTAATTCATAATGTTCGAACACAGTATATGTTCCAAAATCCTGCTGCATATCGACGTTAACGACATGGACCTGTAATTTAGTGGATTACTCCTACTACCTTTCTTGAATATTGGTGTGACCTGTGCAACTTTCCAGTCTTTGGGTACGTATTTTTCGTCGAGCGGACGGTTGTATATGATTGATAAGTACGGAGCTAATGCATTAGCATACTCCAAAAGCAACCTAATTGGTATGCAGTCTGGACCAGAAGACTTGCTTTTATTAAGTGATTGAAGTTGCTTCACTACTCCGAGGATATTGACTTCTACGTTACTCATGTTGGCAGCTGTTCCCGTTTCGAGTTCTGCAATATTTACTTCGTCTTCTTTTGTGAAGACATTTCGGAAGGCTGTGTTTAGTAACTCTGCTTTGGCAGCACTGTCTTCGATAGTATCTCCATTGCTATCGCGCAGAGAAGATATTGATTGTTTCTTGCCGTTAACATACTTCACATACGACCAGAATCTCTTTCGATTTCCTGCCACATTTCGAGACAAAGTTTCGTTGTGGAAACTGTTATAAGCGTCTCGTATTGAAGTCTGCGCTAAATTTCGAGCGTCTGTAAAAGATCGCCAATCTTGGGGATTTTGAGCCTGTTTAAGTTAGGCATGTTTGTTTCATTGTTTCTGCAACAGTGTTCTAACACGTTTTGTGTATCAAGGAGGATCAGCTCCGCCGTTTGTTAATTTATTTCGTGTAGATCTCTCAATTTCTGCTGATACTATTTCTTTTAATTTCAGCCACATCTGATCTACACTTATATTATTAATTTGGAATGAGTGGAGATTGTCTCTTAGGAAGGCGTCAAGTGAACTTTTATCTGCTTTTTTGAATAGGTATATTTTTCTCTTATTTTTCGTGGATTTGGGGATTACAATATTCAGTCTCGCTAGGGCAACCCTGTGTTCACTAATCCCTGAATCGCTTTTGATGCTCGTTATTAACTCAGAATTATTTGTTGCTAAGAAGTCAAGTGTGCTTTCACAACCCTTTACTATTCGCGTGGGTCCATGAACTAACTGCTCGAAATAATTTTCAGATAATGCGTTTAGCCCAATCTCGGATGATATTTTATGTCTAGCTCCGGAATTGAACAAGTATTTTCGCCAAAATATGGAGGGTAAATAAAGGCACCACCAACTAACCCAAATATTGGCCCGCCCGGTTGGCCATGCGGTCTAACGCATGGCTTTCCGCCCGGTGGATTTGTGTCGAAGTCTGGTGAACCGGCTAGTCTGTGTATGGTTTTTAGGCGGTTTTCCATTTGCCTCGGCGAATGCGGACTGGTTCCCCTTAATCCGCTTCAGTTACACTATGTCGGCGATTGCTGCGCAAACAAGTTCTCCACGTACGCGTACACACCATTACTCTACCACGCAAACATAGGGGTTGCACTCGTCTGGTGTGAGACGTTTCACGGGGGTTGGGGGTCCACCGGGGCCGAGCCGCACAATAACCCTGGGTTCGGTGTGGGGCGGCGGAGGGGTGAAGTGGACTGCGGTAGTCGTCGTGGGGTTGAGGACCACTGCGGCTACGGCGGGGACGTAGCCTCTCCGTCGTTTCTAGGTCCCCGTTTAACATACAGTACAATACAAAATGGTTCAAATGCCTCTGAGCACTATGGGTCTTAACTTCTAATGTCATCAGTCCCTTACAACTTAGAACTACTTAAACCTAACTAACCTAAGGACAGCACACACTTCCATGCCCGGGACAGGATTCGAACCTGCGACCGTAGCAGTCGTGCGGTTCCAGACTGCAGCTCCTATAACCTTTCGGCCAGCCCGGGCGGCAATACAATACATACAACCCAAATATTGACACACCACGAACACTGGCCACTAATGGCTAATGTATTGTTCCACTTCAACCTTTCACAGATTTTACTCTTAACCTGGTAGCAGCGGCACAGTACTGTGGTTCACTGTTAAAGTTCTGCTATTATACGGTCCTTGAAGAGCCGATGAATATTTTGCTTTATCCAACATATATCGCACGAAAGACAATGAAGCTAAAAGTAGAGAGAATAGAGTTCGTACGTAGGTCTAGCAACAGTCATTCCTTCCAATCGCAAATGCATCTAGGAAGAATGGAAGTGACACTCACACATCGTAAGTGTACAGTATATGTAGATGTGGTTGGATGCAGTGGTTCTTGTCTTAGAAAGTCTTAACACAAGTTGACCATTGGTGTTTACTGTTGTTTTCTGTAGGAAATTTTGTTTCTGTGTAACAGTTTCTACATGGAAACGTAGCACCCAGTTGGAGACCATTTGCTGAAGAGAACTATAATCGAATTTTAATGTTATTACTCACCCGCAACGGACAAAGTAGTCGATAATACTAACATACTGAGGAACTAATATGCCATGATCACTGCACACCGCCTATTTAAGTGCCACACAGTGGCGTTACGAATACGTGACGCGACAAAGAAAGTCAATACACGGAGCAGAGATGAACGGGGAAATACTCATGCCACAACACGCGTCGTAAGTGGGTAAATGGACTGAGAAAAGGTTCTGGCCCTGCGTCTGGGATCGAGCGTGTCCCAAAGGGAGATGCTGTTTTGAGGCTGGCATGCTACTGTGGTGAACTAAATTTTCTCGCTTTGAGGAGACAGTAGGGGCGATAAGTTTTTCTTGCTAAAAACTTTCTAAAGCCAAGATCGCAAAACATTTCTTTATTTCAAACAACCGACTTCCAGAGACCAGTTTGTCGATACCGTTACAGTAAAATGTTTGACTTCGATGAAGGCACTACAACCCAAACTCTGCTTGCTCCGCGTCATCTCTCTCAAAGTGGTTTCCTCGAAGTTGTTCTTTAAGATTTGGAAAAAGATGAAAATCTAACGGGGCTAAGTCGGTAACTGTAGGGTGGATGACTTGCAGATGTCATACCGCACGTGTATGGTTTGGCATTGTCATGCTGAAGGATGAGGTGCTAAGTGCGTAGAAGAACTCTTCTAATTCGGAACTAGATTACAGAACGTTGTTTGCCGCGTGGGATTAGCCGAGAGGTCTAAGGCGCTGCAGTCATGGACTGTGCGGCTGGCCCCGGCGGAGCTTCGAGTCCTCCCGCGGGCATGGCTGTGTGTGTTTGTCTTTAGGATAATTTAGGTTAAGTAGTGTGTAAGCTTAGGGACTGATGACCTTAGCAGTTAAGTTCCGTAAGATTTCACACACATTTGAACAAGAACGTTGCTTCTCGCTCACCGACGTAGTTACGTTACACACTATCATCCTACACACTACAATTTGGAGCCCTCTAGCAAACACACGGCTGCAAATATGTAGAGATCAGGAATAATGTTGTAGAATGTTAATAACATTTGTTTTATTCGAAAAGCTTGAAGCGTTTTGAATAAAACATTTGTAGATGTTGATGTTGATAAGTCTTCCGGGTTATATGGCCGTGGTCCATGGAATACTTCTATTCCGAACGTTTCGTCCAATACTACGTTGGACATCCTCAGAGGTATGGCTGGTCCTGTTGAGTCCGGCCGACTCAACAGGACCAGCCATACCTCTGAGGATGTCCAACGTAGTATTGGACGAAATGTTAGGAATAGAAGTATTCGATGGAGCACGGCCATATAACCCGGAAGAATTATCAACATCAGTACCATCCGGTCGTGAAAGTCTTCGGTGTATGATTTGTAGGTATTATTTTTCAGCACACCCTCGTTGTTTTACGATTATGAGAACACCAAAAGTGCAGAAATGAGTTATGTCAGAGGTAAACTGATATTCCTCACTGTTGTAGGTGGGATCCATGAAATAGGACTATTCAGAAAATTATGGTATACTGTTGTCAAATGTAGAAGAAACGAGGTGAAGTCATGAAGTGTGGTGGAAGGATGTTAAAAATTATATTCATGTACGTAGAAATAAATATTAAAAGTTGTCTTTTGACCCCTTCACTTTTCTGTTGTTAATGACATGCCTTTTCCTACAGTAATTTATTTTTCAACAACTTCATTCTACCATACATTTTCCATGATACGCTGCGTAAGGCTGACGGTTCTTCACCAGTCTCCGTTTATTATTACTGGTAACGTAACCTTTACTTTGGGTCCATATCGCTTCTCTTAAGTTGGAACTGCAACGACGATATGACACCCCAAGTAATGTATTCCCGTGCGTTTTTATCAGGTCGTAGATTTCGTATGTGGTGAACTGTGGCTCACGGAGGCCTACTACGTACATAAATTACACCGCTTCAAATTTATCAGTAATAAAACTATCCGAACCAAGTTCAACCCAGAGCAGGAAACACATGTCGACCCTGAAGCCATTCGTATCATACTTTCCTATTGTCAGGAAATGTGTCATGTGAGAAACAACACAATGTTTGAGAGCATAACCATGAGAAATTGTTGACGCTGTAGACGCGAAACTTGCGGACTACTTCTTTCGACTGACCTCGTACTGCACTGCCCTGGCCAAGACAGCGATGCCTGCCACTCATTATCATTTGACACGCTTGTTTCCGACAGCGTTCTTTACCAAATTACAATAATAACAGGCAAGATATGAAGCCGCAGTTGCAAGAAATGAGGACAAAATCTCAGCGTGCGACGAACGATTCCACAGGACAGCAAGGTGCCTGTAACTGTTACATAATGCAAGAGTCATGTGTTACAGCGATAGAGGTGAAAGTGTGGCAACCGCGAGTGGTTGCTGCGTCTACAGGTCTCGACGTATTGGGTGAAACCCATGACGTGCCTTCCTGTTGAGGTTCAACCCACTTCCTTCTTATCGGCTGTCAATCGTTAAGTCATTTTGAACAGGTTGTACTATCATAACTAGATGTTTCTTTCGGCAAGAAACATCAGAAAATATATATTTGAAACACAGCACTGCATGGATGTGAATCACGGACTGTAGGGAAGCTGGTAAAGAAGAAAATCGAAGCCTTCGTGGTGCTGTATAAGGATGTTGAAAATTTGATGATTTGGCAATACGTATTAGAAGTGAGCAGGTTCTCCGCGGAATCGGCCAGCAGAGGAATATCTCGAATACACTGACAAGAAGATGTGACCGGGTGATAGGGCAGGTATTAATACATCGTATTATAACTTGCCTCATACCAGAATGAGATGGCACAAAGTGTAATGAAAGACAAAGATAGGAAAGTTCCCAACTAATAACTGATGACGGTCGTAGGTGCTACTCCGAGAAGATGACATTTCGCTCTTACCCTGACCTCGTGGACTAACAGCCTTAGGTATTCAACAGGATGGGGAACTGCTTAGTCGCGGTCCAGTGGCTATTTCCAGGAGGGAACTTTCCCTCTGCCACTGTGTATTAGCCAGCCTCGTACACAGCTTTAATTTGCGAGGAAGTTTCATTATGACGTACTCCCTGCTACAAAGAGAAAGTTTTATAACAGTAACAAGCAGGCTCTTTCTGTATCCATATCATACATTCGCTTTTCGGGTAACACTACAAAGCGTTGACAGGGCTCTTGAAGAGTGCTGTAAAAGACCACAAAATTGACGTTAATGTCGAATTGATATACTGATATTCATTAGCAAATGACTGTATCAAGTTGGTATCTAGTGGCTGCCCTAAGTTTGATATATTTTTCTTTTTATATTGTAAGTATTCCATGTATGTCAAGACGGGAAAGGAATTCCAGGATGCGGTTCATTTCATTTAGTACCTGTTTTATTCAATCACTTAACATTATTATGTATTATACTACTTTAGGTTTAACACTAACAACCTCTGCTACTTCACTTCGTAACAGCAGAAGTTAACAATGTTCTGAACTAAAAGACGAGGTTTGTACCCTAGAATAAGGAAGCTATAGTGTTTGGGTCGCTCTGATATTGGTTTGACAGACAAGTTTTCCACGAAATCAGAAGTGTGATTAAAATTGTTTACTTTGATAGGTCTCTTTGACAAATGCACTTCACGCTGCAAGTAATATTAGCAGAAGTGTGTGTGTGTGAGCTTTGCAGCGTTATAGAAGCAACCTCTTGTGGTTTGATTAATTTAGTCCTGATATTAATGCGTGGTACCAAGAGCAAACTACGCTCGGGAGTGCCCATATGAGGGCCATGTATAATTTTTTTAATCCTAAAGGGCATTGCAGCAGTAGTGTCATACGTGTTTTGCGCTCGAAATCTTACTTGGGAAATAATAGACTTTTATTCATCATCTGCTTTAAAGCTACTTGTATCTTTTCCAATATAATATTGGCTCCTTGGCATAGCTCATCGTCATGTTCTTCGTTCGGGTGTATTTTCGTTAGGTCAATCTTACCATTGTTTTCTAAACGTCGCTCGCAATTTATTCAGGATCTTTGTTATTACGAGTAATCGTGCAAAATGTTTTTTTGGTTGTTGTTTCTGGAGTTTAAAATTGTGTATGTGAGATCTGAAGTGTTATAGAGCCATCTCTTATCTACCATGTAAAGCATTTCCAGTGTTTGATATCATTACATTCCAGGACTCTTGATGTGCTGCACTCACTATTTGCTGAGCATAGGTAACCTTTTCGATTAACTGCGCCTTCATTTCCTCGCTATTGCTCTTTAGATTTTGTAATGTAGAGCTCTCGTTTCAAGTTAATTGCATTTGCTATATCTTCATTCCATATTTTGAGATTCATGTTTTACGGTTCGGTATTTATATTATTTTCCGTAAATTTATTTTGCGCATAATACGCTAGTCGCCGTTGAAATAGACTTCTTTCACTGTTTTGTTGCAAAAAGTAGATTCTGAAAACTACATCTTTGGGCATGATACCACGTCATGTTGTACAAAACTGGAGAAACAGAAAACTTCTATATCACGGACACTAGCTGCGACTGCCTAAACAAATACATTCATATTCGAGTTTACCCTACGTTATATGTTTCTTCCATCTGATAATACCTGGGCTGTCACCAGGGAAACACCTGACAAGTGTCGCCATCTGCATTTACTCTTCCACGTTGTACTAGTCCTAAGAGTTTTCTGTTTTCTATGAGATATTCGTAATAAAAAGTGACATAATAATCGATATATAGTCCATTGAAATGCATTTAAATTTATGAATACCCCTCTTTCCAAATAAACTGTTAGTAATTTTCATTTCGGAGGGACGTAATTCGAGTGTACTTTTCTTTGTTACCTGTTCTCCAAACGTTCCTTTTTTTCTAAATATTGGCAGATTCCATACACGTGCCCCAACGTTTCCAATTATTATCACTTGCTCTTCCTGGTTATGGTCTGCTTGCTCTTGGAAGTCTTCACAGAACAGTTTCTTATCTGCTTCCTTCTGCAATATCATATAATCCTCTACTTGTAATAGATCCTTTGTCTATCTTTACACTATAGACTACTGCTCAAATTTTATTGCGTTACTAAAAATCCGATATCTTCTTTAGATTGCGCTGCTTATGTGCTGTCAGTAGGCACTTTATTCCCATATATCACGTAATGTATTGGCAATTATTAATATTTTTAAGAAGAATGAGTAGATATCTACATCTACATCTACATTTATACTCCGCAAGCCACCAAACAGTGTGTGGCGGAGGGCACTTTACTTGCCACTGTCATTACCTCCCTTTCCTGTTCCAGTCGCGTATGGTTCGCGGGAAGAACGACTGTCTGAAAGACTCCGTGCGCGCTCTAATCTCTCTAATTTTACATTCGTGATCTCCTCGGGAGGTATAAGTAGGGGGAAGCAATATATCCGATACCTCATCCAGAATCGCACCCTCTCGAAACCTGGCGAGCAAGCTACACCGCGATGCAGAGCGCCTCTCTTGCAGAGTCTGCCACTTGAGTTTGTTAAACATCTCCGTAACGCTATCACGGTTACCAAATAACCCTGTAACGAAACACGCCGCTCTTCTTTGGATCTTCTCGATCTCCTCCGTCAACCCGATCTGGTACGGATCCCACACTGATGAGCAATACTCAAGTATAGGTCGAACGAGTGTTTTGTAAGCCACCTCCTTTGTTGATGGACTACATTCTCTAAGGACTCTCCCAATGAATCTCAACCTGGTACCCGCCTTACTAACAATTAATTTTATATGATCGTTCCAAATAAAATCGTTCTGCACGCATACTCCCAGATATTTCACAGAAGTAACTGCTACCAGTGTTTGTTACGCTATCACATAATCATACAATAAAGGATCCTTCTTTCTATGTATTCGCAATACATTACATTTGTCTATGTTAAGGGTCAGTTGCCACTCCCTGCACCAAGTGCCTATCCACTGCAGATATTCCTGCATTTCGCTACAATTTTCTAATGCTGCAACTTCTCTGTATACTACCGCATCATCCGCGAAAAGCCGCATGGGACTTCCGACACTATCTACTAGGTCATTTATATATATTGTGAAAAGCAACGGTCCCATAGCACTCCCCTGTGGCACGCCAGAGGTTACTTTAACGTCTGTAGACGTCTCTCCATTGATAACAACATGCTGTGTTCTGTTTGCTAAAAACTCTTCAATCCAGCCACACAGCTGGTCTGATATTCCGTAGGCTCTTACTTTGTTTATCAGGCGACAGTGCGGAACTGTATCGAACGCCTTCCGGAAGTCAAGAAAAATAGCATCTACCTGGTAGCCTGTATCTAATATTTTCTGGGTCTCATGAACAAATAGAGCGAGTTGGGTCTCACACGATCGCTGTTTCCGGAATCCATGTTGATTCCTACATAGTAGATTCTGGGTTTCCAAAAACGACATGATACTCGTGCAAAAAACATGTTCTAAAATTATACAACAGATCGACGTCAGAGATATAGGTCTATAGTTTTGCGCATCTGCTCGACGACCCTTCTTGAAGACTGGGACTACCTGTGCTCTTTTCCAATCATTTGGAACCTTCCGTTCCTCTAGAGACTTGCGGTACACGGCTGTTAGAAGGTGGGCAAGTTCTTTCGCGTACTCTGTGTAGAATCGAATTGGTATCCCGTCAGGTCCAGTGGACTTTCCTCTGTTGAGTGATTCCAGTTGCCTTTCTATTCCTTGGAAACTTATATCGATGTCAGCCATTTTTTCGTTTGTGCGAGGATTTAGAGAAGGAACTGCAGTGCGGTCTTCCTCTGTGAAACAGCTTTGGAAAAAAGTGCGTGTCATCCTCTGTTTCAATGCCATCATCATCCCGGAGTGTCTGGATGTGCTGTTTCGAGCCACTTACTGATTTAACGTAAGACCAGAACTTCCGAGGATTTTCTGTCAAGTCGGTACATAGAATTTTACTTTCAAATTCACTGAACGCTTCACGCATAGCCCTCCTTACGCTAACTTTGACATCGTTTAGCTTCTGTTTGTCTGAGAGGTTTTGGCTGCGTTTAAACTTAGAGTGAAGTTCTCTTTGCTTTCGCAGTAATTCCCTAACTTTGTTGTTGTACCACGGTGGGTTTTTCCCGTCCCTCACAGTTTTACTCGGCACGTACCTGTCTAAAACGCATTTTACGATTGCCTTGAACTTTTCCCATAGACACTCAACATTGTCAGTGTCGGAACAGAAATTTTCGTTTTGATCTGTTAGGTAGTCTGAAATTTGCCTTCTATTAGTCTTGCTAAACAGATAAACCTTCCTCCCTTTTTTTATATTCCTACTAACTTCCATATTCAGGGATGCTGCAACGGCCTTATGATCACTGATTCCCTGTTCTGTACATACAGAGTCGAAAAGTTCGGGTCTGTTTGTTATCAGTAGGTCCAAGATGTTATCTCCACGAGTCGTTTCTCTGTTTAATTGCTCGAGGTAATTTTCGTATAGTGCACTCAGTATAATGTCACTCGATGTTCTGTCCCTATCACCCGTCCTAAACATCTGAGTGTCCCAGTCTATATCTGGTAAATTGAAATTTCCACCTAAGACTATAACATGCTGAGAAAATTTATGTGAAATGTATTCCAAATTTTGTCTCAGTTGTTCTGTCACTAATGCTGCTGAATCGGGAGGTCGGTAAAAGGAGCCAATTATTAACCTAGCTGGGTTGTTGAGTGTAACCTCCACCCATAATAATTCACAGGAACTATCCACTTCTATTTCACTACAGGATAAACTACTACTAACAGCGACGAACACTCCACCACCGGTTGCATGCAATCTATCCTTTCTAAACACCGTCTGTACCTTTGTAAAAATTTCGACAGAATTTATCTCTGGCTTCAACCAGCTTTCTGTACCTATAACGATTTCGGCTTCGGTGCTTTCTATCAGCGCTTGAAGTTCCGGTACTTTACCAACGCAGCTTCAACAGTTTACAATTACAATACCGATTGCTGCTTGGTCCCCGCATGTCCTGACTTTGCCCTGCACCCGTTGAGGCTGTTGCCCTTTCTGTACTTGCCCAAGGCCCTCTAACCTAAAAAACCGCCCAGCCCACGCCACACAACCCCTGCTACCCGCGTAGCCGCTTGTTGCGTGTAGTGGACTCCTGACCTATCCAGCGGAACCCGAAACCCCACCACCCTATTGCGCAAGTCGAGGAATCTGCAGCCCACACGATCGCAGAACCGTCTCAGCCTCTGATTCAGACCCTCCACTCGGCTCTGTACCAAAGGTCCGCAGTCAGTCCTGTCGACGATGCTGCAGATGGTGAGCTCTGCTTTCATCCCGCTAGCGAGACTGGCAGTCTTCACCAAATCAGATAGCCGCCGGAAGCCAGAGAGGATTTCCTCGGATCCATAGCGACACACATCATTGGTGCCGACATGAGCGACCACCTGCAGATGGGTGCACCCTGTACCCTTCATGGCATCTGGAAGGACCCTTTCCACATCTGGAATGACTCCCTCCGGTATGCACACGGAGTGCACATTGGTTTTCTTCCCCTCTCTTGCTGCCATATCCCTAAGGGGCCCCATTACGCGCCTGACGTTGGAGCTCCCAACTATCAGTAAGCCCACCCTCTGCGACCGCCCGGATGTTGCAGACTGAGGAGCAACCTCTGGAACAGGACAAGCAGCCATGTCAGGCCGAAGATCAGTATCAGCCTGAGACAGAGCCTGAAACCGGTTCGTCAGACAAACTGGAGAGGCCTTCCGTTCAGCCCTCCGGAATGTCTTTCGCCCCCTGCCACACCTTGAGACGACCTCCCACTCTACCACAGGTGAGAGATCAGCCTCAATGCGGGCAGTATCCCGGGCAACCACAGTCGCAGTCCGATCGGGGGATGCGTGGGACGAGCTGGCCGTCCCCGACAAACCCCCATGCGGAATCCCACAGTGATGCCCATTGGCAACAGCCTCAAGCTGTGTGACCGAAGCCAACACTGCCTGAAGCTCGGAGCGAAGGGATGCCAACTCAGCCTGCATCCGAACACAGCAGTTGCAGTCCCCATCCACGCTAAAAACTGTTGTGCAAAGAACGTCTGAATTAATCGACAGAGAGCGCAAACAAATCGACACAAAATTTTAACGGTTATTAAAATACAATATTGCCTAGTAAATGCAGTAATGCTGCTACTTGTGCACTGCTGACACACTGCTCGTCGGCGATTTTACACTATTCAGGTACTAAAACGCGATGCTACAACTCTCAAATACTATAATACGCCCGAAATACAAGAACTGTCGCTGAATCACCTTAATAGTTCATGCATCCAAGCTGCAGGCAATAATAATATACACATGAATGGAACAAGAAAAATCAAGACACACTCATTGCACTCGTCGACCTAGAAGAAATGTGAAATGGTGCAAGATGTTTGAAAATCTCAGAAAAATCTGGGGTAAGCTATAGGGAAAGACGAGTAATATAGAATATGTACAAAAATTAAGACGGAACAATAGGATTGGAAGGCAAAGACGAAGTGCTCGATTTAAAAATACTGTAACTCAGTTCAGACTCCCACCCCTTTCGCTCAATCTGTACACTGAAGAAGCAATGACGGAAATAAAGGAAAGGTTCAAGAGTGGGTTTAAAATTCGGGATGGAAGGATATCGATTATACGATTCGCTGATTGCATAGCTATCCTCTGTGAATGTGAAGAAAAATAATATAATCTGTTGGATGGAGTGAACAGTTGATGAGTGTAGAATATGGATTGAGTGTAGAGCGGAAAAACACCAACGTAATGAGAAGCAGCAGAATTCAGAACAGCGAGGAACTTAGGATCGAAATTGGTGATCACAAAGTAGACGAAGTTAAGGAGTTCTGCTACCTTTGAAGCAAAATAACCCATGGCGGACAAAGCGAGGAGGACACGAAAAGTAGACTATCACAGACAAAGGGGGAATTCTGGCCAAGAGACGTCTACTGGTACCAAACGTTGGCTTTAACTTGAGGAAAACATTTCTGGGAGTGTACCATTGGAGGACAGCATTGTGAGGTAGTGCATCAAGGACAGTGGGAGAACCGGAGCCGATGGGAATTGATGCGTTTCAGATTTCATGCCATTAAAGAGTGTTGAAATCATACAATGTAAGCTTTCACGGCCGGTATTGTCTTCACTTAAAACTTCCGGGCTGACAGGCCGTGGTCGAAGCATGAAACTCTCTCCTGACGTTTCGTCTCCGACTGTGGGAGACATCCTCGGAGGTAAAGCGGTGAACTTGCAAATCAGGTGGATTCATAACGAATTACGAGGTTCCCCACAGAGTTTGCTAAAGACGGCACATATGGGGAAAGCTGAAAATAAGAAGGACATGATGATAAGACGTGTTAAGGCGTCAGGGAACAATCTCCGTAGTACAGTAGGGAACTGGAGAGGGTAGGAATTGTAAGGGAAGAGAGAGATTAAAATACATCCAACAAATAACTGGAGACGTAGAGTGCAAGTGCCACTCTCAGATAAAGCAGTTAGGCTAGGAGAGTAATTCGTGGCGGAGCACATCAAGCCATTGAAGGAGTCTGATGGCTAATAAAAAAATGTTTCCGAGGAATAATTCGTGGCGGTCCGCATCAAGCTAATCAAAAGATTGATAACTAAAAATAATGTTTAATTGCTTCCTCGCTTGTAGATAATATTCTGCGGACACAGTATTTCGGCTATCAGTCATATTGCCATCTTCAGGCGTGCTGACAAATTGACACCTCAAAAGGGTGCCCAGCTGCAGCGGTGTGGGTGCACGCAAATCAATTGTTAGCCGAGTCTCTTTTAAATTAAATGCAGCGCTGATTTCGAAGCCTTACTGAGACTATAGCCGCAATCCTGGTCGGTTAAATTGTCCTTGGTGCTTACATCAGTGACCTTCTTAACAACAATGTCCAAATTTTTCGACGTTCCTGCCAAGTAGTTGTTTCCTATTTAACTACAATAAAATTTTATAACTACTTTGCGGATGATGATTGACTTACCCTCGTACATGTACGATGCCGCAACAGTCGATTGTTCAGTTGTAAAGGATGTTAGTGGGGCGTTTAAAGATACCTGCTGCAGTGAAAATGTATGGGCGCAATCTGGTCTGGATTGGGATACAATTTCTTTACCAATCGGAGCGTAAATCTTTATGCGAACTACAGAACTATTACCGTAAGAAACTTAAGTCGCTATTACTTTTTATTATTACTGTGTTCTTGTGTCCTCAGTCCTGCAGTATTTTGGAATGGGCAAAATTTCTGCGCTGAACTCATTCAATGTATATGCTGCGTACTTTTATATAAATAAAGAAGGCTTCTTTCTTACTATACACATCAAATATACACTGAAGAGCCAAAGAAACTGATACACCTGCCTAATATCGTTTAGGGTCCCCGCGAGCACTCAGAAGTGCCGCAACACGACTTAGCATGGACTCGACTGATGTGTGAAGTAGTACTGGAGGGAATTGACATTATGAATCCTGCAGCGCTGTCCATAAATCTGAAAGAGTAAAAGGAGAAAGATATCTCTTCCGAGCAGCACGTATCAAGGCATCCCAGAACTGCTCAATAATGTTGATGCCTGTGGAGTTTGGTGGCCAGCGGAAGTGTTTAAACTCAGATAAATGTTCCTGGAGCCACTCTGTAGAAATTCTGAACGTGTAAGGTGTCGCATTGTTCTGCTGGAATTGCCGAAGTCCTCTGCTGACATGCTGGGTCCATGGATTAATATTGGAAATTCCTGATGGTATTTTCGATCCGTGGTTACATCTATGAGAAAATGAGTGTTTTTTACACCAGATAATTTCCGCTTTAATGAGGTAAAGCATCATCTGCGGTCTGTAATTAAAATATTAACAGATTGATTTGTTTTTAAGATCGAAAAAAATTTTCATAACAATTTGTTCGGTTTTACTTACGGTCAATTCTGCTTGGTTTCTCACCTGCATCCGAAAATGCCACCTGCTAGCACATCTTTGGAATCTTTTTTTTCGACGCTGATACTTGTAGGTTAATTTTTTGTTACTCTGCAGAACTAACATTTTTTATGTGTTACACAACACAATTTTTTGTACACCACTTTTTACTGTTTATTTGTACACTACTAAGTGTGTATTGTGTTTTGTAGTGTTGCCTACATAACATTGCCTCTAGTATGTCTTTGACCTAAACGTTTTCAGTTTCAGTTAGTATTGCTACGTTCTCAGGTACGAATCCTGCCTCGGGCATGGATGTGTGTGATGTCTTTAGGTTAGTTACGTTTAATTGGTTCGAAGTCTAGGGGCCTGATGATCTTAGATGTTAAGTCCCATAGTGCTTAGAACCATTTCAACCATTTTTGAATGGTTTGTACCGTATTTCAGTGCTGTGATGAATTCTTTGTATCTTGGGTTGAATGTCCTACCAGACATTCCAGTGTATATGCTTTTTCAGAATCTCTGCACCTGAGCCAAGAGATACCTGATTGTTGGTATCTGTGTGGTTTTTTATTTCAGTTTCGGAATGTGTTTTGTATTGAGTTGTTTGTTTTGTAAGCAATGTTTATACCTCCTAGTTTTTTGAATATATTATCTATTCTATGTTTGAATTTGTAGTGGTTAGTGATTTCACTGCTTTGTCCCCACCTTTTCCGCCAAGTCACACTACCATGCACTTAGGTCCGCTCGTCTTTGTTTTTCCCTCTCGGACCTATTAAAAGAAACACTGTATCGCTATTCCCTTATTACTCTTACGCAGTACATACATACACAGCAACCTAATGAAATACAATAATCAGGCAAATAAAATTAACTAAAATAGAAAAAGTATAGGTCAAAGTGTGGGGAAAAACCAGAAACCAAAATACGCACTTCGAAGTGTACAAACAAGCAGGAAGCAGTGGTCTACGAAAAAGTGTGCTGTGTAAAACGTGAGAAATCCATAGTTTTGCAGAGCAACGAAAACTTAAGACTACAAGTATCAATGTCCAGTGAAGAAAGACACCAAAGACGTGCTAGCAGGCGGTATTTCCTGATGTAGGCTATAAACCAAGAACAGGTCACTGCAAGTAAAAGCCAACAAAATGTTAAGGAAGTGTTTTTGATCTTAAAAACAAATCAAACTGTAAATATTTTAATTACAGACCACAGATAATGCTTTACCTCAATAAAGCGAGATGCGTCTGGTGAGAAAAACAAATGAAGAATATAATACGGGAAAACTTTTACCTCACGAGATTTCTTTTTTTTATGAAATACGTTTTTCCATTATATTAACAAACCTGCCTATATATCCGACGCCACCACTGTACGCCTGTACGGTGACACTTGATTCAGTTCTACCCGGGTCGAATCTTGTTGGTGGAAGGTGATTTAATCTCTAATATCTAGACTGCGCAGGAAGACGAAATGATAACGTAAAGTTCTTGGTGCCAGTGTCCTGGATTACATTCCAATCCTCTCCACACGGCCTTCCATACAGCGGGAGGGCATGCAACACAGCTAATGGTGAGCTGCCATAAGGAATAGGGGCGTGAAGCTCATCGGTCCCCTTGATGCTGTTCTAGGGATGTAAGCTGTGTAATGGCAATAGGTTTCTTCTTCCTTAAACGTCATACAACACAATCCTCACCATATACCACACTCACATCAGTTACAGTAAATTGTATTCCACAGTAACCTTTCAGATACAGTTCTCACACATCGCAAGGAAAGGAGTCACTCTGCACGGAATAAAAGAACGCTCTCTGATTTTGCAGCCGAACACATCCCAGGAGTACTATACTGTACGATTCCTTCTTGACTTTCTTTAATATATCTTTTTTAGTTAAATGTTTTCCAACGTTACGTTTTATAATTTATCTGCTGCAGACTAATGTTCTTCTCTTTTTCCGCCGATGTTAAAAATCTCTAGGAGTGTTCGGAGTCACTAGAAGGCACAGATAGTGGTCTTGACCTAACGTCATGACATCTGCCGAGTGAAAGTTGTTGTTGACACTTAGTTGATAGGTCGATAACAACAGTTATACTAGAATTATGTGGAGCTATTACATGTAAACCTATAAGAGCTTACGACACTTACGTGAAAATATCGTCTGACAACATCATTGCATGAATAGTTAAACGTCTTGGCTTGAGACAGGTTAATAGAGATGTGTTACCACTGACAACAAAAGTGGCTGTTGATTTGTGCATGCACTTAACGAACATAACGTCATTAAGATCAGAGCTGCAGTAGCTGCAGAAATATTGTTAGAGCTGTCACCACATAACACAAAATAAGAGAAAATTTTTCTTCAGTGCTATTAGGAGCAGTTCTTGATGTATATCGACCACCAGAAAAATGTACTGTGATCCAATGAGTCAACGTTTACGTTGCGGAAGGGCAGCATGGTGTTGCCTGGAGAAAACAATGACTTTATTTGTATAATGGTAGGAACAAAGCGCAATCGAAGCAACATAATTGTGTTGTAATGGTCGCTTACGGTAGAACTGGGTGATGTTCAGATGTAATACACTGCGGGGATACCTATCACTGACAAAAACAGGAGCACGTCAATCTGATGACGCTGGACTCACAGTCAGAGGAACTAGGTTCAGTTCCGCATCAAGCCATGAATACATATGATTTTCGTGATTTCCATAAGTCACCACTTGAGACAAATGACACGACAATTCCCCTGGAAGGTCGTAGAAGACTTCCTTCCCGAACCCGAGACTGATTTCCGTTTACAATAACTTCATTGTTGACCGGCAGCCATAACTGATCTAAAATTTTTATCCTTGAAATTATAAATTATCTCACGATAATCGTACTGATATTAATGCAATCTGCTGCCCTTGCTCATTATGCTAAAAAACTAACACTGTTTAGATCTTTTTGTACGGAGGGTGTAACGTACGCGTGGGGCACACAATACTCATCAAAGCCTGTACTATGGTAAGTGAGCGGGGTTCACCTTACGAGATAGGATTTTCGTATAGCTATTGACCGCGTGTACCTGAATGGTGGCAAATCAGACTTACACCCACTCTGTAATAACAATGATCCGTCAAGTAAGTTCAAAATGCAATTACACGTCAGTATGGAACAAAAGTAACACTGAAGATGCTACCAATATGATAATAATACGGTCGCCAGCCTAATTAGGCATTAACTGAGTTTCTTCCCTGTACAAGTTGGTGTATATTCATGCAAAACAACACGTAGTAACACTGCATAATATAGTAAAATTTTAGAACCAGAAAATCTATTGAACTGATAGTTTCACGTTCTGTACTGATATGGAAAACCCATGAATACATAACACTACACTATAATGTATACTATAAAACTTCGTACTGTCTATTGATCTGATTAAAATCGGGCATAGGTTTCCCAAGAAATAGTACTTTCGAGCCACACACAAAATGTCAATTTTAATAAAGAAAAAACACTGATAAATTTTGGCTTTTATATTGACTTTAACTTTTGCTGGTCAAACCAATGTGGAACACTTCAGAATTCAAATGAGTAAAAAGGGGGTGGGGGGGGGGGCGGGACCCTGAAACTGCTATGATCGCTATATTAAAAAAAAAAATGATTACTGAAATTATCATGCGTTCAATATTTCCAGTATATGAGCTACTACTCTTTTTATCTTATTTACTTCTCATTTAAATACCTTTATATCTGTCTCGAAATAATTAAACTTCATTACTACATCAATATTAAAGTTATCTTTCAACTTCGTTATACCTTCGTTATTCATTTACTGGTTCATTAACAAAACAGTTCTTTAAACACCATTCTAACATAACTAGGTCTGCATGTAATTATTATTAACACAAAATTTAATTTTTCATTTCGGGACACTCGGATTGCACAACATTTGGAAAGGACCCTGTCTAGGATATTTGTGAGGATGATTAAATGAGGGGAAAGTTCTGGTAAAATTTAGGTTATTATTGAACAGTTCACTCTATGGTCCATACGAATACAGTACTAAAAGTTTCAACCTGCTTGTGTCGATGCGGCGGTTGGCGGGCGGCGAGATGGCGAGGCACAGAGCACACATACAACCACAGCTATGGCTCTTGACGTATCGGCACTTTAATTCTTCTTAACGTCGCAACACTTTTCCATTTAGTGCCTATGGACTTTTGCCATGCTGTGTGGGCGTTGGAACGGCATACCCGAGGCTTAGTGAAGCTACGTCTTCTAGGAGAGCCTCCTCGCTCCTGGTGGTGTTGCTCAGACCAGTGCCAAACTCCAACTACTACTGCTGAGCCCGTTGTGCCGTGCAGTGCCCGCGTGCATTTTCCCACGCTCGCCTGCCATCCACCTTTTACCGCTCCCTTAGAGACAGGGTATTTACCCGAGGTTTTGCATTCTACATATCCTAACACATTGCCTACGTATGGACCGGACGCACAGTTACAATTTTAAACATCTTACAACAGTTTCAACGTTTGTTACATTTCACTTCTGTTACAATATTGCTTGACATTTGACATAAACATTAATATTCACATAGGAACTCGTTTACAGTTTTCCTAACACAATGACATGAAACGAAAAAGAAATGAAATCAGAAGATCAATTACACTAGTTTATCGAAAAATCAGAAGAAAAAAATTACTTATATGTACAATAGTACAGCGTCGTTGTTGTTACAAGGGGAGGGTGTTGTATCTAGGGAAGGGCTTTGAAAACTTTTTGTCACGGCGAGACACTTCTATTACGTTCAGTCTCACGAGACATACTAATGTTCATAGAATAGATTCTGTTGTAAGAAATGCCATTTTCAAAAATTTTAGTTTTTATATTTCATTTCTAGGTACATTGAAATTATACTTTAAACACCTTTTCAGAGGCACATAAATTTTAGGTTTGTTGTGGATTCAGTGGATCACGGGGCTTGACCACTGTTAGAAATCTGTCGTACATTACCTCGCGCGCGGCACAAATTCACATGCATTTCCTTACATACCTTTCCCAGACTGTAGCGTATAGCTGTTTTTGTATTAGTCATAACATAAAATGTAATTTCCTACGAATATGTTACAGAGAACTCCAGTAAAAGGAAAGACCTCTTATACATAGGTTAGGGTGATCTTGCTGAATGGAAATTCAGAATTACCATAACTCTGATTATTCGTCCTTAAGTTTTAAAATACGGTTGTTCTTCGGGTCTATCAGTTCGACCTCTTCCACAAGTTAAAGTTCGCAAGGACTGGAAAGCCTGAATGGTCGTGACTCAACGGTGCCATTTTATTATTAATATCACCTTTAAATGTCAATGGAAAATTTGAAAATTGCTCTCTTTTGTTGATCTCAACCAGTTCATAATTTTCTCTGTTGCAGTATGAAAATGTGCAGAATTGCCGTGTAAACTAACGTCTTGTTGAATACCTCAAATTAGTCAGAATGGAAAGTTCGTCTTTTAATGCAACAACGCAATCGGTCTTCTTTTCTTGCTCCAATAACTGCAGCATTTTATCCGAAAATTTGTACGCATGACTAAGTAGTCTTCCTCTAGATACGCAGTGGAATTACGTGTGAAGGAGTAAAAAGTGTGAAGGAGTAAAAATTCTGTACTTGTAGTTCGTCACGCATTTCAGTCAAAACATTGTCATTGAAATAATACATAATGTTAACAGGTTTACATGGAAGTGATTTCAAATCCTTTCCAACGGCTTTTACTGCGAGCGCTTTTCTGTGCAGAAATCAGTGCTCAATAATCAAGGTTAGGTTTTATTGTTTGGATAGAGCAATGAATTCTTTTATGGAACACCATGTGTGCATATGCTGACACATTTCTTCCACAACATATCCTTGTCTCTACGGACCTATTTTTTACTTCAAAAATGTCATTGTCGTTAGAAATCATCGGAAATTTCTTGTTATAGAGGTACTGTTCAACTATGTTTGCTTCAGCAGTGAAACGAATAAAAGGAACTAGTTGAGCAGGCCACTTGCATCAGCCAGCTGCATTACAAACAACAAATTAGCTTTAGCGGCTCGAGTCTTTACAGAATGCTCAGTGTTTCAGACGTCGCCAGAATACGTCTCCCAACTGTATTATTAACCAATTTTTTTCACATTGCGGTCATACTCAGGGCCAAATATTGTTTTCACTATAGCATAACAACTTGGAATGACAGCTATCTCTGCAGCTATGCGAGGTTACGCGTTGTTTGCAATAATCTCAGCTGTGGCGATAATGGTTCAGAGGAAATCACAAAATGTAACTGTATCATCCGAGACAACACCTCCTCGAACCTCTACTGAGCTGGAACCGACCGTGTTCAACAAGTCGGACTGACAATACTCTAATTCGTCTCCCCAAAATTTTAAGCACCCGGAAATTTTAAGTTACTTGAACCCAGGAATACTCTACTTCTTCAGTGTAATGCAACGTTACAGTCCCACGTGCAAGTAAGTACCCAAAACTATAACATTATGAATGATCACCCATTAACCCTAATGAAACAGACTGCCACAGGTAACATGTAGGTCTACACTTACAGGCCAAATAAATAAAGAAACACTGGTAAATAAAAGCAAATGAAAAGAAATCAAAACGGTTTAACTCTTATCTCATTAGTATTAGTCACTACTGTTTTTGAAAACGACTGTGTCGGAAATTAGTGGATTTGCAAAGGTGTTATGGTTATGAAAAGAAATTATTTAACGAATGAAACCAAGTTTTAACTACTGTTCTGAATATTACTGAAAAGGACCTGAATGGTATTACAATACGACAATTTATAATTACGTAAAATGAATGAACAAGAAAGGTTATGTTGTTCCTATATAAAGAGTTTTTACACCACTGTTAAGAACGATGTAATTCGTGGTGTCTCTCAGTTAATGTCCCTTCAAAACAGTTTCGACATAGCTGATGTTGCCGCCGAGTCGCTGACATCCGCGTCGTTAGTCCATGACCCTTGAGCGTGTAATCCAATAACTGCTGTCGTTTTGTTGATCTCACTGATCGTGACCACCAGTTGTGAATGTAACAAGTACGCTCGGTGTTTGCAAAATTCATTCCACTCTGCGTATCTGCATACATAACGACGAAAATGAAACACGCTACTTTCCATTAACGCGTGATGTAGCCTGACGTTGTACACATTACCACAATTTTCCCACTTACTGTTTACGATCGCGGCCTTGGCACTTTTCACAGTATACCAGTCCGCCTTACGAAAGTAAATCAACTCGATTGTACTGTAAATCATTAGTCCGTGGTTTAAATCGAGCAACAAGTGACGTGTGTAACTGTGTACGCAGTCACTTCAATCACGCGGCGATCAGCACACCGTATATTTACAGTCAAAGTTATTCGTAACAGTATACGACACGCCATTGTGTTACTACACTGTATGCTACATTCGACAGTACGTGGTATACATTAAACAGTTTGTGTTGGCTACAGTCGAAAACAGTATCTTTACGGCGTTCATATAGCTTACCGGTCTCCATATTAAAGTTTTGTGTTTAATGAGCCAAAACAAAGTTCCGGCTGATAGGAAACGTAACACGTAAAGTAACTAGTTCTTTAATGGTGGTTCACATCTAGATCTTAACTGTAGCACTGTACAAACACTGAATTTTTTAATCGACCACGAACAGAATGTGTTGCAGTACATGCACGGCACGAACTATCACCTGCACTCTCTTCTTCTTCATCCCGACTCTTTGTTGATGCCTTCTTTTTCGACCTAGCGATATGATTCTACATCGCTCGTACACGTTGCTTCACGTAACTCTCTCCAAAATTATGATTGCCTTGAGTTACATTTTTATACAGAACCACAATTTCGTAATACTTTGTCCATAGAAAATGAGTTCAAATAATGTGTTAAAAAATAAGAAAGTACACAGTATGATAATAAGTGAAAATGACCATCACATTCACAACATCAACATTATGTAAACAGAATCATAATTACACCAAGAATTAAAGGACGAGATTCATTCTGAAATAACCTTTTCAATGGATGACGAAAATAAAGCAGAAAGAAATAAAAAAAAATATATTAATACGGGAAAAAATTCTATATCAGCTTGTACTGTTATCTTAACACAGTTAAATGAAAGGTAACCTTGTAACGCCGGAAATGCATATCCTCCTATTTCCATCTATTGTACTATTATTTTTTTTCCTTGTTTTGTTACCTCAAGATATGACATTTCTGTCTCTTTATATATTGTAATTGCTTTACTGTTTGGATATATATATATTTATGCACTTATGTCGATGTATAATTGGTTTGTTTCGTAAATATTATTTGTATTTTTACGCTGGGTCTTGCCTAGGGAAAACTGCTATCGAACGATTACATCGATGGGTCGTGTGAGGAATCAAAGTGTGTAGGATCTTTGGTAGTGTTAACTCTGCCGCGTGGAGCGCGGGCAGAGCAGTGAGAGTCTGGCGGGAGTAGCGAGTGGAGCAGGTGTTGTGTGACGCTCTCGCGAGTTGCCGCGCTTTCGGGGTTTGGCAGCATGTAATTGCGCTCGACTCACGATGATAGTTTCTGACATGGTGTCGCGGACGGGAAGCATTAGCTGGCGCACATCAAGAGCCCGTTTCGCCTGGTGACCGTGTCGAGAAGAAGGCGCGCCAACATCCAGCTTCTGCAACAGCGACGGCCGACAATGAGTGACTGTCGCCACCTCCTCGATCGACGGCTTCAAACCTTCAATCAACCAACAAGGAAGACTAAAAGCACGTAAAGTTTCAGAACTGTATGGCAGACCTCAGCTTTTCAAATTGTTCCATTTGCCTCGCAAAATTACAGCAACTTAGCATGAACCTTTGTTGCTCATTGTCCCAATTGCATTGCCAAGCAGGGTCCTTTCCTTTTCCGAAATGAACCCGAGTGTCGTTGAAATTCAAACGCCAGCATAATTCCATTTCACTGCCTTAATTTCAAAGTTCAATTTGAGCATTAGCTGGCTACAATAGTTAGATTACACAAGCACAAATTAAGAGTGCGAGTTTTGTTACCATATTTTAGCTTACCTGTGACTGCAGCTCGGCTTGGTACGTACTAAATTTTACTATTGTTAATTGTTCAGAATCATTTAATTCAAGTTCAAAGTTAATTCTCTTATTTCTAAATTGCGTAGATTCAAGTAGCTTTTGAAATGATTGTTGACGTAGTCCAAGACTAACCTTATTTTACTGAATGTCGATGTGCTTCAGAAAGAAAGCTCACTATTAACTTCAGTCACTAAATTAACTTTCGATTTTCCAGTTTTATTAATTCTTTTTCTAAATTAAGTCAGAGTGTAGCGAAATTTATTACTTCTGACAAACTTTCAGTTTTCACACTACACGTGTCAACCTTCAGTTGCCATGCTTCTAGTGCTAATTATATGTGTAATTACCTTTCTTTTTCAGTTACTATAGTAACTGTCCTTAGGACTGGCGACCATAATTTCCCCCAAATCTCAAATATCTAATTACCGCTAGTTAATTGTTAACGTAACGGCCGCACATTTACTTTCTTCATTAACTTTACCCCTTTTCAAAATTAATTTCCACAAGTTTCATTTGCAATTTTCCTGTCATTTAGATGTAACCCTTTCCTCCCTCTTTACCGACAGATTAACTTCGGTGACGATTGCTTTTCCCAAATTTCCATTAGGTACACGCGGTTTAATTTTTCACTGTCATTAAGGTCGATAAGTGAGGGGGAGGTTACAACCTCTTCAGCTTTCTGAGAGGTCTTGGTAAACAAAGAAGCCTCCTAGAGAGAAATAAAAGAAAATATATTAATACGGGAAAAAATTCTATATCAGCTTGTACTGTTATCTTAACACAGTTAAATGAAAGGTAACCTCTTCAGCTTTCTGAGAGGTCTTGGTAAACAAAGAAGCCTGCTGGTTGTCTTAGAATTTCTGCGAATTTTTCGAAACTTTCCTGTAGCACCTGTTTGTGTTTTGCTGATATATGGCTTGGAGATTTATTTAGTACTGTCATTGCAGTGCAAAATTTTTCTCCAGCGTAAGGCATCCTTCATATTGGTTCAACATGAACATAATTTTCTTCTTTAGTCACTTGTGTTCTTGCTAAAGCATCATCGCTTCGACTGTATGGATAAAAATAGAGTATCTGACACTTGTAGATATTTTGTTGATTAGACAAAACAATTGTTTAGTCAACATAGTGCTCGTGAGCCCCCACATGCATCTGCATAAGTAATAAACAGCAAGTTGGAAAATCACTGTTTGTAGGCCCCGCGAATGCGTGGTTGGGTTTTGAATTGCTGTTTCGGAGTATTTGCTCTCGATACATGCGAAATTCTAAAATCTATGACTCAACACTTAAGACAAATGTCGACTCACACAAAACACGACTTGTTGTAACGCATGTACTGTCTGTTCCAGACTCCAATCCCGATTACTGAAAAATGCCAACCAAAGTGTGTCCTCTGTTTAAGCCCTCATTTCCACGTGAGTGAAGCGCACACACTCCAGACTTCCGCGACATACTTAATAACAATAAATTTAATCTTATTTACGTGTATCATACATTAGTTAATATGTAAAATTCCTCATACTTCTACTGCTGTTATTTGTTTTTCCATGAGTTAAATACTTCGTTCACAATTACTAATTTTGTCCAAATAAACACTATTTTACACTGTGTCATTATTAATACATACAAACAATTGGAACTAAATACCTTCAGACTTCCCAATCTATGTCTCCTTAGTTATACTGTCGCTACTTTCTAATCTTCATTTATTAATTACGTGAAAATTAACGCTTTTACGCGCGGAATGCACACTCCGGCCTCTAATTCATATCAGGTAATGTTTATAACAAATGTTCTATAATACACTCCTGGAAATGGAAAAAAGAACACATTGACACCGGTGTGTCAGACCCACCATACTTGCTCCGGACACTGCGAGAGGGCTGTACAAGCAATGATCACACGCACGGCACAGCGGACACACCAGGAACCGCGGTGTTGGCCGTAAAATGGCGCTAGCTGCGCAGCATTTGTGCACCGCCGCCGTCAGTGTCAGCCAGTTTGCCGTGGCATACGGAGCTCCATCGCAGTCTTCAACACTGGTAGCATGCCGCGACAGCGTGGACGTGAACCGTATGTGCAGTTGACGGACTTTGAGCGAGGGCGTATAGTGGGCATGCGGGAGGCCGAGTGGACGTACCGCCGAATTGCTCAACACGTGGGGCGTGAGGTCTCCACAGTACATCGATGTTGTCGCCAGTGGTCGGCGGAAGGTGCACGATCCCGTCGACCTGGGACCGGACCGCAGCGACGCACGGATACACGCCAAGACCGTAGGATCCTACGCAGTGCTGTAGGGGACCGCACCGCCACTTCCCAGCAAATTAGGGACACTGTTGCTCCTGGGGTATCGGCGAGGACCATTCGCAACCGTCTCCATGAATCTGGGCTACGGTCCCGCATACCGTTAGGCCGTCTTCCGCTCACGCCCCAACATCGTGCAGCCCGCCTCCAGTGGTGTCGCGACAGGCGTGAATGGAGGGACGAATGGAGACGTGTCGTCTTCAGCGATGAGAGTCGCTTCTGCCTTGGTGCCAATGATGGTCGTATGCGTGTTTGGCGCCGTGCAGGTGAGCGCCACAATCAGGACTGCATACGACCGAGGCACACAGGGCCAACACCCGGCATCATGGTGTGGGGAGCGATCTCCTACACTGGCCGTACACCACTGGTGATCGTCGAGGGGACACTGAATAGTGCACGGTACATCCAAACCGTCATCGAACCCATCGTTCTACCATTCCTAGACCGGCAAGGTAACTTGCTGTTCCAACAGGACAATGCACGTCCGCATGTATCCCGTGCCACCCAACGTGCTCTAGAAGGTGTAAGTCAACTACCCTGGCCAGCAAGGTCTCCGGATCTGTCCCCCATTGAGCATGTTTGGGACTGGATGAAGCGTCGTCTCACGCGGTCTGCACGTCCAGCACGAACGCTGGTCCAACTGAGGCGCCAGGTGGAAATGGCATGGCAAGCCGTTCCACAGGACTACATCCAGCATCTCTACGATCGTCTCCATGGGAGAATAGCAGCCTGCATTGCTGCGAAAGGTGGATATACACTGTACTAGTGCCGACATTGTGCATGCTCTGTTTCCTGTGTCTATGTGCCTGTGGTTCTGTCAGTGTGATCATGTGATGTATCTGACCCCAGGAATGTGTCAATAAAGTTTCCCCTTCCTGGGACAATGAATTCACGGTGTTCTTATTTCAATTTCCAGGAGTGTAGAATAGTAGTAATCAAGGGGATGGACTGTACCCAGTGCTCTTCAATTGTGCCCTTGAAAAAGTTGTTCGAGAATGGAGAAAAGCAGGTGCACCAGCACATAGACTGGGACCAAAACGTAAGGGCATAGGATTAGACTCTTTAGTATTTGCTAACGACATGGCACTCATCGCCCAAGACATTACCGATGCACAGAAACAGCTAGAATTATTACAAGAGCAGGCGGAAAAAATAGGATTACAAATTTCATTTGAAAAAACAAAATTTGTGACTTACATCAACGATGCAACTTCTGATCCCAAAATTAGTAATAACCACATCTGTCGAGTGAAAGAATTTAAATATTAAGGTGAATGGATTGCAGAAAATTGTAATGAAAAGAATTCTGTCAGATCAGAAAATGGAGATGGCGTTTCAGTTTGTAAAAAACGTTTACAACAAAAACAGTCTCTCGTGGAACTGCAAAATACGACACTATGCAACAGTAATTAATCACTGAGACACTATATCTTCAACACAGAACACTAAAAGGGGAATTAGAAGGGAAGGATCGTAAAATAACGAGGAAAATCCTAGAAACAAGAACTAAAGATGGTGTGCATTATCCAAAACCCAATGCAGAAATATATAAAAATATCTCCAAAATAACAGACACAATGCGCATGAGAAAAATCTGATTTATGTGGCATTTATAAAGAATGGACTCAAACAGGTTAACACAAAAAATCCATACAATTTTAAGGAACAAAACTACAAGACCGAACTGGTACAGACGGAAAAAGAACTCAGAGAATTAGAGTTTCCAAATCTACATGACAAAAATGAAATCAGAAAAATCACAGACACACGGGATTTTGAGGAAGAAGACAAAAAATGTAACCGACATGCGCAACGAAAACTAGCCCATTCGTTGCGTATGAAGGGATACTGGGCGAAAAGGAAGGCCAAAAAATGTTGATTACGCCTGGTCCTAAGTGATCCATCCACGAAGAAGAGGAAGTAATGATCAGTGACACCTATCCGTAGACACTCCGTTTACGGGAATCGCTTAAGGTCTAGTCGAGACATTAATTTTCTAAATTCATTTTAAACATAAAACAATTAACATGAAATAACTTACAAACTACTTCTTGGATGGAGGGTGCATTTTCACCCAAGCACTCGTCTTAATGTAGTCTTCGTAACCATGTTGCTGACATCTCTGAAATTATTTGGGTCGCTTTTTGTTGGATTTAATCATATCTGATATTTATTCTAAATATTCAGTTCAACCAAGGGGTTAACCCCTCCATGTTTCATGCATACGTGCGGGCGCCGGGGGTTTCACGAACACATGGCCAGAGCATGAGCCTTGGTACTTTTCGTACTCAGTGTTCACCAATCACTGAGGCTCAAATGGTACCACCATCTATTGATGCAAAGCGTTGCTCTCATGGCTACTGAGCTGCGTCAGACTCAGTCTCCACGCCTCCTCAGCTCCCAAAACACTCTCATCGACGCGACACTTGTAGTCTCTCGTCGTAATAGAACGTGCGCACATGGCCGCCACAGCTACCGGACTGTATCACCTCATGGCGCGGAACAGATGTCTGAGTCACACAATTAGATTTTTGTTCTGTATCTTTATGAAACACGTAGCTGAACTGTTGCTGTGCACTTGATGCTTCATGAAATGCCGAACGTCACTTTCTGACAACAAAGTTACCCATTTCTGATGACTCCCGTCGATTTTGTCACTTTCAAAGAAGTGAAATAGGGACATACGTCACAAACAAGACAGACTGAACGAAAAGTGTGCATACTTCCACCACTGCTACTTGAGGAGCTCGCTAAGACATGCATCGATTGTGAGTGGAATTCAAAATACCAGTGACTCAATTCGTATGTGATCTATGGTTAAACTGCTTTAGAAGACGGAAGTTGCATTCCATTTTATAAAATTTTTTTAATTCGTTTCACAATCTGAATTTACTTGTCTTATGATAGCCATGATACTATTACTGGACACCCCAGGGTGTCGCCACAACCAGTTTCGAAAGCTCAGACCTAGTTGATAGTGTACCCAGGAATACACGAGTTACTTTGGTTGGTACTTCAGTTTAGCGACTGATTTTACAATAACGCGAAGGAATGCGCACACTAGCTACGCCCATAAGTAGTTTCCGCCAACTTCGACTGCCTTTATTGTTGTTTGACATGAGGTTGCGTTTTATGGAGCATATGTGGGTGCCCTAAAATAGAGTTAATGAATAAATAAGGTATATCATGGAGGACCTGTGTAATTTACTATTAAAGCTGCATAATCTTCGACAGCCTTCCACAGCTGAACGTTCCTCTGGATTTGAGTGTCATGTAATCAAAGAACTGCATGACAGCTTCGCATTGCTGCTGTGATAGTTCATATATTTTTAGCACGACTCGCTTCACCTAGGTACTAAGCGTGTGATACCATTTTGTGTAAAATAACAGCAAAATATGATCTAAACAAGAATACCCGCACGTACGCAACCAGTGTCTTTACCTTACTATCTTAATACCTCATTAATGTGCTGCTGGGAGAAAATACACAAGACAGTTAAATGTAATGGTCCCATATAAGAGAAAAACTGCTCCCAGGAGAGTAATTAAATGCACCAGCCATAACCCAGTTCTCCAACAGAATGGATAAGTACCTACGCTCCCTTTATGACCCCCTCCTTGACTCTATAGATTTATCGCTGCGATTATATGCTTGTGAAACGCCTTACTGTCTTAAACATTAAAAAAATTTAATTGTAGAATGTATTTCCTATGAAATCCTGAAGATAAGCAGAAAGATATTTGGAATACACTTCTCTATACGTTATATGTATGACGAGGTCCGATGAACGGGTCCTACACCTTTCTGTAATATATTAGTGTAAATAATATTCGTCATTACTTAAAAGTTAGTCTACGTTACCTGTCACTGTAATCGTGAATACAAATGTTAACAGTTGTCGCCTGACACCTCCTGGGTGGATATCTAGCTATGTCTTCACAGAATTCTGCGGGCTAATGTCACGCAACGCAGTTGGTAGTATTCTCTCCATGGATTTGCAACATAAATCTCCATGCCCCTTCCCTCCCCCCTGTACTTTTCGAGAACAGCATATCGTCACCGACTCTGGATTCCATGGTATTCATTCTCTATTCAGCTCAAGTACCGCAGTGTCCCTTACATGCATTCGTCTTGTAATGCTTACAATACACATACGCTTCATTCACCATACAATTTATCTGTCGCTGTATATTTCCGTGGAGAATGTTTCCAGTTAGGATGTGTAATTCTCAAACATCTCTCCTCCTGGTCAAGAACGTCATCAACTGATTGTATTCTAGTGAACGGTATCTGAAATTAGAAAAAAAAAATATTTTCACTGATAGACATACGTTACTCAAAGGAAAACATGTCAGCGGTTGGAGAAACTTGCTGGAGTAGGCGACATGGAAGCTGGGGTAAAAACACAATTTGTCAGAGTTTCATGATACGATATTTACAAGATGGCGAATGCACAATTCAGTAATAACATATGTGGCAGGTTCACATATTTAGTAATTTTCTAATATTTATCTTGTATCCGTAGGATAATTAATAATTTCCCATTAGCGTTGCAGCCTTAAAGCCTGCTGTAACATAGATAGCAAAAAAAGAAAAAAAAGAAGTACGTTAAAGGGTAATTCTCGCTTGGGAATATTGTCAGCCACTCCTTCAGATCACAGTACTTACAATCGTGGCAAATGGTTCGTGATATTTAAGAACAGGTAGGGAACCTTCTGAGAACAATTTACTTCCCTTCCCCGAACCACTGTTTGTCAGTACAAAAACTCGATTCTACCTGTACAAAATGTCGTAACCCGGACAGTTACCAAATCATTCTGAATCGCAACATCAGGCCACAGGTTACAAAATACTGTGAAGTCAGATCCGAACGTCAAAATGCGATGAGCCTTACTCCAGAAGCGATTCGCGTCTCATTTGTTCCTTTTTCATTTCGATGTTATTTCGCAAATGGTACAGTAGTTAAGGCACTGGAATGCCACAGACTTGGAGGGTTCTTGTTGTGTCGGTATCTGGGCCGACACCGTGAAGTTGAGATGGCTGAAAAGGCAAGCTAGACTAACGCAGACGGGCGTGAAGTACTGGAACAGGATACGTAATTAATGTTAGGAAGAAAAGTACGGAGCAGGTTTAATACTTAACTTTACTCATTCCTTGTGGTACATCGATCTTGACGATACACAGAAGACTTTAAGTATAATCACTGTATGGCTAATGGCGCCTTGCTAGTTCGTAGCCATTAACTTAGCTGATGGCTATTCTGTCTCTCGGCTAATGAGAAGAAAGGCTTCGTACATCTGGTCGGTAGCTAGGTTCTCGTACAACTGGGGCGAGTGCTCTCTCGTATCACGAGACCTGCCTTGGTGGTGGCGCTAGGTCTGCGATTACACAGTGGCGACACGCGGGTCCGACATGTACTAAATGGACCGCGGCCGATTTAAGCTACCCTCTAGCAAGTGTGGTGTCTGGCGGTGACACCACAGTTCTTTTCTGAGACGTTTAGGGCTATGTTTTCCTGACTGTCACCACTTACATTTAAAGAGACTGTAATAACTTGAACTAAACATCGAGTAATGATGTAAAGCTTTTACTATATCTTTAATAAATCCACAATTCGGAGAATTTGAAGCACTTGGTGTTTGTTATTATAACAACTGTTTGTGGAAGGCCAAAGTAGGACGTAAACTGCCACGGTTTGGCAAGACTGCGTATGTGCCGAACGTTTGACTTTAATTGTATTACCCTGTCAACAGAGTCGTCTATAAGAAGTCGTAGTGCTGAGTTTTGAATTTAATGACACAAACTGCTCTTTTCTTCAATCTCTTGCAGTTTCGTCCTTTGTAATCTTCTTCATTATAGCGTGATTAGCGCCGAACTCTACATTTTCATTTAATTAGGTTCTCTTGTGGTGAAGTGATAGTACCTACCACAGAAAAGTCTTACACCCTCTGCTCTGCACTGATCGGCAGCCACTGATCCTCTTGTTACACTAAAGAGGAAAATGATGGGGGATCACAGTATTTCTGAAATGCGAAAAAAATGGAGATGCTCTCTCTCTCTCTCTCTCTCTCCCTCTCTCTCTCTCTCTCTCTCCCTCTCTCTCTCTCTCTCTTTCTACCTCACACGCGCGCGTGTTCCCTCCCCGCTCTTTCTCTCTCTCTCTCTCTCTCTCTCTCTCTCTCTCTCTCTCTCTCTCACACACACACACACAAGGACGCGCGTTTTCATTGTGAAGACCATACCCCTATGATGGATGATACAAAAACAAAAATGGCTCTGAGCACTATGGGTCTTAACTTCTGAGGTCATCAGTCCCGTAGAACTTAGAACTACTTAAACCTAACTAACCTGAGGACATGACACACATCCATGCGTGAGGCAGGATTCGAACCTGCGACCGTAGCGGTCGCGCGGTTCCAGACTGTAGCGCCTAGAACCGCTCGGCGACTCCGGCCGGCGATGTAAAAACATAAGGGACAACAAATCCCTACGAAAAATTTTGCTTACCGTTTCTCCGTGGGATCAGAAGTAGTGTCGCGTCGATGTCAAAATGTGAATTTTTTGGTCCGATCGTACTTTACTAAGCCGCTGAATAGCGGATCTAGATGTAGATGCTGATGTGCATGATTATGGCAGTCCCTTACCTAAGGTATATTTAGAGAAATGAAATGTATGTATATTTACTGATCAGCTACAGCGTTATGACCACCTACTCAGTGGTCGGTATGTCCACATTTGGCACGGATAACAGTGCGAAGCGTCGTGGCACGGGAGCACTGAGGCCTTGACAGGTCGCTGGAGGAAGCTGGCACCTTACTCCCGTAAATTGCGAGAACGCGGGCGACGAGCTCACACGCCACGTTCAGTCACATCCCAGATACGTTCGACTGGGTTCAGATCTGGCGAGTTTGGGGGCCTGGACATCAGCTGGATCTCGCCACTGGGTTCCATCACACTCCTGGCCTCGTGACTCGGTGCATCACTTGTTGAAAAGTGCCACAGCCGGCAGGAAACGTGGTCGTCATGAAGTGGTGTACGTGGTCTGCAACCAGTGTGACGTGCTTTCTGACTGTCATTGTGCCTTACACGAGCTCCACTGGACCAGTGGATAACCACATGAATGTTCCCTGGGGTATAAGGAAGCTACCGTCAGCTTGTCTCCTACCCACAGTACAGATATCAAGAAGCTGGAAGACGACATTTCACGCCTGCCATACGCATGACGAGGAGGTTTAGCGATTCATCAGACTGTGCAGCGCTCTGCCACTGCGCCAAAGTCCAGAGCCAATGGTCACGTGCCCACTTCAGTCGAAGTTGCCGATGTCGTGATGTTAACATTGCCACATGTGTGGGATGTCAGCTGCGAAGACACATCTTTAGGAATGTTCGGAACCATCTGCGTCCGCAGCTCGTGGTCTTGAGGTACCGTTCTCGCTTCCCGGGCACGGGGTCCCTGGTTCGATTACCGGCGGGATCAGGTATTTTTTCCCTCCCTCGAGATGACTGGGTGTTGCTGAGTCGTCTTCATCATCATTATTCATCCCATTTACGGTCGGAGGAAGGCAATGGCAAACCATCTCCGAATGGACCTTGCCTAGTGCAGCGGTGCGGGTTTCCCGCATCGTCCCCTACGCCCCACGGAGTATGAGACTTCACCATATGTGTTCAGGCACACTTGTAACCTACCCAGCCTTAAAGTCAAATGTTAGTTCTGATATAGTTCGCCACCTGTCGTGTTTTACCAGTTTTTCCAGCGTACTACGTCCGCCCTCTGTAATGGCGTCTGGACGCGGTTACATTTTGATTTCACCACGTGTTGAAAACATTCACCACAGCATTCCTCGAACACCCGAGAAATTGTGCCGTTTCCATAATGCTCGTGCCGAGACTCCGAGCAACCACAGTCTGCTCTCGGTCAAACTGAGATAGATCGCACGCTTTCCTCATTATACTCAAGGACAGCATTCTCACTGATGCTACATGCACCGGGCGTGTGACTAGCAGTCATTACTCGCCATTTGACGCTGCTATCGCCTGGACGGTTTATATCGGTAGCATGTCGGTGATCATGACGTTCTTTCTGATCAGTGTAGTTGCTGTATTGTTAGAAATTAGTGTGGATTGTATCCAGTGACGAAATGTTTCTGTTTTAACACTTTTTCTCTTCATTGCTGATTATACGAGGTATCCCTTCCGTACTTACATTGACTTAATGTGCAGTAAGCGACAGAACTGGTGGGCAGTGGCAAATAAATAATTTTTACATTGCTTCAGCTACTAGTGATTGCCAACTACGGTACTGTGTCAAACTATATAAAGTACAGATATTTAATATTACTCCATTCCATTTCTGTGCCGGCCGCGGTGGTCTCGCGGTTAAGGCGCTCAGTCCGGAACCGCGCGACTGCTACGGTCGCAGGTTCGAATCCTGCCTCGGGCATGGATGTGTGTGATGTCCTTAGGTTAGTTAGGTTTAAGTAGTTCTAAGTTCTAGGGGACTGATGACCACAGAAGTTAAGTCCCATAGTGCTAAGAGCCATTTGAACCATCCATTTCTGTGAATCTTAGTATAAACACTAACTACTTGATATAATATGTGTTTTCGAGGTATCAACATCTTCAGTCTGTTTTCTCTGTTCCAAGTCTAAAGAAAATCCGAGCCGTTTACATAAGATTACCATTTCAGGTAAATAATTGTCCTTTACTGAGCTCAATGACTGTTCGGAATTTTAAATTTTAACTAAGACAAATTTGTCTCCGAGCGGTTAACATGGGGTGAAAGGAGAAAGCAGAGCGGATACAATTACCGTAAAAAAGCCACTGAAACATAGTGAAGAATTACACAAATGGATTGCAAACGAATGGTAATGGCAAGAGTAATGGGACCAATGAAAGACCGAAAAAGAGTGTATGATCTGCAACAAAACACGTCGTCCGTGGTATAACGGAGCATATTGCAATCACTCAGGGAGATGATGCTTCTCGATCTACATCCTCTACACTCACGCGTATGCACAAAATAAATAGATTCCCTCATGGCAAGTGTGTATCTAGCGATGTACTTCACTGTAACGACCACGGTGTAGCTTCTGGACTTTGAGCTCATCGATAGTAATTGTTACTGATAAGGGGTTACATCGGCACCTCATAAAACACCCATATAGTGCTAAGTGAAAGGACTGGACTTTGGGGAGTGAGTACCTCAGTCACCTTTTATTGATGTAAGCACTTAATTCAAATAAGAAATATGAAGAAAAGTTTTGCCACATGAGTGGTTACCATGTATCCAAAAAGGCACAGGTTCGACCTTGAGACAACAATTCAGATACAGATACAATCAGTAAAAGCAACAAGCTAGGAGTAAATAACAATTCTCTGGACAGCTTGTCGCTACAGTGATTAGTTGCACATCAGACGGCAGCAGCCGATTTACCCTAATGCAGCTTTCATGGGAGTACCATGATTAACTGTAGGATGATACGGTTCGATCGTTGCAGATCAAACGGCAGAAGAGATTTTACGTTACTGTACGTAAATTTTATGGGATTATAGTAATGCGGTTGCAATATAATTCTTTCGGTATTAAGTATCTCGAGGACTAGCCTGAAGACCAAATGAGCAATGACAAAATTGTCTTACAGACAATAAAGGACACGCTTGGCAAATGCATAAATAACTGAACAAATAGAACAAGCAACTTTAAACATTAAAGTCTTTCATCTGAAACACAAGTTAGCGAACACCTGAAAATGACAGGGAATAATTACGTATACAGAAATTCTTTCGATGTTTGTATAACTTGGACCAGTCAACAAAACTATTCCTGTAAATGTATCGAGCTCCACGCGTAAACCAGGTTCAGACGTGAACGCCGTACACAAGAGGCAGTGTGGACAACGGCCCGTTGTCCCGCTCGACCAATTGTCTGCCCGACAAATAGTGCGAGGTATGCGAGTGTCAGGCCGACTTCGTCTCACATAAACTCCGTGAAACGGTATTAGATTCAATATAGGCACCTGTTACAGGGTGTACCTGGAGCATCAACAAAACGTTAAAAATCTACTAAATAAGAAAGACACGCCAGAGCCTGTAGGCGTACGTCAGACCCGTAACCCAAGGTCAGAGATACAACAAATTGTAAGTAATTATTATACAACAACTTGTGCAGCCCAATACGATAACAAACACCCTACAATTTAAACTCCTTAAATAAATAATCGTAGCATAATATACATAAGGCAATGCACTTAGAACAACGTTAAATAAAACAACATCAAAATAGTACCAAAAGAAATTAAGAAAACTGTCACTCCCTCCATGCAGTAACTCACACCCCAAGTATTTTAAAGAAGCAATTCAAATCACATTAACATAAGACTGCCTCAAGGAAAGGCATAAAATGATAAATTAATCTTATAATAATTACACGTCCTTGATGGACCCAACGTTCAAGACTCCGCAGAAAGATCTGGAGGAATGGCCACACATTGGTGGATCGGTCGCTTCAGTGACACACAGTGCTTCCTGAAACAGACTGAACCCTCAGATTAAGAAACAATACACAGTAAGCCTCCAGTTTTAACCAGAATACCGGCGCAATCAGATGCCAACATGAATTACTGCAGTCACAATGGCACAACAAGTTTCGTAGGAATGAACCACAAGATAAATCCACAAGGTAAATTGTGCACAAAATTTACTGATTGAGAATCAACCAGTAATCTGTCTCAGGTTCATCACACTAGCAACAAGGAGGGCAGAAAATGTGTCTCCAACGAATGACGAAATACAAGACGTGAGTTAGGACCCTCAATAACAGGTAATCGATTAAAGAGCATCAGACGTCCTCGGTGTGCAGTCCATCCCAAAACGCGCCCAATACAGCCGGCGCCAACCCGAATGAACATGTTCATAGCGACAATACTCGCCGCAAAGGTTGCCTCTGCTGTCCGTTATCAACGACACGCCATTACTCACTGCCCCCTCACTCCGCACATTCGCTCGGCCGATCCTCTCTCGTGCGCGCATCTCGCGATGGCATCAAGAACACCGAAAGGGTACGATCTCTGAAGGAGAAACGATACAACGAAAGTTGCCAAGGCTGAGTTACATTTTGATCAGCAAACTGTTGATTGTAAACAGATGTGGGCAAAAATTTGAAGAACAGCTAAATACCTTGCAGAAATATAGCTGAAGTAAAGAAAATCACCAAGAAATATGAAAAACAGGTTTAATTTGCAGTGTAAAAATTAATAAAGAACTAGATGCTTTCAACTGTCTGGGAAGTAAATTAACGAAGAAACGGAACATGAAGTATGAAATTTCGGAGAGGATATAGAACTGTTCGAAATTTTATTATTGCACATCGGACATAATAGGGAATTTGAAAATACCTGCCAAAACAAAGATCATGAATTACAAGTTATATTATCTGCCAATTTTGACCTATAAATCAGAAAGTTGGACTTGGCAAAGGAAGATCCAAGCAGAGTACAAACAAAAGCGATGCGCTTTCTAAAAAGGCATCCTGCCTAAGACGAGAAGGGGCAGGATAAGGAAAGAAATAATACGAATCATCGTGCAGATGAACTCCCTAAAAGAAACTATCGTGAATAATAGACTTGCAAAGTTTGGCCATATTAAGACAGTGAGACCAGAAAGACTTCCAAGGCTAGCCATAGAATGGACAGAATCAGGACGAATACCGATCAGAGGGCCACAAACAAGAGAGATAGATAAGGTAAAGGACGATGTGAATCGAAGAAAACTGCAACTGGAGGAGATGCTAAACAGTAGACTGTGGAAGAAAAGAGAAGCTTGGAAGAAGCTCTGTGAAGGACCTACTCATCATGATGACCATTTCTCCCTATGTAGGTTGGTATCATTGACTGAATCTTCTGCCGGTGCTTATCAGAGAATGATAGCAATATTAAAACTGAAAAGTGTTCTGAAAAATTATATTTATTCGATCACGGACCGGCTTTCAGTTTTTCAGGCCATATTCAGGTGACAACTGAATGTTTTCAAACACCGATAAACATGATGTACGACTTACAAAGATATTATTTGTACAGAAGACAGTCATATGACACACACTGTTTACGTAGGACAACATTTAGGAAAACATTACATTTTTTTTGTGACATAGAAATAATCACGTAATGTAAAAGCGGGAGGAAACAAAGATTTCATGTGGCGATATATTTAACAACTCATGAGAAGTAAAATGAATTTACAGTGTGAGTATGGTATTAATAATGAAATCTTTATTTAACAAATGGGAAAAAGGAAAATAAGTCTGATCATATTACTAACATGGTACTGTGTCATACCATTATTTCGAGTAAGATCATATTTCTTCTTTCCTCAACAGAATGTAAAACTTCACGTTGTGAATCATATGAATGGTTTTATGTTAAAAAGTGGTCAGCAAAGATAGAATCTGCCTTCATCTCCCACTTCTCCCATATTCAGAGACATTAATTGCCATATTTTTGCCTGAATGACCGATGTATACTTTCTCACACTGGTTGAATGTGATTTTGTACACATCGCTCCGTGCCAATTATTGTAATTTGTCTTTACTATTGACTGCTGATAGAATAAAGAACCTATCTAGCATAATACCTGCTGTGTATCTGATCGAAGTCTTACACGTAGTAAATATGCCTCACGATCCAAAATCTCAGAAAAATGGCTAGACGTGCTGAAACCGTATATTCTGAGCACACGTAAGGCGACGATGTTCCTGCGAAACCATTGGTGGACCACAATTCAAAAACTGATGCTCATCGTAGTGACCAACTCTCACACAGTGAAACTGGTATGTTAAGCAAGTTTAAGAAGAATGTAATCTCCAACAATGCTATTTCTACTAAAGCTGAAAAATCAAACAGTTCAGCTCTTTTGAACATTACGTTATCAAAGTGAACCAAATACTCGATGTTTCCGTCTTTTAACATCTACAAAAAGATTCGACTCCACCTTTCAATGAACATATAAAAATCACCACCAAATCATATAAAAGTTTATATCTGAAGCCAACAGTGGTGTGCTAGTTAATATGAATATAGCTACTAGATTATACGGATTACCTAAGCTACATAAAGATTGTGTTCCGTTATGCCCAGTAATGTCGTCATTTTCTGCCCCTTATTGTATTCTAGCAAAAGAGATATACTACTCATTACAACAAACCAGTTTTAGCCCTGAATTTGGTATCAAAAATCCTATCTACATCTACATCAATACTCTGCAAATCAGATTTGAGTGCCTGGCAGAGGTTCATCGAAACGCCTTTGCAATTCTCTATTATTTCACTCTCGTATAGCTCGCGGAAAGGACGAACGCCTATATCTTTCCGTACGAGCTTTCATTTCCCTTATTTTATCATTGTGATCATTTCTCCCTATGTAGGTTGGCATCAACGAAATATTTTCACATCCGGAGGAGAAAGTAGGTGACTGGAATTTCGTGAGATGTTTGCGCCGCAACGAAAAATGCCTTTGTTTTCATTATGTCCGTCCCAAATCCTGTGTAATCTCAGTGACACTGTCTTCCCTATTTTGTAAGAATACAAAACGTGCTGTGCTTCTTTGAACTTCTTCGATGTACACCACCAATCTTATCTTGTAAGGATCCCACTCCGAGCAGTAGTTTTCTAAAAGAGGACGGAGAAGCGTAGTGTAGGCAGTCTCCTTAGTAGATCTGTTACATTGTCCAGGTGTCCTGCCAATAAAACGCAGTCTTTGGTTAGCCTTCCCCGCAACATTTTCTGTCCTTTCTTTCCAATTTAAGTTGTTCGTAATTGTAGTTCCTAGGTATTTAATTGAATTTACGTCCTTTATATTTGACTGATTTATCATGTAACCGAAGTTTAACGAGTTCCTTTTAGCAGTCATGTGGATGACCTCACACTTTTCGTTATTTAGGGTCAACTGCCACTTTTCACACCATTCAGATATCTTTTCTAAATCGTTTTGCAGTTTGTTTTGATCTTCTGATGACTTCATTAGTCGATAAACCACAGCGTCATCTGCAAACAACCGAAGACGGCTGCTCAAATTGTCTCCCAAATCGTTTGTACAGATAAGGAACAGCAAAGGGTCTATAGCACTACCTTGGGGAATGCCAGAAATCACTTCTGTTTTACTCGATGACTTTCCGTCAATTACTACGAACTGTGACATCTCGAACAGGAAATCACGGGTCCAGTCACTTAACTGAGACGATATTCCATAGGCACCCAATTTCACAAGAAGCCGCTTGTGTGGTACAGCGTCAAAAGCCTTCCGCAAATCCAGAAATACAGAATCAATTTGAAATCCCTTGTCAATAGCACTGAACACTTCATGCGAATAAAGAGCTAGTTGTGTTTCACAGGAACGATGTTTCCTAAATCCGTGTTGACTGTGTGTCAATAGACGGTTTTCTTCGACGTAGTTCATAATGTTTGAACACTATATGGCTCTTGATAAAAATTAGTGATATGCAAGCACTACCAATTTTTAAACTCATATTATGATTGCCTAGCATTGGGTCACCTATTATCCCCATGCTTTTTGAAGTTTTCAGGGGCAATTTCGAGCACATATTCTTAAATAAAGGACCAATGAGCTGCAAAATGAATGCTCTGCTGTGATTGTGGTCTTGGACCACGATACAATTAGATACGTTAGTATAAAATTCTCAATATAAAAAATTCTGTTTGTATTGGAGCTGAGACTATGTTCTCTAAACTTCTTGGGTATTTGTGTAAATATAACAACAACAATACTCTTTGCAGTATTTACTGAAAAAAACATAGCTGCAGATAAAGTAATCCATGCTGATTCCCCGTATCCACACAGCAACAAACAGGGAGTTTTCGGTTCGATAGGGCATCATATAATATCTGTTCCTTAATATGAATCGGCCTTTAAAACACAACTACAGTGCAGCAAACATGTCGCTCTCAGCAGTGGCTCTAGATCTGCCCTGATGGATAATGCAGTAAAAGAAGAAAATTCCCAAATCAAACCACTTCTGTACCCAGGCCAATAGCAATTATTCAGTAGTTACAAACACAGGCCCAAAACCCCGTATTTGGCCAAATGCAAACAGTGTGAAGTCATCATCATCAGTTATCTGCTATATTAGCAGGTCCTTTGCCTCTCCATTTTCTGCGATCCACTGCTTCCTTCTTAAGGCTGCTGTATGTTGTACCGTCCATCATGTGATCCAGTATCTGGAATCTCCCTTCTACATAACCTTCTAAAACTGTTTTTATCAGTCCGTCATTCTTTCTTAATATATGTCCAATCCAATTTCTTTTTCTTCTCTCTATTACATCTAGTAACTGTCTTTTCTCTCCCACTCTTCTCAGTACCTCTTCATTTTTTACTCTGTCCATCCAACTTATTCTTTCCATCTTCCGCCATGTCCAGATCTCAAAAGCCTCCAGCCTTTCTCTGTCTTTTTTCCTCATAGTCCATGTTTCAGCGCCATATAGAAGAACACTCCATATAAGACATTTTATGAGTCTCTTTCTGAGTTCTCTGTCCATACCGCTGCAGAAGATTCTCCTTTTCTTATAAAACGCCTCTTTTGCCATTGCTATCCTTGTTTTAATTTCTGTGGAGCACTTCCAGTCGGTGTCTATCCTGCTTCCAAGATACTTTAAATTTTGCACCTGGTCTAGTGTTTCTCCATTCAGCACAATTTTTATTTCCTTATTTCCTCCTATTGCCAATACTTTTGTTTTATTTGTGTTAATTTTCATTCCATATTTTTTTCCGTTAGTTGCAATGGTGTCCACCAAATCCTGTAATTCTAATGTGAAGTACTGCATATATATTGGTCAGTCGGGAAGATCTGTGTAAATTATACTATCTGAACATGAGGGAACAAACTACAGATAAGAGAAGATGTATTCCACCTTTGCTGATCATCTTTTACCAGAAAGCCATTCATATGACGCAAAATGTGAAGTTTTGCATTGTGTGAAGCAAAGCGGAAAAGCAGAAAGTTGACGTTACTCAAAATACTGGAAATCAAACAACTCATGGCGCAGAATGCCAACTTGTATCAAAGACGGGAAGGCTCAGTTCCGGTTTTCCCCTTTCTTAAATTAGTTCTTCGTTACAAATGTTAGATTCTGAGTGTAAACTCATATTATTTCTCATCAGCTGTTACAAGTATTCCCACATAAAGTCTTATTTCGTCCCTTTTTAGTTTATAAAATTACTTCTGTGCGACTAACGATGTAATGTTTTTTAATGTAAACATTGTGTTGCTTATCTGTCTTCTGCGTAAATAATATCATCGTCCATTATGTTCATCTGTGTTTGCGCTATTCAGTTATCACATGAAGAAGCCTAAGAAGCCGCATGGCAGATCATGACCAAACAAATATAATTTTTCAGAACATTAGGAAGTGCTTTCAGTTTTAATTTTATTGTCACGTTCTGCGAAGCGCAGACGGAAAATTCACTTAAAGTACGTGTGATTGGGGTAATAACTTAATTTTAGGTATTTTAATTTTTTAGTATGAAGAAAGAGGTTATTGAAATAGAAGTTTCAATTAACTCTTTATTATGCCGAAATTATGTGTCTAATGGCTTAGATCTCAGATCTCTCTACTCCTTAAGTAGCTTATGCAGCTTTCTTTCCTATAAATTGCCCACTTTGCGTCTTATTGTAGTGTCCCATCATGTTGGTGTTCCTTTGGGCCTGATACTGTCTTTCCATCACTCTGATGTCTTGATAAACTAGCTCACCTTGTCCGTAACTGCAGTCATCTAAATATTCAGGAAAAAGGCTATGGAAACTGTGCAAAAAAGTGAATGCTGAGGATCATGAATCAAAACAGCACCAAAGGACGCAATAAAAACCTCCTTCAATGGACCCTCTCTCACACAGTCTTTATGAATCAAAGCTGCACTCGAGCAAGACTTTCCAAATGTCAATTTCTACAAACACGCCGTCTTTCCATCTTCTTTCTGATGAATCTTCTCACAGAGATACTTGAAACACCCGCCATCTTTCGATAAGGCTTCAACAAATCAATGAGTGGAGATGATATCTTAGTTTTCTATCGGATCCATGAGAGAATCTAAGAGCGTGGAGTAGTGGTTACGATATATACTATCCAGAGCAACCAGTTGTTTCAAAAATTTCGACTTTATATTTTTATAATTATTAGAAGTATTATGTTGAATGTTATTTTATCTATGTGGGATCTCGTGAGCGCCGCATCTGTTACTGACAATATTGCTACGGTGTAAAGTTAAGCGCCGGCATCCCAGTCGGGAACGAGAGACCAGGGATGGCTATGAAGGAGACGTCAGCCAGTTGCACGCTGACCGACCCCTCTCCAGGATGACAAATCGACAGCAGCGGCCTCTATGCGAAGAGGACAGAAGCGCCTCGCCCGACTGCCCGCGGCCCAGTTCTACAGTAGCTTGAAGACGAGCAACTAGACTGAAGCGTCAAAGCTCATTACTTTGCTCGTACATTCTTTGTCTGCCGCTCTTTGTTTGCGATACATCTGCATTTCTCAAAGTTAAGTATTGTCATTTATTTTCTTTAATGAAACTCAGTAATACGATTTGCTTGAATCGTTGTCTAGCGATCCGAGAAAGTAGGTTTCCTAGACACCCCGTCTCTAGTGCCATAAGTGGTTTTGGGCTTCCATGCCCTTCTACAGATGGCTAACGAAAAATATCAGCCTTCTGAAGATGGGCATGGTAGCACAAAACCGGTTATGGCACTAAAATAAAACATGTAATAAGCATGGTGGCTGGTTGCATCATTCACCATCTATCAAATGTAGTTGCTGTGGCCGTAGTCCGAAGACTCGTTTGATGCAGTTCTCCATGCTACTCTATCCTGTGCAAGTCTTTTCATCTCCAAATAGCTACTGCAACCTACAGCCTTCTGAATCTGCTTCCTGTGTTCATCTCTTGGAGTCCTATGATTTTTACCCCTTCTAGCCCGCCCCCTCCCGTCCCCCACACGCTTCCCTCCAATATTAATATTGTTATCCCTCGCTGTCTCAGAATGAGTCCTATCAACTGATTGCTTCTTTTGGTCATGTTGTGCCACAAATTTATTCGTTCTAATCAGAACCTCCTCGTTAGCTACAGGAGATACTCATCTAACCTTCACCATTCTTCTATAGGACCACCAGCCTCTATTCCCTTCTTGTCTAAACTGTTTATTGTCCTTGTTTCATTTCCGTACTTGGTTCCAATCCATACAAACCCTTTCAGAAAAGACGTCTTCACATTTAAAACTATATTCGGTGTTAAGAAAATTCTCTTCTTCTGCAACGCTTTTCTTGCAATTGCAAATCTACATTTCATATGCTCCCTACTTCATCCATCATTAGTTAATACGCTGCCTAAACGGCAAAACTCATTCGCTTTTTAGTGTCTCGTTCCCTTATCAAACTCCCTCATCATCGCGTCATTTCATTCGACTACTTTCCATTATCCTTGTTTGCCTTCATTGATGTTCATCTTATATTCTCCTTTGAAGACAGTTTCCATTCCGTTCAGCTGCTTTCGTAGTCCTGTGCGGTCTCTGACAGAATTATAATGTTATCGTCAAACAGCAGATTGTTCGTTTCGTCCCTCTGGACTTTAATTCCTGCTTAAAATTTTTCTTTGGTCTCTTTTACTATTTGCTCAATGTACATATTGACTAACATCAAGGATAGGCTACAAACCTGTCTCACTCCCTTCTTAACCATTGCTTCCTTTTTGCGGTGTCACCGCCAGACACCACACTTGTTAGGTGGTAGGCTTTAAATCGGCCGTGGTCCGTTAGTATACGTCGGACCCGCATGTCGCCACTATCAGTGATTGCAGACCGAGCGCCGCCACACGGCAGGTCTAGAGAGACTTCCTAGCACTCTCCCAGTTGTACAACCGACTTTGCTAGCGATGGTTCACTGACAAAATACGCTCTCATTTGCCGAGACGATAGTTAGCATAGCCTTCAGCTACGTCATTTGCCACGACCCAACAAGACGCCATTACCAGTTACTATTGATATTATGAATAATGTACCGTCAAGAGCGACGTTCACCATTTATGGATTAAAGTTAAGTATTCCACCAGCTACGTCCGTTTTTTCTAAAGTCTAATTTCCTTGTCCTGTTCCAGACCTCACGCCAGCCTGCGTGAGCTAAAACGCGTTCCTTTCGGCTTCCTCTTGTAACCCGGTGTTGGCACTCCTGCCAACCCACAACACTTTTCATGCCCCTCGACTTTTATAACTGCTTTTTGGTATATGTACAGGCTGTAAATAACCTTTCCGTCAATCTGGTTTACACCTACTACCTTCAGAATTTCAAAGAATGTATTACAGCCCACATTGTCAAAAGCTTTCTATAAGTCTTCAAATAATATAAACCTAGGGTCGCCTTTCCTTAATCTATATTCTAAGGAAAGTAATAGGGCCAATATTGCCTCACATGTTCTCTAATTTCTGTGGAATCCAAACTCATAGTCCCCGAGCTCGGTTTCCACCAGTTTTTACAGTCTTCTGTACAGAATTTGTGTTACAGTTTTGAAACCACGACTAATTAAACTGATGAATCGATAATATTGACACCTGTCAGCAACTGATTTCTTTGAAATTGGAATTACTTTATTCTTCTTGAAGTCTAAGGGTATTTCATCTCTCATACATCTTGTATGCCAGAGGGAAGACTTTTGTCATGGCTGGCTCTCCGAAGGTTATCAGTTGTTCTAATAAATGTATCACATTAACAACCGCTAAAACACATTATTTAAATTATGTTAGGATTTAGCACACTTAAAACTACAAGGTAAAGCAACTTTCATTTAAAAATACATCACTGATGCATGTTACTATCCCTATGGTGCACTCAATATCTTCATTTTAATTAGAATGGAACATTTACAAAGCATCAGAATCTTTCAGCCTTTATAGGTGCTACAGAGACGAAAGGGAGCGGCAATTCTTCATTCTGCTCGGACGTAGCTGTTGAGGTATTTTCTGGAAATAACTAATTTGTGTAAACTAATAAACACGGATATCGTTGACAGAAGACGACTTCTAATTACTGTGGCCCAATTGGTCGCTTGTATGTAATGTTATTAAATAGTATTTCACAGCTAAAATTAATTAAAGAGCTTATGTGTAATTTTGTTCACTGTAATTTTCGCTCATCGAACAAATATTAACTGTGGTATTAAAACTGATCCTAGTGTATGATCGTTAATACAGTCAACGTGTGTAAAAAGGAAGTAAATAACTGTTTGCGAATTGAATTTTGAACCCAATTAGCGGTCAACGCATTAAAAGTGGTTTGTATTTTCATCATAAGACGTGGTCACGTAATGCTTCTAATCCTACTTCGCCACAGAGAAAGGGATTTTGCACAAAACTTCTGTGCAGTCTTTCGTTCACTGAGAGCAAACACAATGTCGATAGTGGTTCGAACGACGTACAGGGAACTTAACATCTGTCTTGTTTTGAATGATCTCGCTACTATACTTTTATGGAATCATCTATAACAATTCAGTCTTGTGTTGTGTGCATAACGTCGAAGCAATCTGTGCAGTGAATTACGTTGGCAATCAGTGACAAAATACAGCGTGCAATAGTGCAATGTCAATCAACAGCTCCGTCATTACACCAGAGATGCAAGTGAAGGAGCAAGATGATATCGCTGTGGTATGATACATAGTCGACCACAAGGAAGAAAACCAGCAGAAGATATCACTGATTTTGATTGTAGCCATATACTGCCCCCCCCCCTTCCCCACCAAATGTCACACGAACCGCTACAGTAACAAACAATGGACAAAGAGTTATAGATTAATCTAGTTTAAGACTGTTTCTTTTTAAGTAAGATATCTCTGTATGTATGTATGTATAAATGCCTGAAGATGAACATAACATGTTCGAAACTCGTTGTATTATGTTGGACTAAACATAAAATAAAAAAGTGACTGGTGGCAGAAATTAGAAATAACTAAATATCCCACACAGTCACGGTTTACAAACATAGCCATTATGGCCGAAAATAATTATAACAATTCAAATTCAAGGCAACGAAGCAAAAATTCCACAAGTACGTCAGTAGTTCAATACGACACCCGATCGTTTTTAAAATCCGCACGTTTCTTTCACGCTAGAAAGAATTGATTGAAACTCACGAAAATCACGAAATCCCGAGAACAAACATTTTCGGTGGGAACGCAAAACTTACCTTCATTATGAGGAAAATATACTGTAGGAGTGCATAGTTTCACTGCGATATGTACCAATAAAGGTTTCTTGGGCTTCCAGCCACGTCAAGTGTTTAAAATCCACGAGCTTTCGGCTGAGTACTCCTAAGCGATTGCCAAGTGGTGACTGTCTTCTAGTTGCTGCTGCCGTCCTTATGTAGCCGCGCTGCCTTCCGTGACGTCACTGGTACGCGCTTCAGCATCATATACAGTAAAGTTTGCGTTGTGCTGGCGCGGCACGCGCTTCAACCTTCCCATGGCCAGGTGCCACACTGTGCTTAGCTGCAGGCCTCCGTCTTCATTGAGCGTGATGTCACAAATTTTTACTTCGATGGCTTCTTTTATTATACTATCCTAAAAACTGTTAGTCCTTGTGATAACAGATGTTTCGTCGAATGCAATACGAAGACTGTTTTCTAATGCATGCTCTGCTACTGCTGATTTCTCTGGGTACCGTAGACGAAAACATCTCTCTTGTTCTACACAGCCCTGTTCAATGGTGAACACAGTGTGTCTGATATAGAACCGTCCACATCCACATGGTACTTTATATACTCCTGGTGTTCTGAGGCCTACGTCGTCTATCACAGGCCTCAAGAGTTGTCGAGTTTTTGCTGGAGCCCTGAAGACCGAATTGACTATATGCCTCTTTAAAAGCCGGCTTATTTTTCCTGTTATTGAGCCAAAGACCGGCAGGAACGCAAACTTCATCGAGTCATCCTCGGGGTCTTTCTGCTCACGTATTTTCGAAAAGATAGCTTGCTTAATCGGATGGTTGTTGTAGTCGTTTCCATGGAATACTTTCCGCAAGTGGCTCAGTTTCATCGACAATTTTTCGGAATCTCAGACGGTTTCGTCCGGCTCGATGAACTAAGGTCTTCAGAACAGAACTTTTCTGCGACGGATGGTGAAAGCTGTTAGCGTGGAAATATCGGTCTGTGTGGGTCGGTTTCCGGTAAACGCAGTGGCTGAGACAACCATTTTCTTTGCGGCGGAGGAGGATATCAAGGAACGGCAAGGCATCATCTGTCTCTATCTCCGTCGCGAACTTGATGTTGTCATGGGTGTTGGTGATGGGGTCGAAGAATTCTCCCAGCTTTTCGCGTCCATGAGACCAGACAACGAACGTGTCGGCGACGTAACGATCAAAGCAACTAGGCTTTTCAGGATCCGTGTCCAGGGCGATGTTTTCAATGTACTACACGAACAGATTGGCTACCACGGGAGCTAATGGGCTTCCCGCCGCAACTCTGACGTCATCGTGTTTCTTGTATGGTGGAGAATAGTTCAACCAGACGAACGGCGTTGCGAAGTACCGGTAGTGTTCCACTGTCTGTTGAGAAGCGGACAGACACCCCTATGAAGTCGGACTTTACCAGGTGACATCAAGTGTGGCAAACCGTAGTCTAGGAGGAGGCGGGGAGTCTTGTGTTGTCAGTATGTGAGCAACAACAGCAGAGTGAGTCGGTGAAGAGAGCTCGGTGACTCCTAACGTGAGCTACTCACTGGATGTCACTGGGGTAACAAATCCATGTTGACACTATTACCCTTCTAAAGCTCCCCAATTGGACTGCAGCTGATGCGTCTGTGATGTGGTGACTTGAAGAAACAACCAGAGCTAAGCTCAGACCAGGAAGACTTCACGTACTGATGGACAGTTTCTGTCGAGCATTGCGGAGGGTTGTTGTAAAAAGTCGCATGAAATATGGGGAAAAAAGTACTCGTGAGTTACAAAGTACTACAAGCAGTCCAGCTTCCTATGACTTTGCGTATGGAATGAAAAGGATCGATCAGCTCCTCATAAGTCAAACATTTCTGTAGTCAATGCTAAACGACACTTGAGGTGGTGTAAAGAGTGACGTCACTGGCAGTGGATGACTGGAAACGAGTGACCTGGGGTGATGAGCTGTGGTGGAGCTGTGCAGGTTCTGCAGCACTTTCCAACCCGTATGTCTCTGGGTCATTAGGATACGGGACCATTTAGGTCCCTTATTCAAAGAAACTGCTCACCTGTGCTCCTAAGTTATGTCCATATAGGTCTAATCCATGACTCTACTGATAACAAACTATGCCCTCGGCTGTGGTTCTTATCTCAGAAAAATCGCTGCTAGATGCTCTTCTCCTTTTCTAAACAAACCGCTTACTTTGCTGTGGTTCTTACGTAAAGAAAATAGCCACAAGATATTTTTACCTTTATGGAAACAAACCATACACTTGTGACCTTATGCTATGTTTACGTAATTTGAATATATAACCATATGGTTTAGCTTAATCTTATTGACTGTTATTTATAACCCAAAATGGCTGTCTTCCCCCACCTCCCTTCTACTCCATCCACTTCTATTAGTAGATTGGAGGGGGGCTGAACTTCTAAAATTCAGTGATGTCAGACACTTGGACGTTAGAGTGTACATGTAAAACTAAGGAAACCTCTCCCTCACTACTCCAGGCCAGTTGTGTATTAGAGATGATAAACTATTAGCTGGATTATCGCCGGGTTACAAGAGTAATGTATCAGTTTGAGGTAAGGGAGCATGTTCCAGAAACAACCGAGTCAAAAGCTACGAGGTGAAATCTGATACCTTTCACAGGTCATCTCTTAGAAGCTGTTTGTTTTGCATATTATGGGAGGAGGTAGAATAGAATAAAACAACAGAAAAGTCTATTAAACGCGAACGCTAAAGTATATACCTGAAGAGCTATGATCACTTGTTCGTCTTTCCTACATATCTCTTCTACTCAACAATTACTCGTAGCTCTTACCGTATGCATTGTACAACTTGTGTTTACTAGACCAGTAGTGCCTCTGAAAATGTGGAATGCAAAGAGGTTGCAGTTGAAGATGTCCACTGTGAGAGGTAACGGAATGATTTTCACTTGAAACTTTGAACTCAGTCATTTCTGGACAAGACGCCCTTAAAGAAAATTGATACATTTACTCGTCTCCATCGTCCCTGGAAGTTCGTAACATCATGATGGAACCGCCCATCATAATTTAATGACGTTATGTCTGTCCTGACACTCTGACACTGGTACTCCAATATATGACTATCTGCCGTTTCTATTTTCAGTTATGTGGCACTTTCTTACACTTTTGTTGTAATTTGTTACAGTTTTTGCTGAAACCTTTCCTTCTTTTCTCAGTTGTCCACGTACCTGTTTTCAATGACTGTTCAACGTCGTCATGCAAAGACACAAGAAGCTAACTGTAAATACATAGTGTTTAGTGGGTAACAATTACCACAGTGCATTATATCAACAAATAATTTCTTGCTACTTTGTTTAACAATTAGCACAGAATTAGTATTATTTACAGAAACACGTTTTTGATGTGTACCATCTCTATTTATGTAGCAATGATGTGCTGTACCGAAATAGCCATTACAGTGTTACACCCTACACTTACAGTATCTCGAAAGTATGAGGTCAGAGACTTTCTTCCAGCATGAGCAACATTACAATCACACTAAAAAAAATTATTTAAGTAGGTCAGTTTCGAAAATCAGTTTGCTGCAATGTATGTGTCACATGAACATAATTATTTTCTTGCTTTCATTCGGTCCTAAGATTAGCAAGGCTAACATACATACATACTTACATACATACTTTAATCTTCGTTCCATAGATCATGAATACGACATTTCATAATGATGTGGAATGTGTCACTTTAACGTAAGTGTTCTTTACACAAAGTAATTAATTAATTATTTTTTACAGTTACTGCGTCATACTTAGGAATTTATCCATCGAGTAGAACGAGATGCCATTCAGAAATTCTTTTAATTAGCTTTTAGATGTTGGGTGACTATGTGTCAGACATTTAATACTATTTGGTAAATGACCAAACATTTTTGTGACAGCATAATTCACCCCTTTATGTGCCAAAGTTAGATTTAATCCTGAATAGTGAATATCATCCTTTCTTCTAGTGTTGTAACTATGCACTTCGTTGTTGTTTTCGAATTGGGATGGGTTATGGATGACAACGTATTGCGAACGTATGGTGAATATCCAGAGTTCTTTAAATGAATTTCTGCTAGGATGTATTGGGTGGGCTCCAGCTATTATTCTGATTACACTCTTTTGTGCAATGAACACTTTCTCTCTTAATAACTAATTGGCCCAAAATATGATGCCATATGAAAACATGAGAGAAAGAAAACTGGCATTCTACGGATCGGAGCGTGGAATGTCAGATCCCTTAATCGGGAAGGTGCGTTACAAAATTTAAAAAGGAAAATTGATAGGTTAATGTTAGATATAGTGGGAATTAGTGAAGTTCGGTGGGAGGAGGAACAAGACTTCTGGTCAGGTGAATACAGGGTTATAAATACAAAATCAAATAGGGGTAATGCAGGAGTAGGTTTAATAATGGATAAAAAATAGGAGTGCGGGTAAGCTACTACAAACAGCATAGTGAACGTATTATAGTGGCCAAGAAAGACATGAATCCCATGCCTACTACAGTAGTACAAGTTTATATGCCAACTAGCTCTGCAGATGACGAAGAAATTGAAGAAATGTATGATGAGATAAAAGGAATTATTCAGGTAGTGAAGGGACACGAAAATTTAATAGTCATGGGTGACTGGAATTCGACAGTAGGAAAGGGGAGAGAAGGAAACATAGTAGGTGAATATAGATTGGGGCTAAGAAATGAAAGAGGACGTCGTCTGGTAGAATTTTGCACAGAGCATAACTTAATCATAGCTAACACTTGGTTCAAGAATCATAGGAGAAGGTTGTATACACGGAAGAATCCTGGAGATACTAAAAGGTATCAGATAGATTATATAATGGTAAGACAGAGATTTAGGAACCAGGTTTTAAATTGTAAGACATTTCCAGGGGCAGATGTGGACTCTGACCACAATCTATTGGTTGTGAACTGTACATTAAAACTGAATAAATTGCAAAAAGGTGGGAATTTAAGTAGATGGGACCTGGATAAACTGACTTAACCAGAGGTTGTACAGAGTTTCAGGGACAGCATAAGGGAACAATTGACAGGAATGGGGGAAAGAAATACAGTAGAAGACGAATAAGTAGCTCTGAGGGATGACGTAGTGAAGGCAGCAGAGGATCAAGTAGGTAAAAAGACGAGGGCGAGTAGAAATCCTTGGGTAACAGAAGAAATATTGAATTTAATAGATGAAAGGAGAAAATATAAAAATGCAGTAAATGAAGAAGGCAAAGAGGAATACAAACGTCTCAAAAATGAGATCGACAGGAAGTGCAAAACGGCTAAGCAGGCATGGCTAGAGGACAAATGTAAGGATGTAGAGGCTTATCTCAGTAGGGGTAAGATAGATACTGCCTACAGGAAAATTAAAGAGACCTTTGGAGAAAAGAGAGCCACTTGTATGAATATCAAGAGCTCAGATGTAAACCCAGTTGTAAGCAAAGAAGGGAAAGCGGAAAGGTGGAAGGAGTATACAGAGTGTCTATACAAGGCCGATGTACTTCAGGGCAATATTTTGGAAATGGAAGAGGATGTAGATGAAGATGAAATGTGAGATACGATACTGCGTGAAGAGTTTGACACAGCACTGAAAGACCTGAGTCGAAACAAGGCCCCAGAAGTAGACAACATTCCATTAGAACTACTGACGGCCTTGGGAGAGCCAGTCCTGACAAAACTCTACCATCTGGTGAGCAAGATGTACGAGACAGGCGAAATACCCTCAGACTTCAAGAAGAATATAATAATTCCAATCCCAAAGAAAGCAGGCGTTAACAGATGTGAAAATTACCGAACTACCAATTCAATAAGTCACAGCTGCAAAATACTAACGCGAATTATTTACAGACGAATGGAAAAACGGGTAGAAGCCGACCTCGGGGAAGATCAGTTTGGATTCCATAGGAATTTTGGAACACGTGAGGTAATACTGAACCTACGACTTATCTTAGAAGAAAGACTAAGGAAAGGCAAACCTACGTATCTAACATTTGTGGACTTAGAGACAGCTTTTGACAATGTTGACTGCAATACTCTCTTTCGGATTCTGAAGGTGGCGGGGGTAAAATACAGGCAGCGAAAGGCTATTTACAATTTGTACAGAAACCAGATGGCAGGTATAAGAGTCGAGGGGCATGAAAGGGAAGCAGTGGTTGGGAAGGGAGTGATACAGGGTTGTAGCCTCTCCCCGATGTTATTCAATCTGTATATTGAGCAAGCAGTAAAGGAAAGAAAATAAAAATTTGGAGTAGGTATTAAAATCCAGGGAGAAGAAATAAAAACTTTTTGGTTTGCCGTTGACATTGTGATTCTGTCAGAGACGGCAAAGGACTTGGAAGAGCAGTTGAACGGAATGGACAGTGTCTTGAAAGGAGGATATAAGATGAACATCAACAAAAGCAAAACGAGGATAATGGAATGCAGTCGAATTAGGTCAGGTGATGCTGAGGGAATTAGATTAGGAAATGAGACACTTAAAGTAGTAAAGGACTTTTGCTATTTTGTAGCAAAATAACTGATAATGGTCGAAGTAGAGAGGATATAAAATGTAGACTGGCAATGGCAAGGAAAGCGTTTCTGAAGAAGAGAAACTTGTTCAAAAAATGGTTCAAATGGCTCTGAGCACTATGGGACTTAACATCTATGGTCATCAGTCTCCTAGAACTTAGAACTACTTAAACCTAACTAACCTAAGGACGCCACACAACACCCAGTCATGACGACGCAGAGAAAATCCATGACCCCGGCGGGAATCGAACCCGGGAACCCGGGCGTGTGAAGCGAGAACGTTACCGCACGACCACGAGCTGCGGACAGAAGCTTGTTAACATCGAGTATAGATTTAAATGTCAGGAAGTCGTTTGTGAAAGTATTTGCATGGAGTGTAGCCGTGTATGGAAGTGAAACATGGACAATAAATAGTTTGGACAAGAAGAGAATAGAAGCTTTCGAAATGTGGTACTACAGAAGAATTTTGAAGATTAGGTGGGTAGATCACATAACTAATGAGGATGTATTGAATAGGATTGGGGAGAAGAGAAGTTTGTGGCACAACTTGACTAGAAGAAGGGATCGGTTGGTAGGACATGTCCTGAGGCATCAAGGGATCACAAATTTAGCATTGGAGGGCAGCGTGGAGAGTAAAAATCGTAGAGGGAGACCAAGAGATGAATACACTAAGCAGATTCAGACGGATGTAGGTTGCAGTAGGTACTGGGAGATGAAGGGGCTTGCATTGGACCGATTAGCATGGAGAGCTGCATCAAACTAGTCTCAGGACTGAAGACCACAACAATGACAACAAGAAAGCAGTGGATGAAAATAGGCGTAGTAGCCTAATTTACTGATATGTTTATCACCAAAATTTGCAATAACCCTAATAGCATAATTAGCTGAACCTAACTTTTTCAGCAGATAATCGATGTGTTTCTTCCAATTCCATTTTTCATCAGCGCATACACCCAGAAATTTTGAGTATTCTGCCTCAGCAATGAACTTCGCTTCATAGTCTCTATTTATCAATGGTGTTATGCCATTTACTGTACAGAATTGTTTAAACTGTGTTTTCTCAGAATTAGTGAGAGTGCATTTGCAGTGAACAACTTAATAATTTTCTGAAAGATTTTATTTGCAATTTCCTCAGTTGATTCTTGCTTTTTGGGTGTGATTACTATACTTGTATCATCAGGAAAGAAACTAACTTTGCATACTCATGAATATAGAGTGGCAAGTTGTTAATATGTATTAAGAACAATAAGGCACCCGAGAATGAACCCTGTGGGACACCATTCTTGATACCTCTCCAGTTGGAGGACTCTGCTGGTCTTTGTAAGCTATCTGTACTGGTAATTTCGACCTTCCTCATTCTTCCAGTTAAGTACAAATTAAACCATTTGTGCACTGTCCCACTCATAGCACAATACCTCAGCATGTCTAGAAGAGTTTCATGATTCACACAATCCAAAGTCTTTGATAGATCACAAAATATCCCAATGGGTGATATTCGGTTATTAACGCATTTAATATCGGATCAGTGAAACTATATATAGCATTTTCTGATGAAAAGCCTTTCGGAGAACCAAACTGACATTTTGTTAATACTTCATTTCTACAAATATGTGATACTACTCTTGAAGACATTACTTTTTCAAGAATTTTTGATAATGCTGTTAAAAATGAGATTGGTCAATAATTGTTAGCATCAGATCTATCCTCTTTTTCATGCAATGGTTTAACAATAGCGTATTTCAGTCTATCTGGAAAAATGACTTGTGTCAGTGAGCTACTACATATGTGACCGAGAATCCTACTTATTTCTTAGGAACAAGCTTTTAGTACTGTGTTGGAAACGCTATGTGAGCTTTTACTTCTGAGTAAATTTCTTATTTTCCTAAACTCAGTAGGAGACGTGGATTGGATATTAACTTTACGAAATTGCATAGGTACTAACTCTTCCATATACTGCCTTGATTTTATAATGAATAGTTGGAACCTATTTTCTCTACAACACTGAAAAAATGATTATTAAAAATGTTTTCTTCTTCTCACATCTTGTTAACAAACTTTTCATAGTGTTTGCTAGAAATACAGTCTTCCTGTGCTCTCAGTTGCCCTGTATCTCTTTTCACAATATTCCAATTTGTTTCAATTTTATTATCAGATGTGTTAATCTCAGACATAATGCACATACTTCTGGACTTTTTAATAACTTTTCTTAATACAGTGCAGTAGTCTTTATAATGTTTCACTGTTTCGGGATCATTACTCCTCCCTTTTTTGTCTACAAGATATTTTTATCCCTTTAGTAAGCCATGGCGTTTTACACGGATTCTCACTATTATATTTCACTCTTTTCTTAGGGATACTGTTTTCAAATATACTCACAAACGTACCATGAAACAGGTTTAATTTTAAATTAGCATCATGTTCCCTATATACCTCATCCTAGTCTAACTGTTGCAAGCTCTCCCTAAAATTTTGAGTTGTTAAATCGTTAATGCAATGCACTATTTTGGAGGACTGTTTTGCATTGCTACATGGAACTATATCATATACTGTAACTAGCTGTGCATCATGGTCAAACAGACCATTCTTAACAGGAAAAGTTTTTATTTAATTAAATTTATCTTGGTCGGTGAAAACGTTATCTATCAGTGTGCTGCTTTCCAGTACCACACGAGTAGGAAAATCAGTAACTGATGTCAAATTGAAAGAACCACGTAATACCTCAAGGTCAAGCTTTCTATCGGACTCCTTCATAATATCTGCGCTGAAATCCCCACGAACTATAATTTGCTTTCTTTTGTCTGACGGGCAGCACAACAAAGAATCCAAGTTTTTCCAAAATAGTTGTAAATTTCCGAATGGGCACCAATACACGGCTACAATTATAAAAGTGCCATTATATACTTTAAGCTCACATACACAAGCTAAATTGTCGTTAACAGCTAAACTGTTGTTTGAAGAGGGTCTCTGTCAGGATGCTACACATAGAAAAAAATAAAACAAATGTAAGGGGCGTTCAAAAAGAAACGATCGGCAGGCATAATAACAGAAAACCGTACCTACATGTTAGAAGTATTCATCCTGGCTGTTGAGAAACTTGTCCCACTGTGAGACAAGGCAGTGAATGCCTGTCTCATAAAATTTCCGGGGCGGCAATGTTAACCAGTTCAGCACTTACAGCTGGACGTCGTCGTCCACACGAGTGCAGGAAATGTTATGCTGACGTTCTTTGACCAAGCTGGACCCCTTCTGATGTACTTCATGCAGCACAGAACAACAGTGAATTCCCATCGTTACTCGCTAACCTCGACCACCTTTCGCCAAGCGATCAAATCAAAACGACCAGGCAATCTCACCAGCGGGGTCATTTTGCTCCAAGGCAATGCAAAGCCTCATACGGCCAACACAATAACGGCACTTCTGCAGAAATTCAGGTGGAAGGATCTCGACCACCCTACATACAATCCGGACCTCTCTCCCTGTGATTACGCCAGTTTTGATGCCCTTAAAAAGGCTCTGAAAGACAAACGATTCATGTCTGATGACGACGTCCAGCTGTACGTACGGAACTGGTTAACATCGCAGCCCCGGGAATTTTATGAGACAGCCATTCACCGCCTTGTGTCACAGTGGGACAAGTGTCTAAATAGCCAGGGTCAGTACTTCTAACATCCAGGTACTGGTTTCTGTAAATATGCCTCCAGCTCCTTATAAACAGTGAAACATATTTACTCCCTTAACAACGATAAATATGAAATGTCACGTACAAATTTTCAATATAATATTTCAAAGACCTGTTTGATTTATCACACACCATGGTCTGTTATACATTCTAAGACGTTTACTCGGGTATATACAGTGTGCCACTGGAGAAATCACCAGTATTTGAGGATATGGTAGGGTCGATCATTCGAAACACAAAAGAATCTAGTAAACATGGGCACTGAAATGCACAGCGTAAGAGCTATGACCACCTGTTCAGTAGAAGATATGAGTTTTAGACTAGTGAAATTGAATAATTGCTCATGAATATGATGGTATGCATTTTTGTTTTGTTTTGGTTCACACCACCACACCTTTAAGATATCAGAACTAGCAGTAGAATATATTTATCTCACAAAGACGAAGATGAAGTGCTTCTAGCTCTTTGGGTTTGTATTTTAAGGCACATGTTTATTAGACATTTTTTTCATCTGGCTATGATTCCTGTCATGCCCCTCAGTATTGATCATTCCTTCTGCAGTACTCTTTATGTCCTGCTAACTGTTGTGATGTACAAACCAGCTGAACTACCGAAGAGTGCTTAATGTTTCAACACAGTTTTCATAATGTATAAGGAAACACAATTGCCTGCTTTAGGTATTTATTGAGTGGAGGAAGTGGTGCTACGATTTGATTTTCCTGACAAAGAGGTACTGCGTTACCTATAAACATTTGTTTTCCCAAATGATTATCCCAGGCTTTTATACATCCAGCCACGGCAAGCAATATTATAGTCCGTGTTATAAGAGTTTCTTGCTTAATAGTAACCAAACCAGGTGTGGAACATAGATCTCACAGTGCTCGTAATACCTTATTACCACAGTGAGACATGTGTTTCCCATGAACCACAAAAGGGTTTGTGTGTTGAAAACTATGATCGACACACTATGATGTCAAATGGACATGTCCACTTCTGAAAAAAATCTGCATAGCTCATTATTAAAACTGGAATGTAACTTACTAGAGCAACCTCAAACACCGTGTGTTGTAGTAAGACTGGACAAATAGAGGTATGCACTTCATTTGGAGCAAGCAAACAAATTCAGGAGGGTCTCTTCCGCGCTCTGTTCCATCTGCACCGTGCCAATACCGGCCATAAAGACTTCATCACTTCCACAGTGCCAGGCCACCATCGGCAGCCATCAGTCACTAGACACTGCAGTGTCTGACCAAGTCAGAGATGGACAGTGATACGTTATTTATAGTGAAGCAGGCAACATAATTTGAGGCCTCCAACCAAAGACGTGCTTAACTCTGACAACATCCAATTCCAGCGAGAACAGACAGGCCCTTTTTTCAAACAATACTGAGACTCAGAGAAAGATGTATAAAGCTTATCTAAAACCACTCTAATTACAGTACTTGTATGAGCAGTGTCCATTAAGTCAATGTGAACCCATCTTAACTATGTGTGATATACGTTCGACGTAAGCTTATCAAAATAGTGCCTAAGCACCTACAATTGGACATTAATATGAGGTGTTTCTACTGGTCAAATTGCACTCAATAATTAACTTTCGTAAATGGCAAGACTGAGACAGCTGCACAGGGTCTGCGATGCAGTTTAAGTGTTTCATTTTCACATACTGTAATTTAATCGATAACGATGTATCAGTACCATTTCGACATTGCATACCGCGACTCATATTCTAAATAACGTGCCTATATGAAAAGAAAAGAGTTCAAATAAACTAATTATCCTATACAGCAGTGTTCACATCCAATGAGGTAAGGATACCTGGTTCCACAACATTACAGAGATGCATCAAATCTATATGAAAAACCGAGTGCATAAAACGCTCTTGCTATTCCTCTTCTCGCCCATTGCTGAGCAGTATATTGTCAGATAGGATTTTTCGCTAGAGAATCGCGTATCTTGCCCCATGTGGGAAGTGTGCATGTGATCAATGGCATGACGGCGTGCTCGAAAGCAGTGCCTCAATGTTTCTTATACAGAGACACTTAAAGCTTTTTAAATGAAACAAATGTTATTAGCACTCTGCATCTTTATTCTTCATGTCTGCATGTTTACAGCCATCTGCCACTAGTGAGCGGTGTGTAACGTAACTACCTCTGTGCATGAGGAACACCATGCTGTAATTATGTTTTGAATTCTAAGAGACCCTGTCCTTCAGCATAACAATACCAGACCACACAGAAGCGCTGTGACATTGTAACAGCTCGACTCCCTGAGTTCACTGTCATCGAACATCGTCCTTACGGTCTCGACTTGGCCCTATTCAATTTTCATGTGTTTCCAAAACTTAAAGAACTCCTTCGTGGACCTCACATTGATAGTGAGGAAGCGGTGTAAGCAGAGGTGGAGTTTTGGTTCTGTCAACGAAGTCTTACGTTCTGCAGTGATGGTATCAACAAACCGCCCTTTCATTGTGAGGAATGTGTTCGTTACCAGGGTGACTATGACGAGAAATAAATGTAGACATGAAGAATAAAGATACAGAATGCTAATAACGCTTCTGGTATTAAAAACACTTTAAGAGTTTCACATAAAAAATTCGGAGACATTACTTTTCAGCAGGCCCTCTTAGTTATTTTAGAAACAAAACGTTTCTTTTCAAAGACAGAACAGAATTTTAGCTAAGAGCTTCTAGATGTGGTGTGGCTGGGATTCTCCTTGTGGACGGAGAGCGTAAACGTCCTCACATCGAATAAAGCTAGTTCCTCGAAAGTTATTTCCAACTGTTACAAACATCTTGGATCATTAGAAATGATCAGTATCCTCTGTTGTTAACATAAGGGGAGCATGAAACTTCCTAGCAGATTAAAACTGTGTGCCCGACCGAGACTCGAACTCGGGACCTTTGCCTTTCGCGGGCAAGTGCTCTACCATCTGAGCTATCGAAGCACGACTCACGCCCGGTACTCACAGCTTTACTTCTGCCAGTATCTCGTCTCCTACCTTCTAAACTTTACAGAAGCTCTCCTGCGAACCTTGCAGAACTAGCACTCCTGAAAGAAAGGATACTGCGGAGACATGGCTTAGCCACAGCCTGGGGGAGGTTTCCAGAATGAGATTTTCACTCTGCAGCGGAGTGTGCGCTGATATGAAACTTCCTGGCAGATTAAAACTGTGCGCCCGACCGAGACTCGAACTCGGTAAGGGAAGTATGTTTGGATGAGGACCTTGTAGGTCATTTAATTGTACATAGTAAGAATTTGTAGGCATAAATCTGTACTTAAGGTAGTTAAAATCAGCACACTGTACTATGGTGTGTTAAGTAACATTGAACATATAGCACCTTAACTTCAATCCCCGTGTTTCAGTGTACATGTGGGGTGGATTTGGCAGTAAGCATTGTACATCTACAAGAAAGTTTCTTCTTGGGCAGAGTTTGGTGAAAGATACTCTAACTGACTCAGAGAATCTGAATCATTTTTGGATGCTAAAGAAACCAACCAAAGCTAGTAGAGCGCCGAATAAGAATATTTCTATTGTTGTATAAAGATGTGCTTTAAACATTGCATATACCTTTACACAGAGAATTTGGAAAGCAATCCAGATATGAATGAGGGATACGAGTTATCTGGTTTTCCTGTAAATACTACTGGGAAGTATTCATATGTTGGTGAACTTGCTGAAAAAAAGGGTATACAAGCGTTCAGTACATGTACTTTGTTTTACTTAATACTTTCGATTTGGGAAACATGGAAGATCAGCAGACCTTTGTATATTCAGCGTCGTTTACAGTACGAATTCATTAGAAGCACAAAGTCATAGATCCTACAGTGAATTGGCAAAAATGCTGTATACTTATATATACTCGAACACTATAGCTGCTTTAGTTAAAGTGACATAATGCACATCAACATTTTGTTTCCAGACTGATGGGTCAGCTGTTAATATGATGGCTATGATTACATTATCTTAACACATTCCTTGCAAAAAAAAAAAGGCGATTTTAAGGAACCATAATTTGGACACTGAAACGAAGAACTGACAGACAAAACAACCATTTGGCGACACAGACAGCCATTCACAGCGTTAAAAGCACCTCTTCGTTCGTTGCGGTGTGCTATCGTTAAGATATTCATGTCTTTAGTACAGAGTTGTGTATCCTGTTAATAAGTGCTTTGTGTTACAGGATTAGCACACCAAAGGCAACTTGCAATCTCTGGTATCCTAGCAAAGGGCTGGTATCCTAGTAAGTGCTCTGTGTACAACGAGGAATATCATACCTCGTGACATAAGAATTATAATTTGTTGCCCACACCTAAACTGATTTTATAGATTCGATTAGAAAAAGCGTTATACATTGGAAGTAATAAAATATGCGGCAGCAGTTGTGAGCGCTAGATATAGACAAGAGGAAAGGCAACATATAGCTACACATGGGAAAGACAATACCTTCTAGAGACATCATATCAAGACCAAACTACCATTTCCCTTACATGGGAGGAATACTGCAGCAACAAGATGGATATTAGGAAATAATTGTGAGGGAGCATAGGAAACTTTTTCAAGGAAATTTAAAAATATTGTCGCTATATCATATAAAGTAGAATTGCCTTACATCAAAATGGACCATTTGTCTGAAATTTTGCAACAGTTTTTTATAGAGAAGTGGTAGGTCATGAATTTCCATATAATGTAAGATTTTGCTAGGATTTTTAACAAAATGGAGACGTGTCACTGCCTAAAATTGAACAAAGATTTCCGTATACATGAATAAGACTTCCGGGCGAATAGTAATGCTTTTGTAAAGGACGATAAGACTGTTTAAATGGGATGAGATCCTCTTTTAGGAAAAGATCTATAACAAATTTATATGTCAAATCAAGAACCCAGGAGTGAATGAATTCAAGGGTATCTAGTTTTATAACGTGCCATGGTACACATCTAGTAGAACTTTCGACACTTTCTTCAGCTAAAAAACATAGTTTTAAGCTACGATTTATGACTGTGGAATTGACTGTGCGTGGTTGTCCTTGTGAAGGACTGTCCTAATGTGCTAAATGCTCCTCAACAGTATTGTTCAAAAACATGTTCCAAAGTACTCTGTGTCAATCGCTTCCATGTAGTGTGAATTATCTAATAGCTTACAAAACAGATCTTGTGTGTTGTGTTTAATAGCATCCTTAAGTTTTTCTACTGGGACAATAAGAACATATGGACGTGGACTGGTGTACAAGTAAACCTTACACAATCAGTAATGAAAGAAGATTATAGCCTTGGTTTTATCTGCCTAATGTTTTAGATATTTGCCTGTAAACTAAAAGGACATTGTTAATACAGATTCTAATGAATGTAACATAAGAACCATATTGAGGTGTTTATATTAAAGCAAGGAAACATATTTTTTTGCCATCCATAGGATTGTTCGTCACAATACCGTTAAATACAGACATTAGAAAACTAGGATAGACTCTTACAAGCAATGTTATTCCACAGTCTTAAGAAAAAGATTGACTGTGTCAAATAGAATTAAACCATACCGTTTAAAGATTTCGAGTATAAAACATAAATGTACCACTGTTGTTGGCCGGCCGAAGTGGCCGTGCTGTTAAAGGCGCTGTAGTCTGGAACCGCAAGACTGCTACGGTCGCGGTTCGAATCCTGCCTCGGGCATGGATGTTTGTGATGTCATTAGGTTAGTTAGGTTTAACTAGTTCTACGTTCTAGGGGACTAATGACCTCAGAAGTTGAGTCCCATAGTGCTCAGAGCCATTTGAACCATTTGAACCACTGTTGTTGTAATTTCGTTTTTCTATAGCAGTAGAAAAACAGTTAAGAGGCTCCGGAACGCCCTATACTTGCAATGTTAAAATAACGCTTATAAATTAAATCTTTCCTCACAAAGTATTTGAGGTAGGAAGTTCAACTTTTTACAGATTATTTATTGGAATATGGGCTACAACTTAACACAGGGATTTTACAAAATTTTAGTTCAGTTATTAAAATGATTTTTTTTCAATTGTAATGAAAATTCACAACATTTTTTTGCAATTTTTTATTTATATATTCAAAAATATACAGTTTTTTGGAAAAAGGCTGTGTTAAATTATGCAGAAGGTACTGTGTAACATTTACTGAAAGTTTGAAACAAATATGTTTGGAAGATCCTTAGAAAACATGTAATTAGTATGAGAAAATAAAAGTTTTGGGAATCGATCGACAAAGATTGGATTAACTTTTTAGTGCATTCCAGGTCCATAGGATGGATTATCTTCATCCTCTGCAAACTCCTCCTCCAGCTTCCTCTTGTTCCTCCTCCTGTTTACTCTTGCTTGTATTTCTAGACTCTTTACAGCCCTGTCTGCAGCCCGAAGGTGTTCCTTGCCTAAAGCAAGCATCGCTCGTACCATGTTAGAACCTATCTTCATTCCCATATTTCTAAATACCTTGCACCTTACAATGTTGCCATCATTGAAAGTCGCAACAGCATCATACACACCAAAGTGAAGTGTTTCTATTCCAACAAATACAGTCTTGGGGATTCTCGACCATATAACACTATTTACACTTTCATAGGGGTTTTGAGTTTTTCCGTGAATACACTTTTTCAACAGGTCAGGTGCTGCTAAGTCTCTGAAAATAGGTTTTATCACCTCCATTATTGCATGAGGCAGACTATGCTTATGAGTGTACACGTCACCAGTTAGCAATCCTTTGTTATATTTACACCAACTGTCTTCTTCTTTCGGACACAAGCTGTGTTGGGGATTTTCATCGGTTGAAGAAGTATGAAAAAAAAAGAGCCCAAACAGCCTTCTTCATTTCGTCGACACTTTGTGTATTTTGGCTAATAGCCATTCCATAATAGTTCTGTATTTTGTCAATTACACTGTCAGTTAACCTTCCCTTCCCATCCAACCCTTTAGCATCACTGAGTTTTTGTTTTTTGTACGAAGCTTTCAGTCGCCGAAGTCTTGTTCCCATTCGCTTCTGTACGTGTCCAATACACTCAAATTTCTGCACTACAACATCATCACCATAGGGCTTCAGTCCTTGAACATGTTTGAAACTTTTAGAATCACCGTCACCAAGGTAATTAACATATCGCACTTTATCACACGCCTCAGAACGCTGGAATATACTGGCAACACCAGCCACTTCCATTCCTCCACTACTGCCACTATAGTTAGCTTTGCAATTATTTTCATGTGTACCTTTATATTTTTGTGGACATCTACAATACTTTGATATTACTGCTACATCTAAAACTTTCCCTGTATACATACTGGTGGCAGATACTACACCATTAAGAGATGTGGGTCCCCGTTTATGCCAGGTACCATCGAACGCTGCAGTCAAATCTCTGTTACCATTATTTTCCATTACTGCCTCTTCCACAGCGTTCTTCATAGATTCTATACAGACATCTTCTACTTTAGACCCTATTAATTTATTATAGGTCGTAAACTTGGTTGGGGGATTTGGAAGATTCATGAGGCCACAGAAAATTGCACCTGCAGTAGCACCCTTACCAACTGAACGCAAGGAATAAACAAATCTAATGTTGTGTTCGTAGATTTTGCTAACATTTTCTTCAGTTGCAGTTACTGCAACACTGTTCCGAAAGGTGGTCATGTATGAACACTTATCACATTTCAGTTGTATTTCACTAGCAAGTCCTATGTGCTTTATTATGGAGAGTTCCAGACCAACTTCACTACAATGAATACATCTTACACAGTTTGAAAAAATTCCTTTGAGAACCGACATATCAAATATTTCATTCACATCCGATTCGCCCATAAAACATTCATAGTTTTCACTCATTGAACCAAGCTTCTTCTGTGAAGTATTTTCTTTCCCACTTTGACTGCTGTGGGCAGGTGTACTTGAGAGGTTAGGTGCACTCACTTGGTTATCGTCTTTATTGTTTACAGTAATAACACATACCTTTGGCTTTCCAACATTTCTCCTTTTCTTAAAAGCCTTCAGAGGATTTCTAATAACTTTACTTTTACTCATTATTATACTTCAACAAAACAGAGGCTCAAGAAACAGAATTAATTACGAATATTTTCGAGATAACGACAGAGTAAATAAACATGAAACAATCGACAATCACACCAGCGATATATATTGAACCATCACAGGTTAGCCACAACACATACTTTATCTCACATCACTAAAATGTACCTGATGAACACGGACGTTAATAATAACACCATTTGACAGCAGTTTAACAGCGCCACAGTGGGTCACGCCCATGTAGAACACATTTCAAAAAACATTTAGAAATAGTTGTAGTCTTCGGAATTGAATAAATTATATATCTATTAAAAGGTAATAGTTTGCAGATTCAGAAAACCCAAAAAAGTAAAAATTGAACTTTTTATGATTTTGAGCCTTTCCGGAGCCCCTTAACAGAGTTCTTAGTTTTTACTATGGCTGCTCTAAATAGATGGATGGGTGACATATGATTTTCGGTTGGGAGTGATATCTCGTATTAAAAAGACATTTAGGCTGATGTCTTATTAATTTTATGGCAATAAATTTCATCCGTAAGTAGGCGTTTTGTGATGTACGTAAAACAATGCATGCAAGAGACATATCTGTGTAGCATGCCTTATCGAGCTTATTAAATGCGCAGTTCCCGGCTATAGAATTCGGTATCAAGCCGCTATTTGTAACGCTGTGGTGACACTACACATTTTTTGTGCTAAGAAATAGTAATTTTTTTCCAGTGTACCTCATGCCAGATGTATATTTGTACTTTAATAAATATAAAACGGCAAAAAAGTTCCCTCCATGTTCTATAAAAGTATTGGAGAGACCCTTACACCAGAAAAATATTAAGATGAAGGAATTACGCGTTGAAAAAAAAAGTCTTTCTGGTTGAATCGGACTAGTAATCATGGTTTTGTACCAAAAGCAAGGAATTTTGTGTCAATATCGATAAGTGCAATAGATTATTTTAGGATTTACGATAGCATTAAGACAATTTACTCCGCGCATCTCCATGTTATAGAAAATTTATGGCAAGATACTCTGCTGGCAGTAAAATTTGGTTCAAATCGTGAGTGGCGTCCATGGTGTGTGAGTGCCCTGGTTACTTAAAAAAAAAAGGAAGCCCCTCCCCCCACCCCACTGTGTAGTTTTGAAGTTGCTGTGTATGTGAGTCTGTAAGTCTTTATGTTATGTGAGATTTAGTTGACCCTCAGTCCTTAAATATTAATATATGCAGATTACAACTGTATACCTTAGCGGTAGCTTGATATTATCACTGTGTGGTATTAATACCACTTTTACGGATCGGTATATAAGTGTAACAGGCCTTGTCTACGTTAAGTGTTGCATTAAGGTATAATCCACCTATCTGGCAGCGGTCGGAACACATTCATACTTACTTTAGTGGAGGCGACTATGAGGATATCAGAGCATGTTGATGTATTGTGTTTTCAATTTCATGTCCTATATTTATTCAGTATGTGCATTATTGTCATAAATGTCCAGTATCTTTCTATGTTTAAATAAGTTCGTGATCAGGTTACTGTCCCTAACCGGCAATGGATATTAATTGTGAAGTTTGTTTACTATTCAAATTATTGTACCGTCATATTATTCAAAATAATTGTGTAATGAAAAGTGCAACCGGTATGTAAATTAACCTAGCCCACCACACTATTTACTCCAACGCAGACCGATATTTCGATTTGGTGTTTTATTTTCCTGCCACTTGGGAGTGGGGACTTCAATTCCCAAGAGATCAAGTGTCGCGCTTTGCTACTCATATTTCGAATAGTTCTGCCTCCCTCGGTTTTAAAGCGAGAACTACAATCCCATTCACTAGCAACACTTCGCACTACACTTGCAATGGGCGATAATAAATCATAAATTAAGCATTTCAGAACCTACCTTCTACAACAAACACTTTCTTACTCCCAACGCAAAAAGACTTTTAAAGTTACGACAAAGAAATGATTATAAGAGTTCGAATTTATTATAGAAAAATTATCGCATTGCAGTATGTAATGTGTGTTGAAAACATTTAAATCCATAACTATTGCGGGAATAATCAAACATAAACACTATTAGTATACTTCCATAAAAAATAGTCGCGGAAGATACAGTTACGTATTCGTCTAGCTCAGTCTTTGTAATTGCAGATAATATCCAGTACTTTTTCATAGTCTGTTAATTAAAATTTATTTTGGAAGGAAGATTTGTCGGTGTTCATAGTAGATGCTAAAGCTTTATTACAAATGAAATGCAACTGACCAACAGGTTAGTCAGTAACCACAGTAGAATAAACAAACTAGGACAGTCAAGGGAATTCATCACTAAAACAAATAAGTATCAAACAAATCTCTTAATTTGATTACGAAATTTCTGAGAATATGTTTAAGCACAACGTCTATGGAAGCGAATTACTGAATGTGAGCAGATCGAGAAAGAAAAGCAGCGAAGCGCATGATACATGTTGGTGGAGGTGGGTGAAAATCATGTGGTCTGGTGGGAAATCAGTAGGTCCTCCGTTGGACATCGTGGAAAGAAGACGCTACAAGAACAGACGTGGTGCCAAGAAGAGAAGGTAAGGTTCGAGAGTAATTTCCGTGCTAGTAAAGGGAAAGACTAATATAGGCATGTGCGCTACATATAATCGAGTTCGTCTTGCGTTAGTTGCCTCTGAAGTGAAGGCGGTGGCGCCGAAGGGGAAGCAGTGGCGTGTTGTGGGCTGCATTAGATCTCTCATGAGGATGATGAAGAGACAAGAAAACACACGATAGTTACTAAACGATTGTCGTATTCAGGCCACCCACACCTGCTGGAAGGTACGATGTGGAGCCCTCCGCAGCTCCAGTATCGGTCGGTATAGCGTGGACTGGGCGCCAGCCAGCCATTAGTCGCTGTCGCCATCTGGTGGAGCGCGGCGTTGCGCCAGGCCGTACTTCAAGTTGTGGAATGGGCCGGCCGCCACCGACATTACTACCTGCTGCAGCTGCTGGTGCGCGCGCTTATCTTCCACGCAGGTAACGCAGAGAAATAGGACCACTCTCTCTAGCGCGCACCCCAAGGCACATCTTCTGTAGGCTAACTAGAGAATTAACCTGTCGGCAGAGAGCCACCGTGAGGTGTGGATTACCTACGAGTTATATCTGTTTCCGACAGTGCGGGGGCTCCAGGAGCGCACAGGAGCGCATTATGTGGTCCGGGATAAGTAAACGTTGATTACAGAGGGACTACGGACAATTCGATGCACCACTAATGTAGTACGACGTACTATGTGCCGAAATTATTGTGTGGAGTTAAGTCCATTGCTATCGAGGTCACAGGAATGGTGTAATGACGAGTGGAAACGGGAATGGTACGCAAGTAAGCTTACTCGTGGCAGAAAAAAATTTCACAAATTTATTTGAAATAAGCAATTTAGTTCAGGCAAATGGTGGTAAACTCACCAAATTTAAGAATTTGTAAAGTAGTTATTTAACTGCCCTCTTGCGCCCATAAGGCAACGGTCTCGCCGCAGTGGATATACCGGTTCCCGCGAGATCACCGAAGTTAAGAGCTGTTGGGCTTGGGCGGCACTTGGATGGTTCAAATGGCTCTGAGCACTATGGGACTCAACTGCTGTGGTCATTAGTCCCCTAGAACTTAGAACTAGTTAAACCTAACTAACCTAAGGACATCACAAACATCCATGCCCGAGGCAGGATTCGAACCTGCGACCGTAGCGGTCTTGCGGTTCCAGACTGCAGCGCCTTTAACCGCACGGCCACTTCGGCCGGCGCACTTGGATGGGTGACCATCCAGGCCTCCATGTGCTGTTGCCATTTTTCGGGGTGCACTAAGCATCGTGAAGCCACTTGGAGATTTACTCGACCGAATAGTAGCGGCTCCGGTCAAGAAAACCATCATAACGGCCTGGAGAGCGGTGTGCAGACCACACGCCCCTCCTATCCGCATCCTCAGCTGAGGATGACACGGCGGTTGGATGGTCCAGATGGGCCACTTGTGGCCTGAAGACGGAGTGATTTGCGCCAATAAATAATTTAAATACAGCAAACAAAAAGGTAGTTTACAGTCGTCAATAAGGAAGTTCAACAAAACAGTTAAAAATCGGCAGTATCTAGACAGCAAACATCTAGGTAGCTTAACATTTACTTTAAGACATCTACAAACAAAAAACAACAAAATTGTGGTAGAGCCACGAGTAAACTTAACAACTGATACAGCTGCAGTAACAAGATTCAAATCGTAGCGTGTAGTTCCTTTACAGTACCAAAATCTACGCCGGTAACACACGAAAACGGTAAGAGTGCATCCTGAATAACTTCGTACGGAAACTCGTATGAAGTTTGTCACAGATACCAAGAGGCCGTTCTAGTGGATACAAATACTACACTCAAGCGCCAAAGAAACTAGCATAGGCAAGAATATTGAAATACAGAGATATGTAAACAGGCAGAAGACAACACTGCGGTTGGCAACGCCCATATAAGATACCAAGTGTCACAACAAGCGTCTGGTGCAGTTGTTAGATCGGTTACCGCTGCTACAATGCCGGTTGTCAAGATTTAACAAAATTGCAACTCGATGTTACAGACGGCGATGGGGCACATCATCTCCGAGGTAGGGAAGATGCGGTGATTTTCCCGTGCGACCATTTCACGATTGTACCGTGAATATCAGAAATCCGGTTAAACATCCAATTTCCGACATCACTCCGGCCGGAAAAAGATCGTGCAAGAACAGGACCAACGACGACTGACGACTATCGTTTAACGTGGCAGAAGTGCGGCCCCTCCGCAAACTGCTGCAGATTTCACTGCTGGGCCATCGACAAGTGTCAGCATGCGAACGAATTAACAAAACACCATCGGGATGGGCTTTCGGAGCCGAAGACCCAGTCGTGTACCCTTAATGACAGCATGACACAAGTCTTTACGCCTCACCAGCGCCCGTCAACCGTGATACTGGGCTGTTGATGACTGTAAACATGTAGCCTCGTCGGACGAGTTGTATCAAGCAGATGGACGTTTACGGTCATGGACACAACCTCATGAACGGATGGACCCTACACGTCAGCAGGAGACTGTTCAAGCTGATGTAGGCTCTGTAATCTTGTGGGGCGAGTGCAGTTGGCGTGATATGGGATCCCTGATACGTCTAGATACGACTCTAAAAGATTACACGTACACAAGCATCCCTCCTGATCATCTGCATCCGTTGATGTCCAGTGTGTGTTCGGACGGGCTTGGGCAATTCCAGCAGGAACTGCTACAGAGTGGCTCCAGGAACACACTTCTGAGTTTAAACACTTCCGCTGGACGCCATACTCTCCAGACATGAACATTATTCAGCATATTTGCGCTGCCTTGCAACGTGCTGTTCAGAATCGAGATGGGCAAAACTGTTCTTTTCAGAGATTGGATCACAGCTGGTGATCACTGGAATGAAGTAGTTCTTTTTCATGACTCACCACTCACCATTCGCTCATAAAAATAAGTAAAACGAATGTACATTGCCTTTTTAATTCATTTCACTAAATCTGTATATTTGGCCTATTTGATCCTATTTTGAAAGAACATATAAAGAGGAGCAATAATGTTACGTTATGTCCCTGGCAAATTTCGCATAAAAAATTTTAAATTTCGTTTGCTGCAAAAATCGCAAAAAATGCTAAATATTTTTAACAAGTGGAAAATTTTTGAGAATGAATACTAATTCTTGTTATATTTTGATACCTCTGTTGGAAAGAAGTCATGGGTGATTGGAGTTCAAGAGTAGGAAAATGGAGAGAAGAAAACAGAGTAGGTGAATATGGATTGAGGCTAAGGAATGAAACAGGAAGCCGCCTGGTAGAATTTTGCGCGGAGCTAACGCTTGGTATAAGAATCATGAAAGAAGATTGTATACATGGAAGAACCCTGGAGATATTAAAAGGTATCAGATAGATTATATACTGGTAAGACAGAGATTTAGGAACCAGGTTTTAAATTATAAGACATTTCCAGTGGCAGATGTGGACTCTGACCACAATCTATTGCTTATGAACTGTACATTAAAACTGAAGGAACTGCAAAAAGGTGGGAATTTAAGGAGATGTGACCTAGATAAACTGAAAGAACCGAGTTTCAGGAACAGCAGTAGGGAACAATTGACAGGAATGGGGGAAAGAAATACAACAGAAGAAGAATGGGTGGCTTTGAGGGATGAAATAGTGAAGGCAGCAGAGGATCAAATAGATAAAAAAACGAGGGCTAGTAGAAACTCTTGGGTAACAGAAGAAACACTGAATTTAATTGTTAAAGGAGAAAATATAAAAATGCAGTAAATGAAGCAGGCAAAAAGGAATACGAACGTCTCAAAAATGAGATCGACACGAAGTGAAAAATGGCTAAGCAGGGATGGCTAGAGGACAAATGTAAGGATGTAGAGGCTTATCTCACTAGGGGTAAGATAGATACTGCCTGCAGGAAAATGAAAGAGACCTTAGGAGAAAGGAGAACCACTTGCATGAAAATCATGAGCTTTGATGGAAACCCAGTTGTAAGCAAAGAGTGGAAAGCAGAAAGGTGGAAGGAGTATATAGAGGGTCTATACAAGGGCGATGTACTAGAGGACAATATTATGGAAAAGGAAGAGGACGTAGATGAAGATGAAATGGGAGATATGATATTGCGTAAAGAGTTTGAGAGAGCACTGAAAGACCTGAGTCGAAACAAGACCCCGGGAGTAGACAACATTCCATTAGAACTACTGACAACCTTGGGAGAGCCAGTCTTCACAAAACTTTAGCATCTGGTGAGCAAGATGTATGAGACAGGTGAAATACCCTCAGACTTCAAGAAGAATATAATAATCCTAATCCCAAAGAAAGCAGGTGTTGACAGATGTGAAAATTACCGAACTATCAGTTTAATAGGTCACTCCTGCGAAATACTAACGCGAATTCTTTACAGAAGAATGGCAAAACTGACAGAAGCCGAGCTCGTGGTAGATCAGTTTGGCTTCCGTAGTAATGTTGGAACACGTAAGGCAATACTGACCCTACGACGTATCCTAGAAGAAAGATTAAGGAAAGGCAAACCTACGTTTCTCGCATTTTTAGACTCAGAGAAAGCTTTTGACGATGTTGATTGGAATACTCTCTTCCAAATTCTGAAGGTGGCATTGGTCAAGTACAGAGAGCGAAAGGCTGTTTACAATTTGTACAGAAACCAGATGGCGGTTATAAGAGTCGTGGGGTATGAAAGGGAAGCAGTGGTTGGGAAGGGAGTGAGACAGGGTTGTAGCCTATCGCCGATGTTATTCAATCTGTATATTGAGCAAGCAATAAAAGAAACAAAAGAAAAATTCTGTCAGAGACAGCAAAGGGCTTGGAAGAGCAGAAGAGCAGTTGAACGAAATGGACACTGTCTTGAAAGGAGGGTATAAGATGAACATCAACAAAAGCAAAACGAGGATAATGGAATGTAGTCGAATCAAGCCGGTTAATGCTGAGGGAATTAGATTGGGAAATGAGACACTTAAAGTAGTATGGAGTTTTGCTATTTGGGGAGCAAAATAACTGATGATGGTCGAAGTAGAGAGGATATAAAATGTAGACTGGTAATGGCAAGGAAAGCGTGTCTGAAGAAGAAAAATTTGTTAACATCGAGTATAGATTTAAATCTCAGGAAGTAGTTTCTGAAAGTATTTGTATGGAGTGTAGCCATGTATGGAACCAAGGACGAAAGATAGTTTGCACAAGAAGAGAATAGAAGCTTTCGAAATGTGGTGCTACAGAAGAATGCTGAAGATTATATGGGTAGATCACATAACTAATGAGGAGGTATCGAATAGAATTGGGGAGAAGAGGAGCTTGTGGCACCTGTTGACTAGAAGAAGGGATCGGTTGGTAGGACATGTTCTGGGACATCGAGGGATCACCACTTTAGGATTCGAAGGCAGCGTGGATGGTAAAAATCGTAGAGGGAGACCAAGACAGGAATACACTAAGCAGATTCAGAAGGATGTAGGCTGCATTAGGTACTGGGAGATGAAGAAGCTTGCACAGGATAGAGTAGCATGGAGAGCTGCATCAAACCAGTCTCAGGACTGAAGACCACAATAACAACATTGGAAAGGAAAAATGGTATAAGAATTACAATAACTGTAACAGAAGTGTATCTGCAGTAATCATTTACAGTCAGTACTACCACATATGTTCCCATAAAAGGAAAAATTAATCATTATTGTTATTTGTGAATAAAATTTAACCCATTTTAGTCGATGTAAGTCTCTTTCTCTCTTCGTTGGATATTTGTCCTGCATTTGAAAATATTCCTTCTCAGGCTACAGGTGTTGCTGTGATATATAAAATTTTTAGAACCAATTGATACAGTGCTGGCCGTTTGAACGTTTTTGTTCCCCACCACTTTAAGCGATCGCTGTTTCTAGGCAAATATCCCTCCACTAAATACTTATCCAATTCGACAGTTCCTGCTGTTTCCGGGTTGTGACTTGCTAGAAGTTAACGAATAGTTTCATTGGACTCCTACCAGATTGAAGAAGTCCCATGCGTCATAGTGGTAACAACAGTTTCGTTTTTACAGCAGCCTTCTTGTAGCAATCCTGAAGTTTTCTGTCATTTCAACATACTTCCCTTTAAATCAGGGGTCCAGTATTGTCTGACGAATGATTTCGTTGCTGGAGATAATACCAAATTACTCTGGTAATCCTTTAAGCAAATTATCAATCAGTAACTTTGTTTCTCGAGGATATTCTTTATTTTTGTCTTTTAAAGGTTTTAGTTTCCATTTCCTTATTCGTGAAAAGATTTTCGTTACTGAAGGGAAACTGTTTTCTGTGAGGGCACATCTTCAGTTACCTCATCAAAAACTTTCAAAATATGTAAAATCTGTTGCATTATCTCCCTGCCTGTATCTTTTAAGTTTAAGGTGATCGATTTTCCACCCAAAATGGAAAGGTAAGAAATTATGGAATCCTAATTAAAAGTAAATCTTTTCAAAATTTCGTAAGTTGTTCCATCTGGTGAAAGTTTTAAAAGCATTGCAGTTAATTTCGTATTTGACTCATTTTCTGTTATTATGGAACTGATTTTAAAATTGATATTGTATTTCGGATAACAGACTTTACCCAGCCTGAGGTATTTTCTACAATCTGTCTGTCTACGAAATGTGAGCGCTCTAAAAGATATGATTTCGGCTCACTCTTCTCAAATTAATGTTACTTACAGTCGTACATGCATCAGAGGTAAGGCAGACTACCTTTATAGCGGCCGAAAAATTTTTCCATTTTACTGCAAATCATTTTTAAAAGCTTTACATCTAATGGCATGCACTTACTTAATATGAACGGCCTTATAATATTAAAAAAATGACTTATTGCTTGTTGTAAATGAAAAGCAGTTGAGGATGAGGGCACCACAAAGAAAATAAATCAGGACTTGGTCCAGAACTTAATAACACTGATTGGCTGGATACAGCTTGAGACGTAATTTGCCTTTTTGGTAGGATACTTTCACCCGAAGAAGACATCGGTGGGGACAGTTCACGAGAAGTGATATCTCGAATTTCTGCATCGATTGATGCCGATCTTGGTCGCCCACGTTGTTCCAGAGGAACTACAGGATGCTTCGATTTTAGATGTCTCTTCAGGTTTGATGATGAGCAAGAAGACTTTGCAATTATACGCTGACAATAGCAGCATTTTCCTTTTTCTTCCATTTTGGTAAAATAGTACTGAAAATCGCTCATAATTCTTCTAGGCGAAGGCAATGTGAATAATATACTGTTGCGCAGCACTAAAAATACACTGCTAAAATTAAAACATTTATTATTAACATAGCCATTTTACATCGTAAAAGCTTAAATTGAGAACAAACGTATATGCAGCCCATTCTATAATCAGAAGATGTAGAGTAGCAAGTAGGAATCATGAAGTTTGTATCACATACGAAAAGGTCTGAAACAGCCTTGGTGATTAAGAAGCTCGCGAAGAGAAGCCTGACAATATGCGAGGATTTCACTGCTGAAAGATAAATATTTTGAATAATGTGATATCCGAATTTGCGCTACATAGCGTGTGAACAAGAGATGACAGGATAATGGTGAGGATAAAGGAAGGAAAAAGCAGTGCAAATGAGCTCTGAAGTCTGTGGTTTAGGAGCTACGAACTATTTCTATCAGCGTGTTCATATAGTGACTGTAGAGCATGGTTGGCCATCATTTTCCACTCATTTCGACGAACCCCGCCATATGTCGATAACCGCGTCTTTCTACGAACGAACGTGAAGACCTGACTCAGGGCAAGCGTGCTCTCCAGTTCCCTAAATGTGGACTCAATTGTCCTAATATTTCACAGAAGTAACAGATGAGGAGGTGGAGAAATGGCATACAAACACCTTGACTTATTACCGATGATGCTAGTCACATCCAATGCTACTGAAGAAAAACAAGTCAAGTGTAGGTTCGTAAATATCAACCTAATTTAAAAAAATTGACTATGTGCGTCCTCTACAGGCCTCCGAAAGTGGGTTGGATAGCCTGTTTCAAAACTGACCGTAAAAATTCGATTCAAATTAGGAGCGTACAAATAATGCTAAGAACACTAACAGAAATAATCTTCCCCTTCACTGTGAAATTCAACTGTACATTTTCTTCTTCAAATGCTACAGTATTTGAGCTTGCACCTACCCATAGTGCAGCCTATAGTTACGCCGCCATACATACCGGGTGATCAAAAATTCAGTATAAATTTGAAAACTTAATAAACCACGGAATAGTGTAGATAGAGAGGTAAAAATTGACACACATGCTTGGAATGGCATGGGGTTTTATTAGAACCAAAAAAATACAAAGTTCACAAAATGTCTGACAGATAGCGCTGGACAGCAAAACGTCATTGACTGCGCATGACAATCGTGTATAAAAGGAGCTGTAATGAGAGAGAGAAGCAGTCGCAGCATGTCTACGTTACCTGAAAAGGCGCTTTCAGTGAAGCTGTATTATCAGAATGGGGAATGTGATAGTTCAGCGCTACGATCCTATCGCCATAGGAAGGGGATTCGAACCGGTAAAGGTCCGTTGACAAACGCAGCTGTGGCGAGAATGATTTAGAATTTGGAAGCCACGGGTTGTTTAGACGATAGATCCCGTAGTGGCCGACAGAGCACAAAGCGTAAAGCTGCTGAGACAGTTCAGGAAGAAATGGAGACTGTAGCGGGTTCGTCTATGCACGGGGAAGTCAGCGCTCGTGCAGTCGCACGTTGCTCCGGCATTCCATACGCTACTGTTTGGTGGCACTCAGGCGTACCCTCCGATGCTATCCGTACAAAATCCATCGGCATCATGAACTGTTACCTGGCGATTTAGTGAAGCGGAGGGCATTTGCGGTGTGGGCGGTTCAAAAGATGGTGGAGGATGACGATTGGTTGAGTAACCTGTTGTGGACCGACGAAGCTCATCTCACGCTACGAGGGTCTGTCAACGTCCACAACTGCAGAATTTGGGCTACCGAAAATCCTAGAACTGCGGTGGAAACTCCATTGCACGACAAGAAAGTCACGGTATGGGTTGGATTTACCACGTATACCGTTATCGAGACATTTTTCTTCGAGGAAATGCGTGATTCTGGTTTTGTAACTGCTACCGTGACGGGTGAGAGGTACGCCGATATGTTACAGAATTGCATCATCCCCAGCCTGGCTGATAAACACCTGCAGGAACGTACGATGTTTATGCAGGATGGCGCACCACCCCATATTGCTAGACGCGTGAAATATCGCTTGCGCGCGTCGTTTGGTGATGATCGCATGCTCAGCCGCCACATCCGTCGTGCTTGGTCTCCCAGGACCCCAGACCTCAGTCCGTGCGATTATTGGCTTTGGGGTTACCTGGAGTCGCAAGTGTATCGTGATCGACCGACATCTCTATTGTTGTTGTTGTGGTCTTCAGCCCTGAGACTGGTTTGATGCAGCTCTCCATGCTACTCCATCCTGTGCAAGCTTCTTCGTCTCCCAGTACTTACTGCAACCTACATCCTTCTGAATCTGCTTAATGTATTCATCTCTTGGTCTTCCTCTAAGATTTTTACCCTTCATGATGCTGTAAACAGAACCTTGATTCATCCCAAAAAATGACGTTTTGCCATTCGTACATCCGGGTTCGGCGTCGAGTACACCGTCGCAGGCGCTCCTGTCTGTGATGCAGTGTCAAGGGTAACCACAGCCATGGTCTCCGAGTTGATAGTCCATGCTGCTGCAAACGTCGTCGAACTGTCCGTGCAGATGGTTGTTGTCTTGCAAAAGTCCCCATCTATTAACTCAGGAATCGAGACTTGGCTGCACGATCCGTTACAGCCATGCGGATGAGATGCCTGACATCTCGACTGTTATTGATACGAGGCCGTTGGGATCCAGCACGGCGTTCCGTATTACCCCCCTGAACCCATCGATTCCATATTCTGATAACAGTCATTCGAACTCGACCAACGCGAGCAACAATGTCGCCATACGATAAACGGCAATCGCGATAGACTACAGTCCGAACTTGATCAAAGTCGGACACGTGATGGTACGCATTTCTCCTCCTCACACGAGGCATCACAACAACATTTCACCAGACAAGGCCTGTCAACTGCTGTTTGTGTATGAGAAATCGGTTGGAAACTTTCCTCATGTCAGCACGTTGTAGGAGTAGCCACCGGCGCGAACCTTGTGTGAATGCTCTGAAAAGCTAATCATTTGCATAATACATCATCTTCTTCCTGTCGGTTAAATTTCGCGTCTGTAGCACGTCATCTTCGTGGTTTAGCACTTTTAATGGCCAGTAGTGTATTTTACAGAATTTTGCTACTTAACCTGCATGTGTTTCTGTTCTCAGTTACATATAACTATCGTTCATCATTGGTGTAAATATGACTGTATGTAATTTCTTTAAAGTAGTTGTAAATATTTATTCTGTTATTGAACGAGCACGCCTATTTTGAATAGTTGGTGCAATGGTCTTATATATCACTTATATATCACATCACCACATTATTGTAACGAGACAGTACTGAGAACCACGAGAGTCTAGTATAAACTGCTTTCTTGTTGCTTGATGTTTCGCATTACAGTCATATTTATTAATGAGTGTAGCGATAATTTTACATTCTGTGCTTCTGTAACGCTTCGCCATAAAACTTGTAGAAAGATGTCTATGAAATACCCATTAAGCAGGTCTTTTTGCCCACTTAAAACTTTGTCTGACTTATTTTTTAGATGTACATAGATTTCAATTTCTTCCATTACATTCATGACTTTTCCTTTCTGTAGCTTATGTAATATCTGAAGTGTTCCATCTATATTAGGTATTTTGTGGTTGGTGGCTTTTAAGTGTTCAGCAAATGTGGATGGGTTATTATCGCTTATAGTCTTGTGTTCTGATATAAGAAGTCTCCTGACTGCGTTAATCTGTTCAGGTTTAATGAATAAATAAAAAATTAGGCAAAATATACCGCATGTCCGAGGAAGAGTGGTCAATAATCAGGGATATGACACGAACGATCATTTGAAGCAAAAACCTTAGTGTGGACATACGTGGTTTCTGAGACAGAACATATTTAATGTACGTTGTAACTTATTTTCTTTATTATTCAGTACTTTGTCATTGTTTGCTATGTCCCATAGTAGTATAGAAGAATTCGAGACGAATAAGACACGTGACCTCTCAACTCAAGAAACTACTTCAAACTGGCTTGCATACACCCCAATGCATGTGCGTTGCACAAGAATTTCTTTACTTTCTCTCGCTGTCTTCACGCAAACAAAAAGTTCTTGAGAAAAAATGAATAGGACCATTTTAAAGGAAGTTTCATGTAATTTAATTATTTACTGTGACAAGTATTTGATAGAGACTTCGGATTTCGTGTTATTCAACAAAAACAAACAAAATCAACTTTAAATAAGTTTCGTCTCAGAAACTATTTAGAATAGGCCATATGTCCATATTTATCTTTTTGCTTCAAATGATCGTTCCTGTCATATCTATGAAAATTGAACATTCCTCCTGAGGCAACCTGTATACGTGGACTATTTTGTATGTTAAAATAATCATGTGTTGAACGTACCAGTACATTTGGTATCCTATCCACCCAAAGTAATTAAAAGGTGCATAAAGGCTACTCACACACCAACAAAAGGAATGCACCAGACATACAAGAAGACACAATAGTACACCTAACTGGAACACTCAGACAACAGGAAATCAGAAGAGCAATAAAACAAGATGACGATTAGAACACGCCGGCCGGTGTGGCCGTGCAGTTAAAGGCGCTTCAGTCTGGAACCGCGTGACCGCTACGGTGCAGGTTCGAATCCTGCCTCAGGCATGGATGTGTGTGACGTCCTTAGGTTAGTTAGGTTTAATTAGTTCTAAGTTCTAGGTGACTGATGACCTCAGAAGTTGAGTCGCATAGTGCTCAGAGCCATTTGAACCATTTGATTAGAACACATCAAATAAGGATACAATGAGTTAAGTGCTGAACTCGGATGGAGATGTGCTCAATTGTGAAAGCGAGTTGCAAGCTGTCTCTGTGCCAAGAGCACAGGGAACAGAGTGACCCCTCAAGTCACAGTGCAGTCTGCTCCATGCGATTTGGTCGTCGAGAGCTAGTTGTGTTGGTAGGGAGCAGTGAGCTACTTTGCAGTCCGATCCTTAGAAATGGTGGGGAGCAGTGAGCTACTTTGCAATCCGATCCTTAGAAATGGTGGGGAGCAGTGAGCTAGTGAACTACCTTGCGATCTGATCCCTGAGAATGGTGGAGAGCAGTGAGCTAGTGAGACAGCCTACGTTCCGATCGGCGACAGTGGTGGGGAGCGCTGAACTATTGGGAGGGGAGTGATGCCTGTCTCGCATTGCGACATTCTCTGCCCATGCGGTGGCAGAAGGCTGCAACTTTTATGATCGCTGGCGACATATTACGAGTGCGATGCCAAGTCAAAGGATAAGAAGTAACGACTTGCTCAAATGCACGTAAACACTTATGGAACTTCTAAAATTTTAGATATTCTTTTGAAATCAAGGACGGAAACATCCTAGAAGTATAGTATAGTTCTGAAGATCACGACTTCCGTTTGTCGCGGTAGCTGCGGCGTTAGTGCGACAGACTGCGTAACGAAAAGGCCCAGGTTAGTTTCCGAGTGAAGCTGAAAGCTGTTTTCTCCTCTCACGGACAGGGTGTTGTGTTACGCTTACTTCCATATCGTCATATTAGAACTACTATTGAAATGGCTGCTCGAAAGCCAATGAATTGGAAAGAACGGAGCATTCATTATTTTCTGTTTTCATGGTTGAGAAAACCTTTATGTATTAATAAGGTTTGCAAATCCAAATCTGCACAAGGTCTATAACACATTTTTTGTAGCTTGGGAAACGTTTTCTTAGGAATGTGACATGGGGGCACCATTGAAGCACCCTAGCGCAGATTTTTCTCCCCGTTCATTATGGCCGGCAGAAAGTTGCCTTGAAATCAACTGAGCTACCATTCATTTTTTACGAAACATCCATCATCCACTCTTTACAATCAATTCAGGAGCAGACTGCCCATCTATAGTTCAGAAGCGGTCTCCACCCCCTCGAATTCTTACAGATTTATGGACAGCCCTGCGAGATTCATGGTGTCGGTTCCCTCCAGTACTACTTCTGACAGTCGTGTCCATGTCACGACATGTTGTAGCACTTCTGCATGCCATGCTAGCAGGGGCCATACTCGATATCAGGCAGGTGTACCAGTTTCTTTGCCTCTTTAGTGTATAAAGCAATTAGGTTATAGAGCTCTATAACATTAAAAAACCACTAAATAATAGCCCGTACTGAACTGTCCAGTCACATTAATGTGATCACCTGTCATAAACCTGAATAACTATATTTTGTAGAGGCCACCTGTGCGACACGTGTGGCAGAGTAAATGAGGTTCTGTAACGTGTACAGCCATGACGACTGCAGTGCCATGGCCAGATGCGATAGGTTTCTCGGTTGACGATAGCTGGTGCGAAACGTCTGATCATTGTGGTCCTACATACTTTGGATAGGGTTTATCTCCGAGGAGTCTGGTGGCCAGGCGAGAACCGTAAATTCTTTCTGGTGCTCTTCGAACCATGCACATATACCGCGAGCTGTGTGACACGTTGCGGTGTCCTGATGGTAGATACCATCGTGCCGAGACAAAAAAAGCTTCATGTACGGGTGGACGTGGTCACCATGGATAGATGATTACTTCTGCCCATGCTTGTGCCTTACGGAATGACGAGATCATCCAGGCAATGTCATCAAACATTGCCCAGACCGTAGTGGTCGCGCGTTTCCAGACTGTATCGCCTAGAACCGCTCGGGCACCTGGTCCGGCGCCCAGATCATAACGCTCCCTCCTCTTCCCTGGACCGTCCCGACGACGTCGCATTTTGTTTGCTTTCAGACGTTCCACGCCGTACACGTCAACGGTGATATTTCTCCTTGAGCAAGAAACGTGATTCAACCGAAAACGCCACCTGTCAGCACTTACTGGACGTCCAGTTACGGTGAACGGCAGCCAGCATGGGTGCATGCACCAGCCAACTGCTGCGGAGGCCCTATGCACCAGTGATCACGTAACGTTCGTTGAGGAGACACTGTAGGGAAGCAGCCTACTCACGCCGTATAAAATTCACATCAGTCTTTCCACTGTGTGCCAGCCAGTCCGCTGTAACTAGCTCTGACGTCATAAATGTTGCGCAATACTTTAAAAATCAAGTAAATAACCTGAAACGTTTCTAGCATGTCAGGAGTAATACTAAATCAATATGTGTTGAATATCAGTACAATAACTTTAACCATTTTCGAAATTTGGATGTTTTTCTGTAAAAATCATTGGCGCAACAGAAAAGAGCTAGAAACTTAAAAATTTATATTTAGACTCCTTTTTCATAATAATTTAGTAGAAACAGTCTTCTGGATCTCACAAATTAAAATTTTTGTTGAAATTCATGATTTTCTGGTTTTTGTCTTAGAAATTGAGGAAGCAAGATAGATTAAGTAGGTGAATAAATAAGGCTAGGATGTTTAAATTTAATTAGAAGGGAGATCCGCTATAATCATAAAGATGTGAGAAGTTTCAACTGAATAACTATGGAACTATAGCGATAGCGTATCTCCAAAGGGCATGTTCAGAGCTCGTCTACTGCGTGCAGTGTAATTAAATTAATTCTCTCGCCTAAAATATTTGACTTAGCCACGTCAGACATTTATTATGATTACTTACCTGTGTGCTGATTGCACAGGAAGCAATGATTTATTCGATAACTTAAGGTGGTGCATTACTAGCCCAGCGGCTATTCGGGAGAGCCGATTTGATCAGGCGTTCCATTAGCCGTCCGCACCGCGGCTTTATATATAAGAACGCTGCGCGAGAGAGAAAGGCTCCAGTTCTCTCCAGTCCCTGATTAGCACACCATCTGTGCCGGGAGTCGCCTCGCATCGGTATCATTGCTATAAACAGCTTCAGATGCCGTAATAAGTTACTCGGGATACGCGTAACCATGCAGCTTCAACACGATACCACAGTTCATCAAGAGTAGCGAGTGCCGTATTGTGACGAGCCAGTTGCTCGGCCACCATTGACCAGACGTTTTCATTTGGTGAGAGAGCTGGAGAATGTGCTGGCCAGGGCTGCACTCGATCATTTTCTGTACCCAGAAAGGCCCGTACAGGACCTGCAACATGCGGTCGTGCATTATCCTGCTGAATTGTAGGGTTTCGCAGGGATCGAATGAACGGTTGAGCCACGGGTCGTAACACATCTGAAATGTAACGTCCACTGTTCAAAGTGCCGTCAGTGCCAACAAGAGGTGACCGAGACGTGTAACCGATGGCACCCCATACCATCACGCCAGTATGGCGATGAAGAATACACGCTTCCAATGTGCGTTCACCGCGATATCGCCAAACGCGGATGCGACCATCATGATGCTGTAAACAGAACCTGGATTCATTTGAAAAAATGACATTTTGCCATTCGTGCACTCACGTTCGTCGTTGAGTACACCATCGCTGGCGCTCCTGTCTGTGATGCAGCATCAAGGGTAACCGCAGCCATGGTCTCCGAGCTGATAGTCCATGCTGCTGCAAACGTCGTCGAGCTGTTCGTGCAGATGGTTGTTGTCTTGCAAACGTCCCCATCTACTAACTCAGGAATCGTGACTTGGCTGCACGATCCATTACAGCCATGCGGATAAGATGCCAGTCATCTCGACTGCTATTGATACGAGGCCGTTGGGATCCAGAACGGTGTTCCGTATTATCATCCTGAACCCTTCGATTCCATATTCTGATAACAGTCATTGGATCTCGACCAACGCGAGCAACAATGTCGCCATACGATAAACGCCAATCGCGATAGGCTACAGTCCGAACTTGATCAAAGTCGGACACGTGATGGCACGCATTTCTCCTCCTTACACGAGGCATCACAACAACGTTTCACCAGGCAACGCCGGTCCACTGCTGTTTGTGTATGAGTAGTCGCTTGTAAACTTTCCTCATGTCAGGACGTTGTAGGTGTCGCCACCGGCGCCAACCTTGTTGAATGCTCTGAAAAGCTAATCATTTGCATATCACATCATCTTCTTCCTGTTGGTTAAATTTCGCGTCTGTAGCACGTCATATTCGTGGTGTAGCAATTTTAATGGGCAGTAGTGTACTTTGAAATCCTAAACGATTTGGAAATGTTCCACCCTTGGCCAAAAATCCAGTTATCATGCTCGTTCTGACGTCAGAGAAATCGCCCTGTTTTCACATTATGATAACGACTGCACTGTTTTCGTGTTTCCCCGACACGCGTTATATATCCTCCGTTGCTACTGCTGCTACCTGGCGTCTATGAGCGGTTATAGCACCTTGACGTCGAACAGATACGGTGTTAAGTTAATGTGACGGGATCGTGTATGATGCTAAAGACTGCCGCGACTGCCTCACTGTGAGTAGACCTTTTTGACGTACCTTCATGTGAGAATTAAATCCTGGATTTATCGCATGATGTTCCATATCAGGATCGGGAATGCCACAAGGGAACCGTCGACTTCATATGGGGCTCTCTATCACAAAGCCAGCTCCTAACAGGAGAACCTACTGCTTTTCCGAGTTGACAGTCATCACCGTCCTTGGAAATCATGACTTACTCGCCACTGCTGGCAGACTGGTTGTCCTATGAACTACTCAAGCCCTCTCTCCTTAACGCTCTTGCGCATTTTCTCAGTATCGCCGCAGGCGGAAATAATGACATTCCAGAACGCCTCTAGCTTACCGAAGTATCCATATGTACGGATCCTTAAGACACGATAAGCATTTTCACAAATTGTGGAAATTTAACATTTTCGATTTAAGGAATTTCTAGGTTTGTGAAGATTCGTTAGCTAGTAGTAACTACCTTTGTGATTTGAAAGATCTTGTATATAAAACTATTTCTCTACAAGCCTATATGGCTGCCCTCAATATTTAATTTTGTTATTTCACTACTGGCTAGTTTTGGTCTTACAAAGTTTATTTTTCATGTGACATAAAGTTTCTCCTGTACAGATCTGTTATTTACATTCCAGCCTCTAGATTTGATTAACTTGACATACATCGATTTATTTCTTATCGGTTTGCAGAAGTTGCACCAAAATCTAAAGTAGCTTCTACATATGCGCACTTGTGCTAGTGAATAACAGTAATTCTTAGGTTCTGTTTCATGGCTGTTTTATAATAATTTTAAAAACGTTGTTTAGTAGTCTTTTATCAACACATAACAGGAGTCATCCTGTAATTAAAATACGTAAATACAATATCAACACTTGTCGATGCCAGCTGTCAATCTTCCTTCACCGAGCGAGGTGGCGCAGTGCCTAGCACACTGGACTCGCTATCGGGAGGACGACAGTTCAATCCCGCGTCTGGCCATCCTAATTTAGGTTTTCCGTGATTTCCCTAAATCGCTCCAGGCAAATGTCAGGATGGTTCCTTTGAAAGGGCACGGCCGACTTCCTTCCCCGTCCTCCCTTGATTCGATTAGACCGATGACCTCGCTGTCTGCTCTCCTCCCCCAAACAACCCAACCTTCACACTCCTTCCCCCAATTTTCCGTCAAGTACCGGACACAACCTACTAGTCTTGCGGTGCCATGGCTGCAATGATGTACAAACTAGTGGGTGGTATGGGAAACGAGGATTTAGCTAATTATTCTGTGTATTGTGGTTTTAATCTTGAGTTCCCGATACGTTGTTCATCTCGTTCTTCATATATCTGGCAATGTTTCAGGAGTACTTGTGCGGCTGGTGTGAGAGGCATGCACTAACATTTTATCGAGATATGCTCCAGCGCGGTTTTGCTATTAAAATGCAACTGCTGTTCCGTACTTAATTTTTCCTCTGTATAATTTTACATTGTACGAATATATTGAGAAATCGTAAGATGGTAATCATGCTTACTGATAATTGACCATAAATGTTGTTTACAAACGATATTTGATAAGATGTTCACCTTCTCTCATGTAATTATTACATATTGCCCATTGCTGCTCAAAATGAGTAAACATTTCAGCTCTTTAAAGAGAAAAAAATGTTGAAATAGTATCTTGATGGCTGTTAACTCGGCGTTTTGTGGAGAGGTCACGTCGACCTCCGGCTACTGCAGTCGATATTAGGATCCTCAAAAGAATGTCACGGATCCCGTGACGTATATGCCGGGGGACGACAGGTTTGTCGAATAGTGTTAGGGACGTCAAGCCGCTTGTCAGCAGTGTACATGAAACACTGGTTACAAAATATTTAGCTTCATGTATGTGGTCCTGAAATTAAGATCTGTTATAATGTTCAGATAATACTTCAAATATGATTGATCGATCACGCATATTAGATTGATTATGTTCTAGTAAGAGACTGTTTTCCCTCCTCCTGCATTTTCCCGGCCTGCTTATCGCACGTTGTCTTTCGGATGTAATTTGTCAACGTTACAGTCATTTTCTTTCTCTGCGTTATCAAACAGTACATTCCGAGACATTCGTGAAATTTAATATTCATTACACTGTCCCTGAACTTCCATACTTAATTGTGTCATGACTCTGTTAAATTTCGTGGAACACATGCATACAACGTTCAAGAGGCGACGCAGTTGGTATTGTCGCGTGCCGTGGGACCGACCGCTCAGTTCATTTACTGGGTTACTCGTGATTTCCTGTGTCTTAGCGTATGTGCAGTTCATACAAAACAGAGGCTGTCACTGGATTAATGACACCACAACATCGCACGCCGAGCTTGGTTGTAGTTAGTGGTTACTTCACTGTTCACTTCCTCATGTTCAAAGTTTACCGATCACGCAGACTTGTTCATAGGTTTCGTAATAATGTTACTACTCTCAAAGACAGTAAACTCAAGCAGTGCCACTTTATCACGGCGTTCACGTTGCACCTATTTACTTTTCGTTTCACCTTTCGCATTTTCATTTCATTTATCTGCCCCTACGGATCCTTTAGTGACATCCCATTTACATTATTTACAAGAGTCTTTCTGAGCAAAAAATGTTTTACGATTTTTTTTTATCTGTGTGGCGATGTTGTCGTGCATATGGCCATTGGCAAGATACTTACAGATTCTTTTACTGTTCAGGCCATTTTTAATACTTAAGACATTACTTTTTTATTCTCACTAGTAATACGTTCTGAAAAGTTCTGCTACTGACGAACGCGATATTGAAAAGTTCAAAACACTCATTACGACAGACTAATGATGTCCAAAAGCTAAGTCGTACAATGGGTAACATGTAATTGAATTTATATCAATGAAAGTTACGCAAAGTGAGACAGTAAGTGTAATATTGGGTTGTCCATGTTCCTCTTATTCCACGCTCGTGGCGAGTACTGGTCCTGCCATATACGAGGGTTATTCCAAAAGTAAGGTCCGATTGATTGCCAAATTGAAACCACAGTGAACATCAGAAATGTTTTACTTGTAACAATTAGCTACACCTTTCAGCTACTTCTCTACGTAGTCGCCGTTCTGACTTAGACTTTTGTCATAGCGTTGTACCAACTTTTCAATAGCCTCATCATAGAAGGCAGCCGCCAGTGCTTTCCGCCAATTCTCCACGCTGGCCTACACCTCGTTGTCTGTGTCAAAATGTTGTCTTCAAAGACAGCGGTTCATGTGACCAGAGATGAAACTCAGGGGGAGACAATTGCGGACTGTATTGTGGGTAATCTCACATTTCCATTTGAAAACGATGCAGGAGCATCTTCATTGCCCCTGCAGAATGCGGCTGAGAATTGTCGTGAAGACGAAACACCACGACAGTTATGTAATGTTGGCTGCATAGCTTCAGGCGAAATTTCTCACCAGGCCCTCGTACTTGGCGGCAGACACTATTTTCTAGACATCTTTACGCACTCACTGCGAGCTCAGAAATGAGAAGAGCGACGTGATGCTAACTGGGGTTATACTAGAGACACTACCCAACACATCTGTGCAAAGCTTTATCGGATTTTCATAGTCGTTTCCATTTCGCGACCGATCGGACCTTACTTTTGGAATAACCCTCGTAGATAACGACAGCCATAGCGGTACGAAATGGCGGAAGTGGGTGCAAGGAATAGTTTACATATCAAAATGGACGTCCCTCCACTTTCTTTGAACACTTTCAAAAATTATTCACGTAGAGAAGCCACTCTTGGAGGGGAAACAGATAACTTCCTGAATTTTCGTCTACTAAAAATACTGGTCTCTTACGTATGTCCTAAACTATTGACAGTTATTTTACCCAATTGCAATCTTGATGGTAAACAGTAGGTTTATTCACTTTCTACAAAAAACAACCGATCTCTAACCCATGTTTTTCTGCACTAGGGAAGGGGAAAGGATGAGCCCTCAATTAAATGTTCGCACATACTCAAATAATGCTCATGGTCACTGTTGGGGTTTGTATTATAACCTACAGGGTGTTTCAAAAATGACCGGTATATTTGAAACGGCAATAAAAACTAAACGAGCAGCGATAGAAATACACCGTTTGTTGCAATATGCTTGGGACAACAGTACATTTTCAGGCAGACAAACTTTCGAAATTACAGTAGTTACAATTTTCAACAACAGATGGCGCTGCGGTCTGGGAAACTCTATAGTACGATATTTTCCACATATCCACCATGCGTAGCAATAATATGGCGTAGTCTCTGAATGAAATTACCCGAAACCTTTGACAACGTGTCTGGCGGAATGGCTTCACATGCATATGAGATGTACTGCTTCAGCTGTTCAATTGTTTCTGGATTCTGGCGGTACACCTAGTCTTTCAAGTGTCCCACAGAAAGAAGTCACAGGGGTTCATGTCTGGCGAATAGGGAGGCCAATCCACGCCGCCTCCTGTATGTTTCGGATAGCCCAAAGCAATCACACGATCATCGAAATATTCATTCAGGAAATTAAAGACGTCGGCCGTCCGATGTGGCCGGGCAGCATCTTGCATAAACCACGAGGTGTTCGCAGTGTCGTCTAAGGCAGTTTGTACCGCTACAAATTCACCAAGAATGTCCAGATAGCGTGATGCAGTAATCGTTTCGGATCTGAAAAATGGGCCAATGATTCCTTTGGAAGAAATGGCGGCCCAGACCAGTACTTTTTGAGGATGCAGGGACGATGGGACTGCAACATGGGGCTTTTCGGTTCCCCATATGCGCCAGTTCTGTTTATTGACGAAGCCGTCCAGGTAAAAATAAGCTTCGTCAGTAAACCAAATGCTGCCCACATGCATATCGCCGTCATCAATCCTGTGCACTATATCGTTAGCGAATGTCTCTCGTGCAGCAATGGTAGCGGCGCTGAGGGGTTGCCGCGTTTGAATTTTGTATGGATAGAGGTGTAAACTCTGGCGCATGAGACGATACGTGGACGTTGGCGTCATTTGGACCGCAGCTGCAACACGGCGAACGGAAACCCGAGGCCGCTGTTGGATCACCTGCTGCACTAGCTGCGCGTTGCCCTCTGTGGTTGCCGTACGCGGTCGCCCTACCTTTCCAGCACGTTCATCCGTCACGTTCCCAGTCCGTTGAAATGTTTCAAACAGATCCTTTATTGTATCGCTTTTCGGTCCTTTGGTTACATTAAACCTACGTTGAAAACTTCGTCTTGTTGCAACAACACTGTGTTCTAGGCGGTGGAATTCCAACACCAGAAAAATTCTCTGTTCTAAGGAATAAACCATGTTGTCTACAGCACACTTGCACGTTGTGAACAGCACACGCTTACAGCAGAAAGACGACGTACAGAATGGCGCACCCACAGACTGCATTGTCTTCTATATCTTTCACATCACTTGCAGCGCCATCTGTTGTTGAAAATTGTAACTACTGTAATTTCGAAAGTGTCGGGTGCATGTACCAACATCTAATGTTTATCAGTAACTTAGAGTTCAATATTCTCAGCAAATCTCTGTGCGAAATGGGCTCATCGGAATATCACATATTATTCGGATAACGCTCAAAGCTGCTTTCTGTTCTATTTATCAGGCTTAAAAGCATCTTACGATGTCATGCCTGAGCAACAGTCGACCAAACTCGAACTGGGAAAGCGAACTGCTTGCAACGGTACTTTCCCGTTCTCGTCAATACGGTACCAGAACGTTTAAGTTCCACCACTGTAAAGACGGAAGATCCGCGATTCGGAATGTCAGAACCGTGCAGGAACACCGCCACAAAATCACGCAGCACTAACATTCCAAACCATCGACTCTCGGAGAGAGATTTTGACCGTGTTCAACGCAACCGTAAAGTATCGAAATATTTTTCTCCGAATTATACAGTTTGGGGGAAAAGCAGTGAGAATAATTACTTTTATATTAGAACAAATAAGCCCTCGGTCACAAATATTAAGTTAAAATTTTGACTTAATATTTGTGTCCGAGGGCTTATTTGATCAAATATAATTCTGACACGGTCACTGTACCTTAGCAGCTATGTTCAAAGTTTTTATAATTACTTTTGGAAACCTTTTGTCAGACAAAGCCTGTTATAACAATAAACGGTTTTGCTTAATAAAACGGCCGCCAGCCCAAATCGGGCACAGTGTCTACACAAAAAGGATTAAGTCAAGTTTCGTCAGTGAATAAATAACTACTTTCCCTTACTACGTATCTTAATTTCCATTTACTATGGTCACTTGGCAGTAAGTACTATTAATTCCACTTTCTGTTACTTATGGAATTTATCACTATACTTCAGTAACTATTTAAGGAAGACACACATAAGTTTCAACAAGGATACAAAAAATATTAAACTTATAGCTATCAATTATATGACAAAAACTATTATTTAACACGACTAAATTTGATTTCTTTAGGACTGTTATTTGTTAACGTTTTACTAACACCAATATTTGTCTGGCTTTCTTTGACATGGAGAAGCAACATAAACGATTACTCTTAAGGTTGTTGCAGTTAAACAATTATGTTACTTTACTTTCAGAAATACTATTGCAAACTTTTCTTCATGGTCATGCAAAGGGGTGGCCCTTAAACTAATACGTGCAAACTTTGGTATTTAATAATGATTTTCAGAATTTACTACCAAAACAGTACTATTGCCAGTAATTTACTATTATTCGATCTTCAATAACCATCCGGATACTCGGAATAAATTCGTTTAGGTAAGGACCCTACTTAGGTAAATGACATAGGAAAATCACGGTTAAACACAAAGGTAACTTTAACACTTATATTCCACTGATTGAAGGTGGATGGTTCATACTGTGATACACTTCTAAATAAACTACTTTGCCTGTTACTGATGTCGAAGGTGGCGTGAGGCGGTGCTGCGTAGTAACATTGGGCAGCTACGGCTCTTGATGTTCATAGCCGTGTCTTCCTCTTGGTGGCGACGATAAAATTTCAAATTTCGGAGCTATTAATTTATTGCCGTGCTGCGCCAATCATGTACAACACGCCAGAGGCCAAAACCCAGTCTTGCAGGTAAATTCTGGACCTCTAGTGCTTGACCAACGTAATGCGTGTTCACACTTGCAGGGCAGCTACCGACTGTATGAGCCACTTGCGCGCCAAATCTCACTCGCGCGCCCCACCACCTTTTCCATTCCACCACAGAACGGAGTTCCGTTCTACCTATGATTCCTACCTCTTTTCAATTTACACTTATGCTTACAAAAACCCTAAGTATGAACTATCTACAATTACATGAAAGCATATACATACAAAATTGACATAATTAATTACAATTTTACCTGAAATACTACATAATTATTTACAAAATATGTTTTAATACATATATTCCATCTACGTCAAAGAGGTTATTTTAAATAGATAAACTACACTTAACAATAGCTTACTCTCGTTATAGTATTTGCTTAATTTTTCAAAATTATTATGGAATAAATTTTTTTAAATATACAGATTAATGGCAGTATTATATTTACAATAGCATTACATGCTCATATCTTTCGCAGTACTCAGGGGTCTCTATCACCAAAAGTGGTGCGCCTCGTTCGGTGTATGCTATAATAAATTGAATCATTTGTTACTCTGTCACAATCTTGGGAAGTACAGCTTTAAAATTTTTATACATACAACAGGGTGTGGTGACTTCTTATCGTGAGAAACGACGTGAAATTACCGGTGTTTCAACACTCATTTTTCCAAAAGTATTATTGATACAATGGATACAGCACTCTTGTAACAAGTCGAGTGAGTATTTGACAGGTTAAACTGACATGTGTCGATAAGCTCCATTGTATTGACCTGTGGTGACATACATGTCACCTGGCTGAGTAATCAAGGGTGATGCACCATAAACAGTGTTTCTAACTTGGACAACTCCCTGTGTAAAACAGTAATCTGAGAAACTACGTTTTCTCACCACTCAGGGACGTCCTTCATTAAAACAGTTTTCATCTGACTTAGGTTAAGGTTATGATATTTTACTGTGTTGTATTGAACTGGGGACTTAGAATCGATGGATAGGCTTCGTCCGCGCCATACGCCCCCCCCCCCCCCCCCCCCCATCCCGGTGGTACACAAACCCACAGCAGGCTGCAGCAGTCCACTCATTCCACCGCCGCCCGACACCGAACGCAGGAGGGTTATTGTGCGGTTCGGACCCCAGAGGAATCCCCCCCCCCCCCCTCCGTGAACGTCTCACAGTAAGACAGGAAGCAGACGAGTGTAACCCTGTACCCCGTTTGCGTGGTACAGTAATTATGGTGTACGCGAACGTGGAGACAGTGTTTGTGCAGCAATGACCAACATAGTAACTGAGGTGGAACAAGGGGAAACCAGCCCGCATTCGCCGAGGCAGATGGAAAACCGCCTTAAAAACCATCCACAGACTGGCCGGCACGCCGGACCTCGACACAAATCCGCTGGGTGGATTCGTGCTGCGCCGGCAAACCTTCGCGCCGGGAATGCAGTACGTTAGACCGCTATGCTAACTGGGTGGGCCGCACGTTATGGTTAACTTCTTAACTGGTAGTACCTAGTTCCCGTGACGCATCTGGTCCAACTCGTTGTACTGCATCATTCAACTCTATGTCTAGTTTTTCATTCATCTGCGAATCTTTTCCGTTTATCCACATTGTAAAGTAATCGGAAATATGTATATTAAATCTGTTATTTCGGACATATAATAAAGAACAGACACCATTTTGATCCTGCAGGCACAAAGTAATTACTGTCACTTATCTGCTAGAGGGCAAGTTGAATTGCGTACCGAACTAGATTCAAACCCGGGTCTTCTGCTCGCTAGGAAGATACTCTGACCACTAAATCATCCAGGCACAGTGGTGAGCGCAACTGCATGTACTACCCGAGCGTGCCTCACGCCAGACCCAAATTCCCAACTCATCCACACACCACTGTTGTAGTGCCCTGCCTACTACGCCATTACTTGTGGCGTTTCGCAAATTCCCATGTAAGGTCGGGCATGGTGTGCATCTGCATTGAAGGGATCATTGGCCAGCCTTGGCTTAGTTATATATTGAGGCAGAAAGGATTGGACAGTGGGTGCGAGTGTGCATTGATGAAAATCAAAGAAGAGGGCTGACACATTGTGCTAGACTAGGAATCCCACTGAGATCTCCTGCTCACTACACAGACGCGCTGATCATTGCGGCATCTGGGCACTGCAGTCATCGCAACTGCACAGACAGCCTTAGCACGCCTCGTCTCAGACACAAATTCCCAACACCCAACACACTACCAGTGTACTGCACCTTGTCCACTATTCTCATTACTCGCGACATTTCGCCGATTATCTTCAGAGATCGAGCCTGGTGTGCATCTGTACTGAAGAGATCATTGGATGTCCTCGCCTTAACTATATGTAATGGTGTCTGCAATTTCAGACATTTGTGAGAAATGGAGAGGTACCAACTAACTGCAATACTTTCCTGCTCATAAGAAAGCAATGCCCTGCAAGAGGAGTAGGCTGTACTTTCCTCCACAACTGTGTTTGTGGTACTGTGTACCCGACAACTTAATGCCGTCCACTCTTTTATTATGACTCTGTAATTCATATTGTAGGCAAATTCTCCTTAAATGAGTCAGCCTCAACACTTTTATTCCTCCTATGTTCAAAAACAAGCAAAATACTGGTTACAGAAAAGTGAAAATACCACATGCGCACTATCAGCGTGTGAAACTGCCGACCCACCGAAGACTCATCCAACCATCTACGATTGAAATGTTTTAAGCTTGCAGGGATTGAGAGTGTAAGAGAGTGAAGCGACTGTCAACAGAATGAAATCCCGACATTTATTTAATACAAACAATTTACATAAAGCACTATTTTATTTTTTATTTACACGTGAAGTTCCATGTGACGAAAGTGGGGGGCAAATCTCCAAGGTCATGGAACGTGTGAGTACATGAAATTACAACACAAAACGATAACAGATAAAAATAAAATGTTTAGGAACCTGAAAGAAGTCTATCCATAAGTTTAAATAACGCTATCAATAATACAGCAAGAATCAGCTTAATTTTTCAAGGAAGACCTCGACAGAATAGATGGAGTGAGCCATGAGGAAAGCGCGTGGATTTCTGCTACGATTTTTGAATTCGAATGGTACCTTACTGAAAATAGATGAAGCAGTATACTGCACAACTTCCTGCTCAAAAGGAAGTCCGATCCAAATGCCCGTCTGACTTCTACTGAGTATTAACGGAGTGAAAGCTGCTTATCCGTGGGAATAAGCAAATATTGTTAACAAGAAATGACAGTAAGGAATATATACTATGAGATGCCAATGTCAAAATACCCAGACCCTTAAACAGCGTTCGACATGAGCTTCGTGAAGCTACACCACTTATTGCCTGAGCCCCCTGTTTCTGAGCCAAAATATCGTTTTAGAATGGGAAGTGTTACCCCAAAGTATAATACCATGTGACATAAGCGAATGAAAATAAGCAAAGTAGACTAATTTTCGTGTGGAACGATCACTCACTTCAGGTATCGTTCGAATAGTAAAAATGCCTGCATTAAATCTTTGAACAAGATCCTAAATGTTGGTTTTCCACGACAGTTTACTATCTGTCTGAAAACCTAGAAAGTTGAACCTTTCAGTTTCAATCATACGCCTATTCCATGAAAATAAAACGTCAGCTTTTGTTGGTTTGTGTGTTAGAAACTATTAAAACTGAGTCGTCTTGTGATTTAGCGTTAGTTTATTTTCTACAAGCCATGAACTTAGGTCATGAAGTGCACTATTTGAAACCGAGCCAATGCTATTCACAACATCCTTTATTACCAAGCTAGTGTCATCTGAGACCCCTCATCACAACCATTCTCAACATTGTGAATGATATTTTGCTGTCTGTTGCTAACGTAAGAGGTGAACCAGCTGTTAGCTACTACCCATAGTCCGTAATTGCCCAACTTCTGGAGCAATATTTTGTGATCAACACAATCAAACGCCTTAGTTACATCAAAAAATATGCTTGCGGTCGAAACATTTTGTTTAACCCATCCAGTACCTAATAGAGAAAAGAGAATATAGCATTTTCAGTAGTTAAACGACTTCTAAAACCAAACTGTACATTTGATAGTAAATCGTGTGATATAAAACGACCAATTATCCTTACATACAGAGCCTTTTCAATATCTTTAGCAAACACTGATGGCATAGATGTAGGTCTAAAACTGTCTACATTATTCCTTTCTTCCTTTTTATAAAGCAGCTTTACTAATGAGTACTTTAATCGTTCAGGACACTGACCATTCTTACAGGAAAAATTACAGTATGGCTAAATACGGGGCTAACATGTGCAGTACAGTAGTTTAATATTCTGCAAGGCACTCCATCATATCCATGAGAGTCCTTAGTCTTCGGTGTTTAATTATTGACTCAATCTCCCCCTTGTCTGTATCACAGAGGTCTATTTCATACACCAATCTCGGAAAGGCATTTGCCAAGAAAGTTATATGATTCCCTGTAGAAACAAAATTTTTATTTAATTCACCAGCAATGCTCAGAAAATGATTGTTAAATACTGTACATATATCTGATTTATCAGTAACATAAATATATTTACTACAAACTGACTTTATATCATCGACCTTCTGCTGCTGACCAGACATTGGCTTCACAACTCAACACATGGTTTTAATTTTATCCCGTGAATCAGCTATTCTATTTGCATACCACATGCTCTTTGCCTTCCTAATAATGTTTTAAGCACCTTACAATACTGTTTGTATTTGGCTGCTGTCGCTTGATTGTGACTACTTCTAACATGTTGATATAATTCTCACTTTGTTCTACATGACATCCTTACCTGCTAGTCAGCCATTCGGGCTGCCTATTACTGCTAGTACTCCATTTAGAAAGTTGTAATGGAAAGCAACTTTCAAAGAGCGTGCGAAATGTTTTAAGGAAAGCATTATATTTATCATCTATGTTATCGGCACTATAAACATCCTGTCACTATTGTTCCTTGATAAGGTTTAAAAAACTCTCTATTGCATTTGGATTAACTTTCCTACATAGTTTGTAATCATATGCGACATTTGTTTGAGTACAAAAGCCTTTTAGTGTTAAAATTTGTGCATCAAGGTCTGAAAGACCATTCACCCTTTTACTAAGAGAATGCCCATCTAGTAATGAAGAATGAATACAAATATTGTCTATACCTGTGCTACTGCTCCGCTGCACCCCAGTTGGAAGAACTACAGTCTGCATCAGATCATATGAATTTAGGTGATCTACCAACATCATTTCTTTTGCATCAACACATACAAAATTATATAGAAGTCACCACATATAAATAATTTCTGGTACTTCCTACAAAGTAAATCAAGAACCCTCTCTAGCTTGAGCAGAAATGCTCTGAAGTCAGAGTTAGGGGACCTATAAAAAACAACCATTACAAGTTTAGTTACACTGAATTCAACTGCCTCTGAGCAACATTCAAATACCTGTTCAGTAAAGTGCCTGATATGTCTGTTGACTCAAAGGGAATACTGTTTTTTACGTACACAGCCGCTCCCCCAGCCCACAATGAACTTCTTGAAAAACAGCCAGCTAATCTGTATCCTGGTAACGGAAGCCTCTGAATCTTCAAATTATTTAAGTGGTGCACCGAATTACCAATAATTTCAAAGTCAACAGCAGTTCACTAATTTTATCTCTAATAGCCCTTATATTTTGATGAGATATGCTAATTCCTTCTTTACTTGGAAACATGACTTCCTCTGTATTTAAGCCTTTAGTTAGAGGGACTTCCTTTAAGCAAGTATTCCTATTGGCTGACTGCAGTCTGGAAAATGTACAGCTCTAACACCAACTACTACAGAAATTTTTGCATGAGTGATTCCACCACCACCAACTACACTGTCATGTATAAGCTAAGCTTTGCCAACCTTCCCTTCCCATATCTATTGAGGTGCAGGCCATGCCTAGTGAAACCCGATCTACTCATAGACCCAACTAGCACCACTGAAATGTGACCCATGCCCTCTGCTCCTCGCACTATCACTACCTGATCCTTCTTCGTATAATTCCTACATAGCTCACCTAAACTATCAGTCACCTGAGCCAACCCTGCACTAGGCTTCACAATCCTGGTGATCTGGTACTCAATCCCCAACACTTCCCGCAACCGCTGGCCCACACCTCTATTGTGCGAACTACCTAGCACCAGAACCTTCTTTTTTCTGTTAGACTTTGTAACTGACCTAGGCCTCTTAACTGCTGAGGACTGCAGCATGTTACCTACATCTACAGCTGCGTGAGGCTCCTCTCTACTCAACTCTGACAGTTGGTCAAATTTGTTGCATATACGCGAAGTGTAACTGTCTGAATACCTCTCCTTCTAGCTGCCTTCTTGCCAACTGCCAGTTCCCATTCCCCACCACCCCTCACCCTCAAAAAATGGTTCAAATGGCTCTGAGCACTATGGGACTTACCATCTGAGGTCATCAGTCCCGTAGAACCTAGAACTACTTAACCTAACTAATCTAAGGACATCACACACATCCATGACCGAGGCAGGATTCGAACTTGCAACTGTAGCGGTCGCGCGGTTCCAGACTGAAGCACTTAGAAACGCTCGGCCACAACGGCCGGCCCCACACCCTCCTCAACCTATCTAGTTCCTCCTTTGCGCATTGTAACTGCACCTGCATGGCACAGATCTTGCGCTCCTGCTCGTCTATCAACTTATTTCTACTACAGATTCTGCATTCCCAGGAGAGGATATCTCTAGAATGCCCACTGGCTTCCTCACTGCATTGCCCCCGTGAAAATACTTTGAACAAATGCCACACCATAACCCACTACTCACAAACCTCACTCATGGTAAAATTTTACAGTTACTTAAAAAAAAAAAGACCTATACGTCTACTCTACCTAAGTTCAGTGATACCTGTACAACTATTTATACAACTAGCAAAAGCGGTCTCGAAATTCTCTGTCTACTAAGAAAGCAACTACTTGTATTAATACTACCACACCACAGCTAATACCATTACCAACAAAGCTTCACAGAATTAATAGCTAGAACCAAAAATTCAAGCAGCTACTAGGACACTCAACTCGGCAGTAACTTTAGCAGATTTAATTATTCGGTAAAGCACTAGTAAAATGGGTGTTAAATTGTGTGGAAGCGCCAATAATTAAGTGGAACATAGCAAGAAACAAGGCTGTTTGAAGCGCCAATAAGGTAACTTCAAAAAAAATTATTAAAAAGGGCCAATAAATAGACTGCAAAGATCATGACATTTTAAGGTGACCAAGAAATAGATAAAAATTTAACTTAAAAGCGCAAAAAAAGTAACAGTAAGGTAAGTAAGGTCGTGGATGAACAATGACTAAACTTAACAAGACAATGTAACAAGATTTAAATCACATCGTGTAGATTCTTTACGATACAAAATGCAGGCCGGTGAAAGACGAAGTACGCAAAATATTTCGTTCAGAAGCTGATATGACTATATTTACTTTTGACGCAGGTCCCAACAAGCTGAACTAACTGATATGAATGAAGACAGCCAATAGGTTTTAAAGCTCTAAAACAGAAAAGAATCATTATATTGGCACATATATTGTAACATCTTAACACAGCCAGCACCCTTCACACAATTCAACAGCATAAACGGAATTATGAAATCTTCCACTACTCAGTTATTTGTCCCTTTTGGTTAAGTCGCACACGTAGAGGCCGAATGCCAGTCCATGTGGTTCAACAGAAAGTGGTTCACAGAAGGACGCCACCAATGAGACACAATACTTACAAGGAAATTGTAATCACAGTAATTAATCATCACTGATTGCCACTCCTTTTAAGACCTTGGATAAAATATAAATACATATGTGTCTCTTTGTATCCCTTGTACGGCCAGAGAGTTCTCACGAGCACTGTCAAGACCGGCTCACGCCGGTCGTACTTCACTCTCCCTTGGCAGGATAAATCCACTTTAAGATGCAGTACAACAGACGTGAGGTCACCATTAACTTCCTTTATATGATGATAATGACTGCCACAACAGTCTCGCAACAGATACACCCCGGTGGGTTAGTCTCGTGGCATGGAAAGGATCCAAAACAGAAACGGAAACTCCATGAACGAGCCGACGACTTAATATGTGGCTCTTCATTACGTAGCCAACTCTAGATAGGAAAGCCTGCTGCTTTCCCAAGTTGGCAATCGTTACCTTCCTTTATGTACTCGCTGCCCCTGGGAGACTGGCTGTCTAATGAAGTGCTCATGCCTCCACGCTCCTCATCGTGACTGCGCATGGTCTTCTGTACCACGGCTTGCAGATATCGTGTCCCCTTGCGACGTACCAAAGACGGCAGTCCAGCCACCCTAAATCAAGGCATCGCCTCTGGCTTATCAAAAGATCAATATGAAAGAATCGGTTAGATGCAGCAAATATTTTTACGAATTTAGAAAACGTAGCATTTTGGATCATACAAAATTTCTAGGTTTTAGAAGGTCCGATAGGTAGTACGAACTACCATTCTGAGGCTACGATAAACATCGTACACAACACAAGTTTTCTACAAGGCTGTAAAACAGCACAAAAATCTTCACTATTGGCCGCTTTTCGTTTTACAAGTTTTTTCCCATGTGCTAGTTACAACCTAAAGGGTGGTGTTTCATCAACTTTAAGATCTCAATAAACTCTTCATACCTGGGTCAAAAATAAAAAAGAACTATTCATTCTGTTATTTCTGCCTATACAGCTCCATAACCGTAAAAAAAAAGCCCCTGAAATTAGTTCTAATACGAAGGCGTGCAGAAAGGCAATGCCTCCGAACATTTTATGTGAAAACTCTTAATGCGTTTTAAATAAAACAGACGATATTAACATTGTACATCTTTATTCTTTAGGTCTTCATATTTGCAGTCCTCTTCCATTAAACGGCTCCGAATTATAGCGTGCAAAATGGCGACGTTTAAGGTAATTGTGTAGGTGTGTGAAGAACAGCGTGCTGTAATGAAGTTTAGAATTCGAATGATTCGTCCAAGCCTGGAGAATCCTCTCCTTCAGAATGAAAGCGCCAAACCCCACACTAGCGGTGAGACTTCTACAACAATCCGACACATTAGGTTCACTGTCACAGGTCACCCGCCTTGTAGGCACTACTTGACCCCATCCGACTTTCATTTGTTCCAAAAACCACCTGCGAAGACTTCTCTTTGATTAGGATGAAGGGGTGTAAGCAGATTTGAGGTTGAGGCACTGTCAACAAAGTAAAAAATTTCACAGTGATGGTATCAACTAATTGACCTCTCGTTTGGAGAAATGTGTTCGTCACCAGGGGGACTAGGTTGAGAAATATTTTTCCTAAACATGAAGAATGAAGATGTACAATGTTTATAAAGTTTGTTTTATTTAAAAATCGTTAAGGGTTTTCACTTAAAAAGTTCTGATTCGTCACTTCGCACATTGTGCCGCTGTACTGTAACTGCAGTTTGCGTAATTTATTTACCTACATACTTTTTTCACGTGCTAGCATTACGAGTCCAACATTTCACATCCTTCCAGAGGTCTTTAGTGAGTCAATTTCTTGTTTAGAACATGAGAAAAATTAAACTCTCCTGTCGTAGATTCTGTCTGTATATTAACGCTAATCTAAGGAACCGTCGTAGGGATTATGACATGGCTTTTAGTATTACATAGATTTATTCGCAAGGAAGGTTTGTGTATACTTTTAAATATTTTGTGCCGTTTTATTTAATTATTATGCTGCTATAAAGCACCCGCCAGTGAGAAAACCCTGTCAGTGTCATCTAGCGAAGAAGCGTATGGTGGCCCGACAGCAGCGAAGCCAGCGTCAGCTACTGATGGCCTCATAAATACCTATCCTGCGATGGGGGATTGATATTGAGCTCATCAGAAGACTTTTTTGGTACAGATATTTTAGGGATGTGAATGGAAATACAGGGAAAGACCACACAGAAATTGTAGCTAAGAGCGATCCTACGGCAATGGCAACAGATACAGTGTCAATCTGCTGTTGAATGCAGAATGGGTTTGGAAAAGAAACATATAAGAGTGTATAATCGAAATGATGGAGGACACCGCCTCCTTCCCGTTACCCAGCGTGGCTTTCGACCGTCCTTCTCTACCGATGACCTTCTCCTTCACCTCACTCATCTCGTCTCTGAACAGCTCAACTCCCGTCGCTCCCCCATCTTCTTCTCCCTCAACCTTGAACGCGGCTATGACTGTGTGTGGCATTCTGGTCTCCTCTTCAAGCTCCAAACCTTCGCCCTTTCTATCAACTACGTCCGTCGGATCGGGTCCTTTCTTTCCCAACGTCCTTCCTTTGTCACCATCCATAACACGGATTCCTACAGCTTCTACCCCTCCGCCAGTGTGCCCCAGGGTTCCATCCTCTCCCCTCTTCTATACCTTTTGTATACTGCCGACATGCCACTGCCTTCAACCCCCATCCACCCTCTCCAGTACGCCGATGATACCGCCTTCCTTGCCCTTGCCCCACCCTGCAACGTTCCCAACACCTACTCCAATCCTGTCTTGACCGGTTCACCGCTTGGTGTAACCATTGGTTGCTCAAGGTCAATCTTTCCAAGACCCAGGCGATCATTGTAGGCAAAACCACCCCTTCCTTCCATCGCCTCGACTTATATCTCAGCATTTATGGCCGTCCTATCGCCCTCACCCCCACTCTTAAGTTCCTTGGCGTCACCCTTGACCGTCGCCTCTCCTGGACCCCTCATTTCTGGACAATCCAAGCCAAGGCATGCTCCAGACTCCGTCTCCTCAAGCTCCTTTCTGGCCACACATAGGGTCTAGACCCCTCCACCACCCTCCACACCTATAAATCCCTTATCTGACCTATCCTCTGCTATGCTCATCCCGCCTGGATCTCCGTCCCTCCTACACTTTACAAATCCCTTCAAATACTAGAACGCCATGTGCTCTGCTGCTTATCGCATCCTTCTCCCCTCCCCTACGCAGATCCTATATGACCTTATTCCGTTCCCACACCTCCTTCTCTTCCTCGAACGGATACAGATACTCTACACCTCCCACAAACTTGATGCTTGTCTCTCCCATCCTTTCCCACCTCCGTCTGTTGCTGTGCCTGCATTCCCACATCCCACCTGCTCTCCATCTCTTCACTCGCCATACCCTCGCCCAAGGTGGCTTCCACCACCCTCGCCCAAGGTGGCTTCCACCAACTCCCCCTCCCTGATGATGCCCTCATCCCTTCCATCTAACCCTCCTCTACTGCACCCTGTGTTTTTTCCCAAGGGCACCCTCTCTCTCTCCCTCCTCCCTTCCCCCCTCCCTCCTCCCACCAGGTTTCCCCTACCCCCTACCTTCTTTCCTCCCCCTCCCATCTCCTCTGCCACTGGCATCTATACACTCCCCTCTCCCTCTTCCCCCCTTTTTTACCCTTTTGGCAGGTCCCTGGACTCTTACACGTATAGCGAACTTTCGCGTGCTGGAGATCATCGCCTAGTGTTTGTGTGTACCGTCGTGTACGTGCTCAAGTGTTCCAGTGTTTAATCGTTTGTGCTCCAACGTTCGCGTGTCATCTGTCATCTCTGTGCGTGTCTACATGTCTGAACATTTTTATTTTCGACTCTGCGCCTGTGAACGGCTCCGTGTGTTTTAATTTTGTACATCTACGTTTGTATATCCAACACGTCTGTTCTGCGATTGTCTTCTTTTGTATCATTAGTTTTATCTGTGGCCAAAGAGCGGCTTAGTATGCCGCTGCTTCCTACCTGTATCAGGCGTGAAATTAACAATAAATGGAAAAAATGATGGAGGGGGAGGAGGAACATTTAGTATTATGTAAAGGTACAGCTAAGGTGCTGGAGATATACGATCTGATATTTCAGTTTTTGAGTAATGAATAGATTTTTGATATGTGACGAAAGGTACCAATGTTAGCTTTGACTAAGAAGCCAGGAAAGAAAGTAGAACATACATAGGGTCGTACACAGCCCATCTCAGCATCTGAAAACATATCTGGTGAAACAAATAAATGCTACATATACATTTTACCCGATTAGTCATGACTAGCTCTAGTCTTCTAGCGTTTTCACCATTTGTGCCAAAAAGCTACATACCAGTTGTAAGGATTTGGCGGGACTACTGGAGCACGTAATTTTTTTTAATATAATGTATATACAGGGTGGTCCATTGATAGTGACCGGGCCAAATATCTCACGAAATAAGCTTGAAACGAAAAAACTACAAAGAACGAAACTTGTCTAGCTTGAAGGGGGGAACCAGATGGCGCTATGGTTGGCCCGGTAGATGGCGCTGCCATAGGTCAAACGGATATCAACTGCGTTTTTAAGTAGGAACCCCCAATTCTTATTACATATTCGTGTAGTACGTAAAGAAATATGAATGTTTTAGTTCGACCACATTCTTCGCTTTGTGATAGATGGCGCTGTAATAGTCAAATACTTATAAGTACGTGGTATCACGTAACATTCCGGTAGTACGGACGGTATTTGCTTCGTGATACATTACCCGTGTTAATATGGATCGTTTACCAATTGCAGTAAAGGTCGATATCGTGCTGATGTATGGGTATTGTGATCAAAATGCACAACGGGTGTGTGCTATGTATGCTGCTCGGTATCCTGGACGACATCACCCAAGTGTTCGGATTGTTCGCCGGATAGTTACGTTATTTAAGGAAACAGGATGTGTTCAGCCACATGTGAAATGTCAACCAAGACCTGCAACAAATGATGATGCCCAAGCAGGTGTTTTTGCTGCTGTCGCGGCTAATCCGCACATCAGTAGCAGACAAATTGCGCGAGAATCGGGAATCTCAAAAACGTCGGTGTTGAGAATGCTACATCAACATGGATTGCACCCGTACATATTTCTATGCACCAGGAATTGCATGGCGACGACTTTGAACGTCGTGTACAGTTCTGCCACTGGGCACAAGAGAAGTTACGGGACGATGACAGATTTTTTTCACGCGTTCTATTTAGCGACGAAGCGTCATTCACCAACAACCGTAACGTAAACCAGTATAATATACACTATCGGGCAACGGAAAATCCATGATGGCTGCGACAAGTGGAACATCAGTGACCATGGGTGGTTAATGTATGGTTTACAGCACTAAAACTGTGCAGAAGTATTTTCCGAACCACAGTAGTACACTATTTAAGAAATTCATCAGTTTCATTTTAATGATTAATAGAAATTAATAGACTGAATAATAATAATTACATTTTCACATTATTAATTAATAGGTAGAAAATGTTTCTTGTTCTTATTCCGGACAATTGTTCTTTGCCTTCGCGGCGTAAGTGTTTTAATTTTTTGTATCTGGCTATGTTAGTGATACTGGGTGGTCCATTGTCCTTCTTGTCGCGGAATTAATCGATCAAAATGAACAGTATTACATGTCTAGTTGCAATCCAGCAGTGTTAAAATCGTCGCTTTCTCCTGTTCGTAGCATTTTGTGTGCTGTCATTCATTTTGATTAAAGCAGTAGTTGTGCTGTCTTGTTTCGGAAGTCTGAGTTATTTTTGTCGTGTATGTTCTGTGATTTAAGGTTATCCACCTGCTCTTAGTAAAAAGGTACTGTTGGTAAGATGCTGCTCGGCATACAATGAGGTGACAAAAGTCATTGGATAAGCGTTATGCAGATGTACAGTTAGCGGTAGTATCACATACACAAGACGCAAATGGGCTGTCATTTGTGCTGAGGTGGTTCATGTTTTAAAAGTTTTTGACATAATTATGACCGCACGACGGGAATTAACAGACTTCAAACTAGGAATAGTAGTAGGAGCTAGAGGCATGGGACATTCCATTTCGTAAATCGTTTGGCAATTCAATACTCAGACATCCACAGTGTCAAAAGTGTCCCAAGAATACCAGATTTCAAGCATTACCTCTTACCACGGACAACGCAGTGGCCGATGGTCTTCGCTTACCGACCGTGGACAGCGGCGTTTGCGTAGTGTTGTCAGTGCTAACAGACAAGGAATACTGCGTGAAGTAATCGCAGAAATCAGTGTTGGACGTACGACAAATGTATCCGTTAGGGCAGTGCGGCAAAATTTGGCGTTAATCAATTATGGCAGCAGACGACCGACGCGAGTGCCTGCAGCGCCTTTCCTCGGATCATGGCCATGTCGGTTGGACGTTAGACAAATGGAAAAGCTTGGCCTGGTCATATGTGCCTCGATTATTGTTGGTAAAAGCTGGTGATAGAAGTCGAGCGTGGCGCAGACCCCCGGACCAAGCTGTCAACAAGGCATTTTTCGGCCAGCGGGCGGTGGCTCCATATTGTTGTGGGCTGTGTTTATGTGCAATAGCCTTGGCCCTCTCGACCTTCGGGTACTTGGAGACCATATGCAGCTCTTCATGTACCTCGTGCTCGCAAACAGCGACGGAGTTTTTATAGATGACAATGCGCCAAATTATCGAACCACCATTGTTCGCGATAGGTTTGAAAAACGTTCTAGACAATTCGACCGAGTGGTTTGGTTGCTCACATCGCCTGATATGAATCCTGTGGAACGTCTATGGGACATAATCTAGAGGTCAGTTTGATCACAATATACTGCACCGGCAACGCCTTCGCAATCATGGACGCCTGTAGAGGCAGCATAGCTGAATATTTCTGCTGGGGACTTGAAGCGATTTGTTGAGTCTATGCCACGTCGAGACGCTGCACTAGGCCGAGCACAGGGGGATCCGTCATGGTATTGTGAGATATCCCTTGACTTTTTTCACGTTACTGTATAGTCACCTGATGACACAGCTTACCTTTTTGTATATTGGTGGAATTAATCTTTCATACCAGTCAGCAGGAAAGGTAACAGTAATAAACAAGAAATTAACGTTGTAAGAAGTAGAATAACACCATCTAAAGAGTTTTCACTCCCTCTGTCATTAGTTCCTACCTCGGAAGGTGTTCTCATGATTGCTTCCATACTGTCTGTGTACAAACATATTTTAAGAAAACTTCTATGTCGAGAAGGTGCTGTCTGGTGGCTAATAATTTACTGCAGTTTGTGAGCTGACTGTTGCTCACAAAAGCTGTTTAATTCGTCTGCTGAAGCTTGGAACAGACCACCAGACTTTACTCCTCCTTCGCCGAGGGTGCGCAGATTCCTCCTCGTAAAGAGAAGCCTCAGAGACAACCTGTCGACTAAGCTCATATTTGGCAAGTTGGGGGTGTACAACCTAAACTGAATGACTAAAATATTTGTGCCAAACAACCCCGTTATCGAGGATACTACCCGTAAATTTCACGACGGGCAGTCGACTCAGAATGGGGCGATCGATAGATAAATGAAAACTGAGCACTCTTAATCGATTGTGTATTCTCGTAGATATCAAGGAAAGAAGACTGCCGCTTATGTACCCGTAATGTGAACGCTGTTCGAGGATAGCGCAGCTAATGTAACGATCAAGGTATCATGTTGAGAAGCGGAGAACCTGTGTTCGATTCCCAGGTAAGCAAATAAATTTCTCATCGACTTTGGGTAGGTAAAGAATTTAAAATCACACCCAGGTCGATTTACACTGACTCTATCAATCACTCTGCTACATGACGTCAATTTCCTTCTACCAACTAAGTGGATGGTATTTGTCACAGTAACATACAAAGAAAATATTCTCGCGATACCAAGAACACATGTCCTCTTCACTCAAATGTCCTCTTCACTCAAGAACATCTTTCCTTCAGAAGATTCGCAGGAAAACAAACTTAGTTACATTTAAAACTATTTCTTTTTAGGGAATCAGTTTTTATACGTACCACGAATACGTTAACAGTGTCTGCAAAATCGGTGTTGAAAACCGGTCATGAAATATGCTGTGAATCGTTATTGCATCCGCAAGGTTGTGCAATTGCCGCTGGGTTTCCAGATGTAATCTGTAAGTTTGAAACCTCGAAATGAAGTTTTTAATTTGGTCATAAAAATAAACATCGCATGCTGGCAAACAGGTGTGCAATTTGGCCTATTACCTCCACCGTGCAGTTCGGATGACCCTCGTCATATAAACACAATATCACACATGACGGCGTTAGTTTGTCCACCCCAGGAATCCAACATCAGACAAAATTTGTTATCATCAACGTATAGTTTTAAAGGTCCTCGAGATATGTTTCGTAAATTGAATTGTTTATTTCCTGATTTGGAGCAAGTAAAGCAAACATTTACTGATTGGCCTCTTCTATACCGTGAAGAACAAATCAATCATCGGTCTCTTACAATTTCTAAGTCGCTGTGATGGAATATAGCGCCGTACACGAATTCGTTATTTTATGTAGACAACGAACTGCGACAAGGGTTATTTTTCTCCCTTATGTGATAACGTGCATCGAATGATCGTCTTCGCAGCAAGTTTACTGGAAACTGTGTTCATACAACGAAGCTTAAAATTTTATTTCTTAACTAACACAAATCGTTTGATAAATTCATTTACTGACGTTGTTATTATTCCTTATTTATTTACTTACCTTATTAACGCTGTCATTCCTACCAACCTCGACCCATAAAATGCCGATAAAGAAACTGCAGAAATGCAGCCTACCGTTGTGGCCGATCGGTTCTTGGCACTTAAGTCCGGAACCACGCTGCTGGTAGGGTCGCAGGTTTGAATCCTGCCTCGAGCATGGATGTGTGTGATGTCTTTATGTTAGTTAGGTTTAAGTAGATCTAAGTCTAGGGGACTGATGACCTCAGATGTTAAGTCCCGTAGTGCTTAGAACCACTTGAACCATTTTTTACAAAATACAACTGGGAATCGAACACAGATTCTCTGCTTCCCAGCGAGATACCATGGCAGCAACGTCAGCGGTGTCGTTTAATAGCACATATCTTGAGTGTATATAAGAATCAGCCGTAAAAGTTTCTTTCCTTGATTTATAAGAAAATGTACGTTTACGATGTCGATGAGAGATTTTGAGTTTTTCATTAACTGGTCCACGGTTTTTTTTCTCTTTCTTTAATGAAACCACAGTAGATAATCGTTATAGATTTGGATGCGCTTAACACGAATATCACGTTTAAAATTGTCTCCTATCCGCTAGCCGAGGGTTAGAACTAAGTTGAGAGTTCAAGTTTCAGTTATATGGCCACCGTAGTCAACATGATTTATAAACTAATTGAGTTTATCTAGTTTGTTTGACCCCTTCTTTACCTTCCTCTTGTGGGTAGTGTCTGGAACACCTCTCTGTAGCAGCCAGAAGAAATCAGTCAACATAGCAGTAGTGCAACGTCCCGTGTATCCTGAGTGCACCACAGCCCTCTGGAAACACATCGAGGTAGGAGTAAAGGTAGTGCATCTTGTGGGTTACGGTGCCACCAACGAAGTTATCAGCATGAACGAGTTCGTCAACGTGGTCCTTGTAATTTCTGGCTCTCCTATTTCCCAAGAACAATGTCGTCATGGTACTGAAACGATGTAACTCATACAGAAGACCAGACGTTAGAGAGGATTCAAAGCATGTGTCCCCAGATATCAGGGATATATGTGGACCAACGAATAGCCCGTTTGCGATCTTTTCTGTGCTGTGCCGTGGAAATTGCTGCATCTCTATCTACATCCATACTCGGCAAACCACTTGACGGTATGTGGCGGAGGGTACCTTGAGTACCTCTCTCGGTTCTCCCTTCTATTCCAGTCTCGTATTGTTCATGGAAGGAAAGATTGTCGGTATTCCTCTGTGTGGGCTCTAATCTCTCTGATTTTACCATCATGGTCTCTTCGCGAGATATACGTAGGAGGGAACAATATACTGCTTGACCCCTCGCTGAAGGTATGTTCTTGAAACTTCAACAAAAGCCCGTACCGAGCTACTGAGCGTCCTTCTTGCAGAGTCTTCCAGTGGAGTTTATCTATCATCTCCGTAACGCTTTCGCGATTACTAAATGATCCTTAACGAAGCGCGCTGCTCTCCTTTGCATCTTCTCTATCTCTTCTATCAACACTCTCTGGTACGGATCCCACACTGGTGATCAATATTCCAGTGGGCGAACAATTGTACTGTAACCTACTTCCTTTGTTTTCGGATTGCATTTCCTTAGGATTCTTCCAATGCATCTCAGTCTGGCATCTGCTTTACCGACGATCAACTTTATATGATCATTCCATTTTAAATCACTCCTAATGCCTACTCCCAGATAATTTATGGAATTAACTGCTTCCAGTTGCTGACCTGCTATATTGTAGCTAAATCATAAAGGATATTTCTTTCTATGTATTCGCAGCACATTACACTTCTGTACATTGAGATTCAATTGTCATTCCCTGCACCATGCGTCAATACGTTGCACATCGTCCTGCATTTCAGTACAATTTTCCATTGTTACAACCTCTCGATAAACCACAGCATCATCCGCAAAAAGCCTCAGTGAACTTCCGATGTTATCCACAAGGTCATTTATGTACGTTGTGAATATCAACAGTCCTACGACACTCCCCTGTGGCACGCCTGAAATCACTCTTACTTCGGAAGACTTCTCTCCATTGATAATGACATGCTGCGTTCTGTAAAGTCAAAGTATCATGTAAAATAATGTGCATGTACTGAACGCTTGTACACCCTTTCTTTTCAGCAAGTTCACCAACATGTGAATACTCTTCAGTAGTATTTACAGGAAAACCAGATACCTCGTATCCCCCATTCATATCTGGATTGCTTTCCAAATTCCCTGTGTAAATGTATATGCAATGTTTAAACCACTTCTTTATACAAGAATAGAAATATTCTTATTCGGCTCTCTACTAGCCGTGGGTTGGTTTCTTTAGCATCCAAAAATGATTCAGATTCTCTGAGTCTGCTGGAGTATCTGCAATTTATTTCCATGAGCATTTAGTGTTCTTCCTGCAAACTCCGGCCAAGAAATAATTTTCTTGTAGACGTACAATGCTTACTGCCAAAGCCACCTCAGATGTACACTAAAACACGGCGATTGAGGTGAAGGTGGTATATGTTACAATGTTACTTAATATGGCACACGCTCCGGCAAAACTCTTGACACTTCGTAGCTTGTGTTGTCAGGTGCTACAGTCGCGTTGATGACAGACACACGTAAGCGTATAGACTTCCAGACCCCATATTTTCCTTGATAACATTTACGAGGGGCGTCGTCCGTTGCTTGAAATAGGCCACTGGAACTGCTGTTAAAAAGTTGTTCTTCGTACTGTTCAGTGCACTATTTCACCTACCTCAGTACGGCTCCAGTTCACCATCACATTTCTCTGCAAACGTAGGTACTATTAGTACGTCGAAAAAGCAGCGTTGGTAAAACGACGCCTATACTTACGTTGCTAAGTCCGCCTAACTCTAGTAGCCAGGTCTCCTCTAAATATCTTATAATAATTTTCGGGCGGAAGGTAATTGCTTCATTGCTTCAGCAAAATGTCAAAATTCTAATACAAGTATTTGTATTTCCTTTAGTTCAAATGAAAAAAATTTTTACCATCAAATCCAAATGTAAAAATGGTTCAAATGGCTCTGAGCACTATGGGACTTAACATCCGTGGTCATCAGTTCCCTAGAACTCAGAACTACTTAAACCTAACTAACCTGAGGACATCACACACATCCATGCCCGAGGCAGGATTCGAACCTGCGACGTAGCAGTCGCACGATTCTGGACTGAGCGCCTAGAACCACGAGACCACCGCGGCCGGCAAATCCAAATGTACTTAACTAACAAGATAACTGGTCTCAGTTAACAGTTCATGCCATTCAGATCACATGCAAAGCAGCCAGAATTGTACGTAAGTCCGACCCGAATAATTACGCGATTTCACAGTTACAGTTCCGCTACTAATAATGATTTTCACTCCCTATCCTTTTCAGTGGATTTCTTTAACAGAAACTGCTCACCAAATATTCCATGTATGTATGGGAAAGATGCTACGCGGAATTTACACACAGGCCGAATGTTCACACGCGGCTAACTTTCCTACAAGACAATTCCAAAACTTCCAACCTTCAACAAACTGTTCGAAAATGCAACTGCTTTCATGCCAACACAATCTTGACGCGAGAAACCAATTACATTTTCATTTTACACACAACGAAGACTGAAACGATCAACATGACCAGCACGTCCAATAGCTGACTAGCGATTCCCCTGATGCTGCTTCTATCACAACATATCTAAATAGCAGTGTGCGGGAAATGCTTATTTCTGACTGATTGATTCGTTTGACTGGCCAATCAGAAGAATTGTTCGATATCATTCTCGTGCCAAAACTGGCCTCCGCCAATCACTATTCACAGATGTATTTACGTCAATCCGACATGAAAATACTAATTCAGAATTTAGTAAAACCGAACGAAAAGAAAATTAATCTTGGAATAAATTGAAAAAATGATTATACTTTCCACTGCTTTCCTGGCTGCCTCCTTACAATAGCAAGTACACTTAGTCATACGTAATCAGCGATGTGGTTTCAAATATCTTTCTCAAACTATGACTACGTAATGTATTATATAAAATTAATCTAGAAATTAACGTATGCCCCACGTACACACTCTCACTCTCTCTCTTTTACTCCCATAACGACATAAGGCACAAATAATAATTTTGTCTGAATTTAATATTACGAAAGTTAAAAAATAATTAAAGTTTTAATATGAAAATCTCAATTAACTAATTCTGCACACAGAGAGTTTGGGTTATGTTTTCAAACGATACCAAAAGATAAAGTATTACAGTTCCTAAACGAATTTATCTCCGAAACTACGATAGTTAATGGGCTGAAATTTTTATCCAATGTTCTCCTGAAGAACAAAAGGTATTGTACCGATTTTAAAAATGATCGAATTATATTTAATATAGTTTATTTAGGTTAATAGGTGGCATGAGTATACAGTCACTAGAAGTGAGACGTATACCGTATCTCACGGCTAGCATTAGCGACAGGTGCGAATGACTCATCGCTAAGACACAATTTGCTGTCCCCTTCACAACCAATGGCTCCAATACTGCAGGCTGTACTGCAAAATAACTCACTGCATTAACTGTTCTCGCGTAATAACTCGCGGCGTCGCAGAATGTATTGTAATCGGTAAGGTTATGACTGTTCGCGATTTTAACAGAGACTGCACACTCATAATTGAAAGTGGTTTCTATCAACTGCAGAAGGCTGAGATCGTCACCTAGCCACGCCATCTGTTACTTTGCGGCATTCTGTATTAGCTCCCTATACCATAATACAGAGCACACCACAATGTGAAACTTAAAAGTTGCGAAGCCGCATCTCTGAGTTTCTAATCGACTTAAAAATTACGTCTACAGCGGGCTATTGTAATTTTCATTCAGTATTATACATTAATAGTTGTAATTCTTATTTCTAAACAGATGTTATATTGTTTGAATTGCTCAGTCAGTTATGTACGATCATATCCGTTGTCATGTCTGCGCGCTGAAGAAGATACGCACAAAACTGAACACTTTAAACTCACCTCCAAGACTGGCCAGAAAACTGAGACAAAATCTTTACTAAGGATCTACGAAATGTTTGTCTTTGGTTGTCCACATTCTGTTACTGGCATTTAATGGTCAAAACAAGGTAAATCAGACTTAAAGAAATGTACGAGAGCGTGCTGAAAGTTATTGCTTTAAAATTTCTTATGGGAAAACCCTTATAGCTGTTTAAATAAGACGTACGAAACTCTTGATGTATTCATATTTGGGACCCTCTGCCGCCAGACGGCTCCAAGTTACAGCGTGTAACAGGGCGGTATGTAACGTAACTATATCCGTGCATTAGGAATATAGTGCTATACTCGAGTTTAGAATCCGAAGAGTTTGTCGACACATGGGGCACACTCTCCTTCAGCATGACAGTGCCACACTACACAGAAGCCTCTGCGACATGTGCAATCACCAGACGCCTTAGGTTCACTGTCGTCCATCATTCTCATAATGTCCCGACTTTGGCCCATGCAAATTTTAATCTGTTTCCAGAAATTGAAGAACCCCTCCGAGGACTTCATTTTGACAGCGTTGAAGCGGCGCAAGCAGGGGTGAGTTTGTGGCTGCGTCGACGAGGTCAATCATTCTACGGCGACGGCGTCAACAAACTTCAGAAGCGAGAAAAGGCGCTAGCAGAGGTGAGTTTGTGGCTGCGTCGACGAGGTCAACCATTCTACGACGACGGCGTCAACAAACTTCAGTAGCGAGAAACGTGTTCGTCGCCAATATGACAATGTTAAGAAATAACTATGTAAACATGAAGAATAAAGATGTACTGTAGAATGTTAATAATGTTTGTTCTATTCGAAAACCTAAGAGTTTCTCATAAAAAATTCGGAGGCATTACTTTTCAGCACTCCATCGTACATAGTGGTACACCTGCAGGCCCAAAATGTGCTTAATCAGTCTACATATGTCTCCATTAAGAAAGATGTGCTTAACAGTTTTCTGGAATTAATTTGGGTAACAAGTGTTATCATGCAACAGTTTTTAATAACGTGTCGAAAGGACCAGTGAACATCCGATTCATTAAAGAACCGAACTCCCATGTATAAACCAGCTTCAAACATCTGATTACTTTAAAAATGAATTAATGTGTTACTCCCTAAGGACTCTCAGTATGGAACACTGAATGAATGTAGCCTGCGTAATTTGAGCTTCATTTTAAGCAAAGCTAGTTTTTCACGAATCTGAATGTTTATGGCGTCATATCTCCGGAACTATACGTCGTACAATGATATAATTGTTTAAGGTGTATGTAGATACTGTCTGTACCTGTACTGCGAATAGAGTTAGTAGAAAAGAAGCAATAAATTAAAATATCATACCCGATGATAAGGTTTCAATGAACAATAAAAGTGTAGTATGTGATCAACTTTTTCCTTTCATCATTTTATGCGGAACATAGGCGACAGAATGTTTCGTAAAGTGTAATGATAATTAAATCAGGACCCTGAGCTGCCGACAGGTGTTGATATACATCAACGGGGACAGTTGAAAATGTGTGCCCCGACCGGGACTCGAACTCAGGACCTCCTGCTTACATGGCAGACGCTCTATACATCTTTCTTTTTTTTTAATTTCGTTTTGTTCACTTTTGTTCGTTGCGTCTGCTCTGGGCAGAGCTCGTAAGACAGCCGTTTTAGTTCGTTGTTGATCGATTAACTCAGTTTTTTTTTATTACAGAGGGCAGCTAACCCTCTGACCGGACACGCTGAGCTACCGTGCCGGCATCCATCTGAGCCATCGAAGGCACAGAGGATAGTGCGACTGCAGGGATTTATCCCCTGCAGAGCTCCCCGTGAGACCCACATTCCCAAATTAATGTCCACACACTACACTCGTAGTGCCCCTGCCCATTACACTCATTACTCGCGGCAGACAATCTTACCGAGTCTCGTAAGAGTTCAGGAAATGCGTGTGCATCCAGCACAGAAGACGAAGGTCAATGGCCGGATAGCTTTAACTATATTAAGATGGTGTCTGTTCTTTCGGACATCTTCATAATGTTTCGTGAAGGTTTCACACTATATTCAAAATTTGCTGGAAGTCTCTAAATGCACTCATTCTCAAATACTGGTTGAATTAACTCGGCATATTTGCGCGCCAACAGTTACACACTCTATTTCTAAGTTCAATAATTATCTTACTGTGTTAAACTTAAGATTATACCTCTTACAGAATAGATTATAACAGCATTTTAAAATTTAAAATTTGAAAATCAGATTTTTGTTGCCCCTGGTAATTTTTAGATAGTGCAGGATCCCCTCTCTTCTAAACTGATACTGTTATTACTCAGCCGTGAGTCCGTAGAGGGCGGTATATGTGGCCTACAGTATTACTGGTCAGCTGGCCGGAGTGGTCGTGCGGTTCTAGGCGCTGCAGTCTGGAACCGAGCGACCGCTACGGTGGCAGGTTCGAATCCTTCCTCGGGCATGGATGTGTGTGATGTCCTTAGGTTGGTTAGGTTTAATTAATTCTAAGTTCTAGGCGACTGATGACCTCAGAAGTTAAGTCGCATACTGCTCCGAGCCATTTGAACCATAGTATTACTGGTCAGCATTTCCATGCGGAATTTGCAAGTCGGACCTTCCTTGATCCGCCTTCGTGGGTCGTGTCGTCGGATTTCCTCCTACCTGTGCGCGGTGCAGTTCTCGTAAACGTCGTCCCGAGGAGATTCTTCATTGGCGCATTGGATGCCTCCGTCGGTGGAAGCTAATTATCTGAAATTGCTGTCGATAAACTTTGGGGTATGTATTTACTAGAAATTAACATTCAGAATGCCGTAATATCAGTTGTATTCCTATTAGATCAATAATGAAACACTCGTATCACAAACTACTTGTAACCGAGATCATGACTACCATCGAACGAGACGGGAAGAGCTCTTAACGCCGACTGCCGACTTGGCGCGCAGTCCGCATCTCTTACTAGTTTCGTCACAGTTCGTAGATTTCCGATCAAGTTCGTACTTACTAAGATATGCATTTGTTTTTGAACGGGTGTGAATTTTAAAAAGGCAAAATTATGATAAATACACTCCTGGAAATGGAAAAAAGAACACATTGACACCGGTGTGTCAGACCCACCATACTTGCTCCGGACACTGCGAGAGGGCTGTACAAGCAATGATCACACGCACGGCACAGCGGACACACCAGGAACTGCGGTGTTGGCCGTCGAATGGCGCTAGCTGCGCAGCATTTGTGCACCGCCGCCGTCAGTGTCAGCCAGTTTGCCGTGGCATACGGAGCTCCATCGCAGTCTTTAACACTGGTAGCATGCCGCGACAGCGTGGACGTGAACCGTATGTGCAGTTGACGGACTTTGAGCGAGGGCGTATAGTGGGCATGTGGGAGGCCGGGTGGACGTACTGCCGAATTGCTCAACACTTGGGGCGTGAGGTCTCCACAGTACATCGATGTTGTCGCCAGTGGTCGGCGGAAGGTGCACGTGCCCGTCGACCTGGGACCGGACCGCAGCGACGCACGGATGCACGCCAAGACCGTAGGATCCTACGCAGTGCCGTAGGGGACCGCACCGCCACTTCCCAGCAAATTAGGGACACTGTTGCTCCTGGGGTATCGGCGAGGACCATTCGCAACCGTCTCCATGAAGCTGGGCTACGGTCCCGCACACCGTTAGGCCGTCTTCCGCTCACGCCCCAACATCGTGCAGCCCGCCTCCAGTGGTGTCGCGACAGGCGTGATTGGAGGGACGAATGGAGACGTGTCGTCTTCAGCGATGAGAGTCGCTTCTGCCTTGGTGCCAATGATGGTCGTATGCGTGTTTGGCGCCGTGCAGGTGAGCGCCACAATCAGGACTGCATACGACCGAGGCACACAGGGCCAACACCCGGCATCATGGTGTGGGGAGCGATCTCCTACACTGGCCGTACACCACTGGTGATCCTCGAGGGGACACTGAATAGTGCACGGTACATCCAAACCGTCATCGAACCCATCGTTCTACCATTCCTAGACCGGCAAGGGAACTTGCTGTTCCAACAGGACAATGCACGTCCGCATGTATCCCGTGCCACCCAACGTGCTCTAGAAGGTGTAAGTCAACTACCCTGGCCAGCAAGATCTCCGGATCTGTCCCCCATTGAGCATGTTTGGGACTGGATGAAGCGTCGTCTCACGCGGTCTGCACGTCCAGCCCGAACGCTGGTCCAACTGAGGCGCCAGGTGGAAATGGCATGGCAAGCCGTTCCACAGGACTACATCCAGCATCTCTACGATCGTCTCCATGGGAGAATAGCAGCCTGCATTGCTGCGAAAGGTGGATATACACTGTACTAGTGCCGACATTGTGCATGCTCTGTTGCCTGTGTCTATGTGCCTGTGGTTCTGTCAGTGTGATCATGTGATGTATCTGACCCCAGGAATGTGTCAATAAAGTTTCCCCTTCCTGGGACAATGAATTCACGGTGTTCTTATTTCAATTTCCAGGAGTGTAGTTTTAATCATCCAGAGGCTCCTCCTAGTATTCATGTTGTCATAAATGACTTTAATTATTAAATATAAATGAACAAAATCGGTGAATTTGGCGCCAAGATGGCGGTACTTCCCGTCACGTATATTTCCCAGGCTGACGCTTGTTGCTACGGTCCAGCGCCGAGCCCCACCCCACTACGCGTGACATATGGTCGCTTCGTCACCTAGCCAGCCAGCCAGCCAGCGTGGGAAATGCTCTCCGACTCATGGTCGGCTACGGAGTACAGCACTTCCTAACTATCGTGAATACATCAGTGAGAGACAATAATTTATCAAAACTGGTAAAAATGTCTTCCTCACATAGGTGGCACCTTACAATAGGCAATCTTCAATTGGCGTGGGGTTCCGGGATAACGGTTTAGTATTACAGATATGTTTTAAACAAACCACTTCGATTTATTCCTTTTAAAGATTTTTGTTGTTTAGCTTGAGTTCACTTCACTCAATTACTTTACAGTTTGGAGCATCCAATTGATTACATGCGTACTGTCAGGTGAAAATTATAAAGTTAGTGAAGAAATTTATGTTTGGCCTACTGGGCTCCAGAGCGGCTGCTGCCTCTTCTGAATGAACTCTTTACCTCGCTACGGGAGTTCATATAACGAATTTTGTTAATCCTGTCTCAGTGGACAAAACAGATTTGCCTCTGAAGGACGAATGGCCAACACCGCCATTACATTGGTGCAGACAGATTGATAAGAAGCCACACTTCTCTTACCGATGTTCACTCGTGTTGACCACATGTCAGGCACGGCAACGGCAATACCACGTACAGCTCTGTTACCACGCGTTATAAATTTTGTGCAGTTGTTGTCCACAACTGATGAGGGGCTTTACCTAGGAAAGTCTGTGCCACACTCTCGTTCAGTTACGAGAACTATCATCATAATAATACAATATGAAGAATAACCTACGTATTTTGAGACTAGATAAATGTATAATCGTCAGTACAAACAGCCTGAGAAAAGAATGTGTAACGTGAAACTCGAATACCATCGATTACTAACTAATGAGGGCCATCAGTTTCGGAATAGAAGTCAGTGCAGAAAAAAATCTATGTAACACTTAACTCACGAGGTGGATTTTCTGTAACGTACAATTCGAGGTGGTGTTTCTGTGACTCTATGTTTAAACCGAGATTAGGGCACAAATAATATGAAATAATTAATGATGTAATTTGACATTTATTTTTACAATTGTTTAAGTGTTGTTTATAATCACTGATTAAAGCGTGCAGCATTTTAGTATTTACCACACAAAATCACATACAATTGTGTTTTTTTAAATAATACACGTAAATGGATTGTAGAGAACCAAAACTATACTACCTCTGGGGCAAGTATCTTTGCACAAAAAACTAGATTTTGTGTTTTAAATTTGCGCCTAAAAATTCTACTCTATAGGTATGAAGAGAAAGTCTGCAAAGAGACATTCGTTGTGGGATTCTATGTTTCCCTTATCGCCAACCAGAACACATTTGATTTTAGCTAGCACTTTTAATACTTTTTTGGGGAAACAGACAGGGCCCTATCACAACTGTCCAAAATTTCTTCCTCTGAGTGATACTGTTGTTCGATTGCAGAACTGTCTTCACTGGCTATTGTAAAACCGTCTTTTTTGTCTATTTCTTGTTCTATATTACTGACAACTTCCTCCATCCACAGACTAACAATTTCATCAAACTCTGGAAATTTAAAACTGATACTTTCCTGTAAACACGTTTCGTACTTTACGGTTCCGCACACGTCCGTAGTTCAGGATGCACGCTCTCGCAACCTCCTCAGTCGGTGTAATATTGTCCTTCATTCAGTGTAGTCGATGCACCATCAGTTCGTCATCAGCGGTGTTTGCAGTCCTGTTGAATGAAACCCGCTAGCTGATAACACTTGCTGTATGACTTTGGACGCAGAGCGAGAGAGTGATTTGGAAGCAGCGACAGTCTGACTGACTAAGCCAGGCGTCCCGTTTTTCATCTCTTGTGCAATGTGCTTCATCATCACACAATGATACGTGATGTAAGAGCAGAGAGAGAGAGAGAGAGAGAGAGAGAGAGACAGAGAGAGAGAGAGAGAGAGAGAGAAAGGGTTCCACCTGCCATTGTATAAATATACATTCACAGATGTGCTGTGAGAGTATGCTACAGTGATATCATTTGTATTTCATAATGCAGTTTTGTTTCGTTTGCATATTTAAGTAAACATTGGTAGAATGTAACCTTCCGATAAGTATATATATGGCTGCATAATCAGCGTTAAAATTGCTGCTGTTTACTCCTTTCATTATATATGTGTGTGTGCGTGCGGCAGATGTTATTGCTAGTGTTTTCATCCCAGCATGTCTGCCATGGGGGCTATGAATGGCCTTGTTGGTAAGGCAAGGAAATTGTGGTAGCGCCCCCTCTTCATATCAAAATAATTACTAATACTTAAATATCAATTTTCATATTTATTTTCCCCGCTGCGTCTCCCTAGGGCAGCCACAGCCGTTGTATTGTTTTACGGTAGGGTTAATTTACATACAGTTTGGCGTAAGTGTTCATGCCCGAGGAGAGGAAACTACACAGTTCATAATCTGCAGGTATTACAAATGCCATAGGCAGAGATTAAGTGTCTATCATAAATAGTATCTCCCATGAAGCCCAAATAGCCCAAGGTAAAGGTAAGTGCTTACAGACTTACCGACACACAGCATCAGATGTAAAACATTTCATTCCAATGTGGCAAATACAAGGCTGTATTTACTGCATAATATAGTGTCTTAAATAATGGACTCACAATGCATGAGAAAGATGAAAGCCCAACATTAGTATCGGATATGCCAAACTTCAGGGTTAAGAGGCCGTCAGTTACGGCTACCGTATACTTTAGCCAGCGTTCTTAGACATCTCGAAACTTTAGTTGAAGATATAAATCTATATCTTCAAGTGAAGCTTGCTTGACACACACATCTTAGCGATCACTGACACACGAGTGAATTACGAAACAAATTGCCATATTGCTTGGCATTCGCAGAGGAATGTACTTCATGCACCGGCAGCGCAAATGTATTTGGGAAAGTATCTTAATTGGAAGATCGTAAATAATTGTACAAAAACTTGACGGAATGTTTCCTTGGTACAATGAGTTCCTATAATAAAGAGAAAGTACCGTGTATTACCTGATTACAAAATCAGTTGTGAGCATCTAGACCACCATATATATATATGAAGAGGTTGTGATAAGAAAAGATATGGGATAGTCACGTTAAATTATTGGCAAGGATAATGGAAGACGTAATTTTACTGCATGCAAGACGCAGGTGTGACCAGTTACAGTTTTAGGAGTCCTTGTAATGTAAGCATGAGAAATGACATCAAAGGAATTCAGGGACGCGCTGCTAGGGTCGAACAGCTCAGTATAGCCTGTACAAGTGTATAACAGAAATATTTAGGAAACATAAGAATGATTCTCTGGAAGAAGACGCTGTTTTCGCGTAAAAACCTTGTAGGATGACAGTCACGCCAAACATCTTTTTTCTTTTTCCTTTTCTTTTTTCTTTAAGGAACACACCGAAATTTCACTGTTTATTGTTTATTTAAGCACAACGCAGGTTTTGGCTTTTACACCATTTTCAAGTACTTGATTTTACGTCTTTAATATATATTGCAGTAAACATGTAACATGTTAACTGTCCTGCAATATATGTTAAAGACGTGCGGCATAGAAGGCCGAAACCTGTGTTGTACTTAAATAAATAATAAAAAAGTTGTGTGGTGGTATGACTGTTGCGCAGAAACAGCAAGAAAAGCCTTTTGTCTCCTCTATGATCTGTACCAGTTGAACTCATTGAGAAACAGATTAGTCCCTATGAACACAGATACACAAGTGGATCTGGCTGGCACTGGATTGAACTGTATTAATAGAGCCGCCCAGGGTAGCCGCGCCGTCTTTGGGCGCCTTAAATCGGTTCGTGCGGCTTCCCCCCGTCGGAGGTTCGAGGCCTTCATCGGGCAACTGTGCGTTGTCATTAGCATAAGTTAGCTTAATTTACATTAAGTAGTGTGTAAGCCTAGGGACTGATGACCTCAGTAGTTCGGCCCCATAGGAACTTACCACCACAATAGTATTAATAGAATAGCCCTCTTAAGAGAGTCCCAGTTGTTGGTTCTTAAGCAGAGTGTTGAATTTTTAATAACTAGTAAGTGGTTAATGTATCTACTGAATTATAAAGCCCGGCCGATTCTCGCCTGTTTTGATTACAATTACTCCTTGTGATCACACACTTAACCAAGGAAGCAGTAATTGAACGTGATTAATAAAATACAGAGTGAAAGGAAGTGATAATTATGAACATTGAAATAAATTTAAGACAGAGCTAGGCTGATATATCAAAACTAGAAAGCAACAAGTGATTGCTCGACCATACCCGAAAGACGTATGAAACTCACATGTAAACGACAAAGTTCGCTCTGTTATTGGCGAGCCCTTAAATACCAGACTCAGTGTTATATCACTGGCATAATCGAAAAGCAACACACCGAAAAACACCTAGCTGCTCTCCTTTCCCGGTAGCCTACCAGATATTCTCACCATAGCCGACGAGTTGGAGAGTCAAGTCTAGCACATGGGTGCGTTTGCTGCCAACCGCTGCTACCAGCTAATGTGTGATTTGAGTACCTGTTCCTCTCTGTCCTCTCTGCTCCGCACAAAGACAAGTGCAAAAGATACCGCACCAGTGAGAAGGGTCCACTAACCACCGGGCAATGATATATTTCGACATGTTTTATAAACCATGTATGCAATTCTAAGAGCACCAACTTCCAAATTCCCAATCATCAGAAATCTTTTTTCGCCACCCAATGAATTGTTTTGCCACATTTGAACTTTCTAGAAAAAGAACTGACCTTGAGTTTACTGGTATATTTTTAGATCACTCAGTGGGCTATCTTCCCACCCCGCGACAGAGAGACATACTCTGGCGCCTGGCTGTTGCCCTTCTGGCCTGCAAGAGGAGAGAAAAAAATTTTAACAATAAACACCCACTGAGTTCCCACAAGAAAATAGAGGCAAAAGTTAAAATTTCGTGCATGGCTGGAGTATTAACACAATGAATTAAAAGAGGCACAACTTGGTTGTCGCCATTTAGTATTTCCTCACCGAGAAGACGTTTTTATAAACGTTGAAATCATAGTAAAGAGGTTTCAGTAAACCTTCCAATTTGCATCTGACTGGCTGTTTACTCCTTCTACGAGAAGTAGAGATAAAAATCACCTTAACACATTCCAGTTGTCTACGACAAGCGTAACTGGGGAAAACAACATTCTACCAAGCTGTTCCTTGGGCACAGAGGTCGACTTATTAAAAATAATTTATTCTGCATGTGGTGTCACCACCAGACACCACACTTGCTAGGTGGTAGCTTTTAAATCGGCCGTGGTCCGCTAGTATACGACGGACCCGCGTGTCGCCACTGTCAGTAATTGCAGACCGAGCGCCACCACACGGCAGGTCTAGAGAGACTTACTAGCACTCGCCCCAGTTGTACAGCCGACGTTGCTAGGAGAGGTTCACTGAGAATTACGCTCTCAATTGCCGAGACGATAGTTAGCATAGCCTTCAGCTAAGTCAATTGCTACGACCTAGCAAGGCGCCATTTATGGTTCAAATGGCTCTGAGCACTATGGGACTCAACTGCTGTGGTCATCAGTCCCCTAGAACTTAGAACTACTTAAACCTAACTAACCTAAGGACATCACACACATCCATGCCCGAGGCAGGATTCGAACCTGCGACCGCAGCAGTCGCACGGTTCCGGACTGCGCGCCTAGAACCACGAGACCACCGCTGCCGGCCAGGCGCCATTTATCCTTTGCTATGTATCTAATGAAGCATGTACAGTAACAAGACAAATGTTCACCAATTGTGGATTAAAGTTAAGTATTCCAGCAGCTACGTACTTTTCTTTATAGCATTCATTACGTATCCTGTTTCAGACCTCACGCCAGCCTGCGTGAGTTTAAGCGCATGCCTCTCTGTTACCCGTCACTGTGGACTGGCTGTCTTGTCAGTCCACAACACTGCACTTGATGGAAGTGCAGCACGGTTAATTATACTGGGGGCTTCAGCCAGAGTCTTGGACGGCATAGTGCGTGGGTCGATGTTTGTGGAATCTTCACCGCACCACCTTACCAGAGCTGCGGCGGACAATATGGGACCAGTGAACTCTTACCTGGTGGTCAGTGCCATAGCGCCATCACTTGTTCCAAGCAGCCTAATGCTTAAAACTTATTCTCTCCAGGAAGCTAGGGGACGGTCAGTTGCCGGCTTTGTCCCTCCTACCGTGTGACCTATCTAACATACCATCAAATTCGTTCGACACAACGGATATGGACAGGCAGTTAACTACACAGATAGAGAGAAATTAAACATTGTTAGCGGCTTGATCCTGGCAGTCGCCGATATCACTCATATTATCAGTATCAGATGTTCAACAGCTGGTAGAAACGTGGTACAGATTACAAGTGAACCAAGAGCAATGATGCACGAGACATGTAAGTCCGCCAAATGGCTAACGTTTTTCACCCTGTTGAGTAAATTTATAGATCTGTATTCGATCAAGATTGTGTGACAAATGTTCTACCACTGATATCTCTCCCCTGTCGGGCTCATGAGAAAGCGAGATTAGCATGCGAAGAGGAAAAAATATACCGCCATTTTTTTCGTGCTCAGTACACAAATGGAACCGGATCAACAAAATGTACACGATGAACTGTCCGCCACGCATTTCAGACTGGACTACGGCGTATTTATGCAGATGCAGGTAGATATGGGATTCCTGTATTCACTGTGAGTGCAAGGCCACGACAATAATATTGTACATCAGCTATATTTGTGGATAAGTGCGAAAGACTTACTTGACCAACACACTTGTACAAGTTACGGTCATTAAACGTATAACTGTTGGTTCACAACAAGCTGATGGCGAACTGTTGAGAAAAAGATACTTTAGGGACGGATTCCTGACTGGAAATGAGAAGAAAAAGGTCATATGAATGGCATGATTGCCATGGTAGATGGCACTCACGAATGAAGGTTGCTCTACATCTACATCTACATCTACATCTACAGCTCCATCTACATGGTTACGCTGCAGTTCACGCTTAAGTCCCTGACAGAGGGCTCACCGAACCATTTTCCTACTACTTCTCTACCATTCCACTCTCGAATGGCGCTTAGGAAAAAGCAACACCTAAATCTTTCCGTTCGAGTTCGGATTTCTCTTATTTTATTGTGATGATCATTTCTCCCTACTTACGTGGGTGTCAACAAAATATTATCGCGGTCTGAAGAGAAAGTTGGTGATTGAAATTTCGTAAATAGATCTCGCCACAAAGAAAACCGCCTTTCTTTCAGTGACTGCCACCCCAACTCGCGTATCGTATCAGTGACACTATCACCCCTATTTCGCGATAACATGAAACGAGCTGCCTATCTTTGCACTCTTTCGATGTCCTCCATAAATCCTACCTGGTAAGGATTCCACACCGCGCAGCAATATTCCAACAGAGGTCGTACAAGTATAAGGTAGGCTGTGTCTTTATTGGGTTTGTCGTATCTTCTGTGTGTTCTGTCAACAAAGCGCAGTCTTTGTTTCGCCTACCCCTCAATATTAAATCAGTGGTCTTTCCAATTTAAGTTGCTCGTAATTGTAATTCCTAGGTATTTAGTAAAATTGACAGCACTAAGATTTGTGCGACTTATCGTATGCTCAAAATTTATCGGGTTTCTTTTAGTATCCATGTGGATGACCTCGCACTTTTCTTTGTTTAATGCCAATTGCCACTTTTCGCACCACACAGAAATTCTCTCTAGATCATTTTGTAATTGGAATTATTCGTCTGATGATTTTACTAGACGGTAAATTACAGCGTCATCTACAAACAATCTAAGGGGGTTGCTCAGATTATCTCGTAGATCATTTATGTAAATCAGGAATAGCAGAAGACCCATGAAACTACCTTGCGGAGCGCCAGATATCACTTCTGTTCTACTCGATGATTTACGGCCTATCACTACGAACTGTGACCTTTCTGAGAGGAAATCACGAATTCAGTCACACAACTGAGAAGTTACTCCATATGCACGGAATTTTATTAATAGTCGCTTGTGAGGAACGGCGTGAAAAGCCTTCTCGAAATCTAGGAATATGGAATCGATCTGAGATCCCTTGTCGACAGCACTCATTACTTCAAGGCAATAAAGAGCTAGCTGCGTTGCACAAGAACGATGTTGGTTATGTGTCAATAAGTCATTTTCTTCAAGGTGATTCATAATATTCGAGTACAATATATGCCCAAAATCCTACTGCAGTTTGAGATCAGTGATATGGGCCTGTAATTCAATGGGCTACTCCTATTTCCTTTCTTGAATATTGGTGTGACCTGCACAACTTTCCAGTCCTTACAAGGAAACCTCCCCGTCGCTCCCCCCTCACATTTAGTTATAAGTTGGCACAGTGGATAGGCCTTGAAAAACTGAACACAGATCTACCGATTATAATTCATGTATCAACAAGAGCGATGTTCTCCAATTATGAATTAAAGTTAAGTATTCAAGCCTCTACGTTCTTATCTTGATAGAATACTTACTTTACCTGTTCCAGACCTCACGCCAGTCTGCGTGAGCTTAAACGCGTGCATATCGGCCTCCCCTAACAACACGGTGTTGGCTCTTCTGCCAACACATCAAATATTCTATCGGGGGCGCCGATTTTGGGCGCTGGAAACACGTGCTGCACTGTGGCCTTGCTAGCACCGTGGGAAATTTGAGGCGGGGAGCGAAAAAGTAGCCCGGCTATATGCTCACATCGGAATGGCGCATATGAGCAGTGGTAGTATTACCAATACCATAAATTTTGCCTTCCTCTGTACTAAATTTTATTATCTTTGGGTTGTGTTTCGTTTTTCACCATTTAAACGCTCCAGCTCTCTTCGTTAGTATATTATACTTTTCTGTTATATATGGCTGTATAGTTTGGTTTTGTTTTTCTTCTGTCAAGAAAAATGCATACTTCGGTAATTGGTGAGCCATTGCCCGCGATGTTTTCAGATCGCAAGAAGAGACATAGGATAGTGAATAAGGAAGCAAGGAATATTATAAAATCATGTGATTAACAAGCAAGGGAGGAAAGTAAAACAAGGTTATCTTCTCGCTGCCTAGTATGCTGGCGTATCTGCACGATCTCTAACAAAAATTTGGAAAGGGATAATGTCCACAGTTGTGACCTCGTTGTGCTCCTGGTAAAAAGGGTCCAAGATCTGAAGTATAGACGTCTCACTGTGATTACTTGGATATGGATGTAATACGATACACTGTACTACATGCATGTGAACATCACATTTCCCCTGCAAGCTAGAAACAGTCGAAAAGCAGTCACAAATAACAATGTTTTAATTGGTTCGCTGTGATGACAAAAAGCATTTCAATTGTTGCATGCACATTATCAGCATTAATAAACTAATTATACAACAACAGGCTACACAAATGAAGACAAAGGTCGGTATTATTACGAAAGGAGGAATATCCTAAAAGATTGTCATGATTAGATATATTTAATTTGTTGAAATGTACTGCTGACAAAGGCGGAACTACTTTCATTACAATGTTTTTCGAACTCCGGCTCACAAGGCACACATGCATTCCTGTCGCGCGAATTATCCTCCGCTGCTGACAATACACTGACCACTGTGTTGTGCGAAAGATCAGTTGTTTATTTTTCTCAATAACAACTATTCTGAAACTTCCTGGCAGATTAAAACTGTGTCCCGGACCGAGACTCGAACTCGGGACCTTTGCCTTTCTCGGCCAAGTGCTCTACCAACTGAGCTACCCAAGCACGACTGACGACCCGTCCTCACAGCCTCACTTCTGCCGGTACCTCGTCTCCTGCCTTCCAAACTTTACAGAAGCTCTCCTGGAAACAACTATTTCATTCGCGATCTCACATTATCAGCTTGGCAAGCCGTAGGTGAGTAACCTGTATCTGGTATGTATCATTCCACCTGAAGGAACGCTCGTCATTATTTTAATACTGTTCAGATCAAGAGAAAGAATAAAATCCTTTGGTAAGTTTCCATTCTAGTCGCTCAGTGTTAAAAATACGTTGGGTTACGGGGATTCCACCAAAATTCCAACAGAACTGGTAATCTTTTACTGTGTGAGTTGTTAACCTTTTCTCATTCGAAGAAGCATCACCGTTTATGAGTAACGACCACATTTGTCTTGGTGACGGGTTTAATTGTACTTCCTATGTCAGAGTGTAATTGGCCAAACTCATCGCACAGCAGCTATTGCGACAGAATCCCGAAACTGAGTGCCTCATTAAACAAGTAATTGGCAATCATAGAGCTCAAAACCTTACGAAAAACCTCATAGTGTCGGTTTGCAGTAACATAAATGAATAAACTTCATGTTTATTTTCATACTAGGAACCTCTTGTTTCGCTAGCTGTCGATAACCCTTAAACAATTACAGTCACTGGAGTGAAGTAAATAAAAAGGGAAGTGCTGATATGTCGCCTTAGATAAGAAAGTTCCGTGTGTTTAAGAATTGGCAAAATACGCTCCTCCTTGTGTGCTGTCATTCGCCAAACGTTCGTTTCGATGTCTCGAGCAGTTTAGGAGATATGAGAGATTTTGCGAGTATTTCACTCTTGCGGGCGTGAGATCGGAAGTGAGCGCGCTACATAGGATCCATTTTCTCCAGATCGGAGGCACATAGAGACCTCCTCCCAAGTCTAAACAAAAATTCAACACGTTAGCTAAATTTCATACGCAGCTATCTTTAGTGTAATACGCACCAAATGCAAAATCATAGCGACCCCTAATTTTCGTTGCAAACTTTTTGAGTTTTCCGTAGTATCTTACTAAAATGTGTACATCACCATAAGAATGGCCATTAGCGAGATGATGGGCAATTCGCCACGAAGCTGACATATAACGCTGCAAGTGAATGGTTTCTGTAAAATCGTTTGAGAAAGATAACAGGTCGCGCGCTTCGGTCCTGTCAGCGCAGAGTGTCGCCAGTCGGCGCGTGCGAAATTGGTGTACGCGTCGCAGTATTCGCTGGACCCGCGCGACTCTTGCGGCACGTGCGTGTCGCGCTGTAATGTCGTGTCACGTCACACGTGCTATACGCGTCTCAACTTGCGCCTAGCCTCAATGCGGACCAGGACGCGCGCGCCGCCACAGCTTACGGCGCGATGGTGCAGGGACCTCTAGGGGTCTTCGACGTCCTTGACGTCTGGCGCGGATTCAAATTCCGCTGCGCGCGGTACCAGACTTTAAGCGAACAAAATATAGCTGGGGAAATACTGCATGAAGGTAGAGAAGCTAATTATCCCTGCTTGACAGCCTGAGGTAAAAATAAAAGTCGGTAGAGATTTCGCGGAATTGATTATAGACATACGATAGAGCGACATTAGAAATTCAATACAACAGGACCGAGGTCGAAGTTAACTCTGCAGATCTCGGTCTAAATGTGGACAAGGTGGCGTCATACTTCTATCAGCTTTATATGAGGTTTCGTTGGTCTTCGGAACAATTATTGTTCAAAGTGGCTGGCTTTGTATCCACGACGCAGTGAAGGAGCCGCCTGGTGGATATATCCCCACGAATGAGGATCGGTCTGTAGGATGTTACGTCATAATACGTACAGCACCGCAGATGGCGTACACAATGCCTAACAAGATGGGGCATCACATTCTAGCGATTTGTGTATGTGTATGCGACAGTATCAACAATGTCAGGTGTTTTGGAGTTCGTTTTAAGTCCAAAAGTAGCAGCTATATGAAGTATTTAGACGAAATATGAGATTTTCGAACGGTTATTACGATATGTTATGAATCGTACCTGAAATTATACAAATTGCAAGTGACATGAAATGATGTTCCAAATTATGAACTACTCGTTAAACTAAGTCTTCCTCGACCGACGTTGTAAATGACTTTTCTTCTGGTTTTTACACGAGTAATTCTGGAACTAATTATTGTCTCCCTTTATACGCTAATAATATAACTATAAAATTTTTCATGTATTGCTTAACATATAAACTGATCAGAAGCAGAGTTTCAGACAACGTTAATCACAGATGCGTCTTTTGATAACTGACATTTGATCTGAGGATGAATTCAGACACGCGAAAACGTATGTCATTTCAATTAGAGCTGCTGTTTTCATTATCCATGCTCGTACAGCTGCGGTCAGTTTACACGTTCATGATAACCAGGCAAATTTATTCTTAGAGATAGTTTGTCTCATCGCAAGGATAAAATCGGCAGCTTTGAAGAGTCATGGGAAGCATTAGTTGAGTTTCAATATGCTGAGCTTAAAATTTTACTTTTATATAGTTTTTTGTTGGTCTTTCTGTATTTAATGATAATGTTTTATTGGGGTGACATGAAGAACAGATAAACTCTTCATTATTATATCATTGATTTACGTTTGTTGTTTTGATCCATAATTTATGAACACAAGATTAAGTTACCTTAGGGATAACAGCTTAATTGCTTGAATATGCTGTACCTTCGAAAATAATCTTAAACCTTATGCGAGCGCAAGCTTCAGTCATCTTTTTCCATCATATGAGTGTATAGGCGAGGCAACAAACTGAGAGATGTTGCAGACTCCTTGCAGGACACTGTCGACAACTTGTACATGCCTGGAATCCATAAAGTCAACGAAGACTGAATCGTGGCGACTTATTAGAAATCCCATAAGGAATCAACGGAGGCAACATAACACATCAGCGTTGGCAGAGCATCAGAAATAGCCCGACCAATACTAGGGTGGGGAATCCTTATTAAATAGGCCGGTGCTATGATAGTAACAGGCCGTTAAATCCTATACGAAAGTGCAGCATAAATAATTGGGGAACTTCAGTATGTATTTTGGAAAAAAAGACGACTCGGGTATAAGTTTTGTGGTTACGGTAGTGTAAAAACTTGCGCTGGAGAAACCAACGTTTCGGCCACGATTACATGGCTTTCTTCTAGGTAGACCTGTAGACCGAGAAGGAGTCCGTTGCAACAGTGGTCCAAATTTTGGTTTCCCTCGCACAGATTTTTACATTACATTACGACACTGTACCGTAAGACTAATGACCTCAGCAGTTGAGTCCCATAGTGCTCAGAGCCACTGTACCGTAACTAGGAAACCTTTACGTCAAGTGACTTTAGCCACAGAAACCTAAGGAATTATACAAAGAAAAACTAATTCTCTTGACGCTTTGAGTGGTTTTAGTAAACCTGTATTCAAAAAAGTCGGCGTGACAGCTCTATTGGGACAACCGCCTGTGTCGAGTACTCATCATGAGAATAAGAGACTAGGACAAGTTCAGAGGAGTACAAATGGTAGAGGAACAACGTATTCATATTTGTAAAGTTATTAGTGAGAAATAAACCACTTTTGTTATGAGACATAACTGTAAAAAGTACAACGTTTCTCAGCAAGGGGTTTTAGAATTGATGTCGGTGGACTTCCTTAGTCCAAAGCTTACAGTAGCTTTCAACGCGCATATATTAGGATCCTGAGGCAACTCGTGTGTTACCCATCAGCCTAGATACCACAAATTTCTTCCCTTACGCTGCTTACGACAATCCCGTCCGTATGCTATCAGTATTACCATACCTTCCTGCGTGAAGTAATACGGGAAACTTTGGAGAATGTCGCGCTAGCAGTGAGGCAAGTGCAGTCGGTCCAACACGACTGACTGAGCGAGGTGGCGTAGTGGTTAGCACAAAGGACACGCATTTGGGAGGACAGCGGTGCAAACCGGCGTGTGGCCATTTTGATTTAGATTTTCCCGGATTTGCCTTAATTGCTTCAGGTAAATTCCGGGATGGTTCCTGTGAAAGGGCACGACCGACTTCTTTCTCCATCCTTCCCTAATCCTATGGGACCGGTGACCCCGCTGTTTTGTCCTCTCCCCAGGTTCAAGCAAACAAGCAACATGACGGGATCCCACCACATCCTGTCGCTGATGTCAGGGAACCTTTACCCCAAGACCTGGATTCGGTGGGGTTAGCCAGTGATGTTGTTACATCGTTCTCCCGATATCATTCCTACAGATTTCTTATTGGGGTGGGAATGAGATGTTTGGTGTACGAGCCACTGATACGCATCACCCCGCTTCCCAGAACTCCTGCTGAAGATAGACGTTGTATCACAGACACAGTCCCTTTGACTGTTCAGAGATGTCATTAAACCCGCCCAAAGAGAAGCACCTATTAGATGGAGAGGGTCCGACAGCCGATCAATTCCACTCATTCCACCAGGTAGGAGGTACACGGCTCGTGTTGTCTGTAGTTCATCCACGCCTATACGGTGAATACTGCGGTCCGATCGCTTCCGCATTGTCACTTTGTGCCAGGAAGGGCTCTCAGCAAGGGAAGTGTCCAGGCGCCTCGGAGTGGACCAAAGCGATGTTGTTCGGACATGGAGGAGATACAAAGAGGCAAGGACTGTCGATAACATGTCTCGTTGAGGCCGCTCAACGGCTACTACTGCAGTGGATGACCGCTACCTACGGATTGTGGCTGGCAGAAACCCTGAGAGCAATGCCAGCATGTTGAATAATGCTTTTCCTGTACCCACAGGACGTCGTGTTACGACTCAAACAGTGCGCAGTAGGCTGCATGATGCGCAGCGTCACTCCAGACGTTCATGGCGAGGTCCATCTTTGCAACTATGGCACCAGATGCGCCCGACAACGTGCCGAAAGGACGGCTCAGAATTGCTATCACGTTCTCTTCACCGATGAGTGTCACATATGCTTTCTACCAGACAATCGTCGGAGACGTGTTTGGAGGAAACGTGGTCAGACTGAACGCCTTAGACACACTGTCCAGCGAGTGCAGCACGGCGAAGATTACTTGCTCTTTCGGGGTGGCATTATTTGGGGCCGACGTACGCCGCTGGTAGTCATGGAAGGCGCCGTAACGGCTTTACGATACGTGAATGCCATCCTCCGACCGATAGTGCAACCATATCGGCAGCACATTGGCGAGGCATTCGTCTTCATGGACGACAATTTGCGCCCCCATCGAGCACATCTTGTGAATGACTAGTGTGGCCAGCATGTTCTCCAGACATGAGCGTATGGAACATGCCTGGGATAGATTGAAAAGGGCTGTTTATGGACGACGTGACCCACCAACCACTCTCAGGGATCTACGCCGAATCGCCATTTAGTAGTGGGACAATGTGGACCAACAGTGTCTCAATGAGCTTGTGGATAGTGTGCCACGACGAATACAGGCATGCATCAGTGCTACTGGGTATTAGAGGTACCGGTGTGTACAGCAATCTGCACCACCACCTCTGAATGTCTCGATGTATGTAAAACATGCAATTTGTGATTTTCATGAACAATAAAAAGGGCGGAGATGATGTTTATGTTGATCTGTATTCCAATTTTCTATTCAGGTTCGGGAACTCTCGGAATCGAGGTAATGCAAAACGTTTTTTGATGTGTGTAGATACTGCATCGGAGCTGTCTTCTCGGTTTGATGAAGGTGTAACCATCACTCGTAAAATATCAGGTTGTTTTGAAAATTTTAGACAGTCATTAGCGCGTAGATGCCAGTTGTGCGTTAATATAAACGGACGACGTTATCAGGAAAACCTCCGTCACACGGAAGTCTGAATACCGTATCTGAACATCACTGGTGTCATGATTTCCATGAAACTGTAACGAGTAAGTGGAGCAACTTAATCCTGTATACGATCAGTTTTCCTATTCTGAATACACGAACAAATAAGAAAGAACATTGATTGGCTTAGTAGGAAGTATTGTACGCCATGGAGTGTACGGTGACTTATGCAAAGTTCTTGTGGACGTAGTTCTAGCGCACTAGTTAAATAACCACGTACCTCCAAGGACGGCGATTGCCAACACACAACGCGATGATGGATAAAACCGACAGTAAGCGACAACGCACTCGAGTGTTGTTTTTATTAACGTTCATGACAATTGGGCCTAAGGTCAGGATAATACCTGTATATACGAGCTGAATGGAATAGATGCATTGACGAGTCAGGATATTACCATTACCCGCATAATAGTGTGTTGACCCACCTTTTGTAAGCAATACGGATGCAGTTCTGCTCGACATCGATTAGACGTGTCTTTGGTATGTGTCGGGATACATGTTACCAGTTACCTACTCATAGACTGCATGATTTCCATGAACTACGGGTCGGTGGCTCGAAAGTGCGTAGCTGCCCCTCGATAGCGCCCCAGAAGTACTACATGATGGAGAAGACATCAAGCGCGGAGAGACGCAAGTGTACTGCAATAATATTCATATAAAGTCAGTACCATTCTCATATTATGTGATCTGATTGTTAATATGTAAAATTCTCCAAAGTTTCGGCCAGTGTTGGAAATGGGTGAAATCTTCTTTTCATGTTTACTTCACCAAGCCATCGACTACATTTATAAGTGTTGCAAAATGAAAATATGTTGTAAGATTTACGAAAAAAAATTGAATTTACCTTTATTTAATTATCTTGTCGGTAAAGATGGCGTGAAATAAATATGGAGTAAACCTGCGCTTGTTAAAACACCATAAATTAACGCCATTGCAAATGTAGCTTAGGAGAAAACGTGTACGCAAAATTATAAGCTGATCTGTGACAGCTAATTATAGTATGTCTTGTAGCAGCTTTTGCTGTCGATAGGCTTGGGTTACAGAAAATGAAGGTTTCCTATATCTGGCTAGTTGTTATTGAGAGAGGATTTATGTTGTAATAAATGCGACAGAGAGTGTTCTTTGAGTTGTACTGTTCTGTTGACACAATTCTGAAAGTCAGATCGAATCTCATTTTATTTCGTGGTACGAGGAGAAACCAAAGCAGCCTTAGAATTGTTTTTTCTACGGAACAGTAATTATGTAAAAAAAATTCGCTAGAGTCTCGATTCTTCTCTAAGTGGAGACAGAACATATAGATCTTATGATCGCTAAGAGAAAATGAATGGCCGACGGGAACCGTATCCTGGTTTAGTCCCTGATGCATAAAACATGATCTCTGTTATCTGTCGAAAACAGATCTGCCGTAGGCTTCCGTCCCTTCAGGGGCTGTTTTTCATGGATCTCATATTCAAATAATATTGGCCCTAATGATATCACATCTGCCTACTTAGGAGATCGATGGTTCCACGCTGCAGTAAACCCATAAAGTAAAAGCATTACAACGCGAGCCGGCCGAAGTGGCCGTGCGGTTCTAGGCGCTGCAGTCTGGAACTGCGATACCGCTTCGGTCGCAGGTTCGAATCCTGCCTCGGGCATGGATGTGTGTGATGTCCTTAGGTTAGTTAGGCTTAACTAGTTCTAAGTTCTAGGGGACTAATGATCTCAGAAGTTGAGTCCCATAGTGCTCAGAGCCATTTGAACCATTTGAACCATTACAACGCGACTTCCGATTCGTTTTCTTAATCAAGAGATAAAGAACTTAAAAAAATAAAAAAGGTTACACAGATCTGGAAACTGCAGTAAGTTAGTGTAGATATTGTTGCATGCGAGACATGACAAAAAAGTTACAATACTGATGGTGCAAATTGCTGTACTTACCAAATGCATTCGCTCAGTGGTGGTCTGCTTCAAAGTAGCAACCTTGTGAGTCCATCGACGCCTACTTATGTTCCTAAAACATTTCTGCACGTCGTTTTTCATGAGGTTGCACCCTTTGGGGCGTTTTGTACCCCTTAAGAGTGAAGCTGGGCACGGACGAAAAAAAATACGTATTGCGTTATTTTGCTATCCCTATACACCCGCCAACTTTCACCGTGATACGTTGTTCAGACATGGGAATGTTCTCTTGTGAGTCGACCTTGAATCGCCCCGCGTGGCTGTGTACGCAGGAGTGGCGCCCGTTCGTTACACATTTGTCGTCTCCCTGTCAAGGAATGTGGAAGCACAGTGATACTTAAGTTTAGTCTACACACTACTGATTTCGGAAATCCGTATTGTTGTGTGATCTCCGACATACTATGACTCATGTATCTTGCACCAATTGTCCTACCACGTTGCAAGCCTGTTAATTCGCAACGTGCGGCCATGTTGACTACACTCTTGCTTGTAACCGGAGACAACGAGATACATGGGCCCTTTGGGGCACGTAACAGCACGTGGCACTACTTGTCCCATGAGCTGTAGTGACCGTCTCCAGCGGGGAAGGAATTACTACACACATCAAAGAAGATTGGAATGCAGATACGACATAAACACGTTTCAGCCCTTTTTATTGCTCATGAAAACCACACATCGCGTGTTGTAACACCATACACGGCTCGTGTTCATCCCATTAATCGTTTGTCATCTTCTACTACGGTAGTGCCAGATTGTTTTCTTATTCCATTGACTGGCGTCACCAACTTCCTGCCTTACTTGCTCGTGAGTGGCAGCAGCAGCTCGCATCAATATGCGCACTGTCTTACCATCTCTGGAGTGACCGGTAGTGTTTCCAGGACGTCGTGTGTCGGATAGTCAGTGAGTGGGAGACGCACCAGCAGGGCAGTTGCGACGGAGCAGCAGTAGCGGAGGGACCAGCAGTCCAGTCGGTCGGTTGGCGTGGAGCAGCAAGCAAGCCCCCGTCGCGTGGAGTCGGGCTGGAGCAGCTGGCGGCCTGCACGTGTGGCTGGAGTGTGAAGCGCTGTGTGCGAGTGCTACGTAGTTCGTCGCCCACCGATCTTGGACATGAAAGTTGAGTCCTCACTTAACATACTACATCTACATCTACAATCTACATTTATACTGCGTAAGCCACCCAACGGTGTGTGGCGGAGGGCACTTTACGTGCCACTGCCATTACCTCCCTTTCCTGTTCCAGTCGCGTATCATTCGCGGGAAGAACGACTGCCGGAAAGTCTCCGTGCGCGCTCGAATCTCTCTAATATTACATTCGTGATCTCCTCGGGAGGTATAAGTAGGGGGAAGCAACATATTCGATAACTCATCCAGAAACGCAACCACTCGAAACCTGGACAGCAAGCTACACCGCGATGCAGATAGCCTCTCTTCCAGAGTCTGCCACTTGAGTTTGCTAAACACCTCCGTAACGCTATCACGCTTACCAAATAACCCTGTGACGAAACGCGCCGCTCTTCTTTGGATCTTCTCTGTCTCCTCTGCCAACCCGACCTGGTACAGATCCCACACTGATGAGCAATACTCAAGTATAGATCGAATGAATGTTTAGTAAGCCACCTCTTTTGTTGATGGACTACATTTTCGAAGAACTCTTTCAATGAATCTCAACCTGGCACCCACCTTACCAACAATTAATTTTATATGATCATCCACTTCAAATCGTTCTGTACGCATAGTCACAGATATTTTACAGAAGTAACTGCTACCAGTGTTTGTTCCGCTATCATATAATCATACAATAAAGGATCCTTCTTTCTACGTATTCGCAATACATTACATTTGTCTATGTTAAGGGTCAGTTGCCACACCCTGCACCAAGTGCCTATCCGTTGCAGATCTTCCAGCATTTCGCTACAATTTTCTATTGCTGCAACTTCTCTGTGTACTACAGCATCATCCGCGAAAAGCCGCATGGAACTTCCGTCACTATCTACTAGGTCATTTATATATATTGTGAAAAGCAATGGTCCCATAACACTCCCCTGTGGCACGCCAGAGGTTACTTTATCGTCTGTAGACGTCTCTCCATTGATAACAACATGCTGTGTTCTGTTTGCTAAAAACTCTTCAATCCAGTCTCACAGCTGGTCTGATATTCCGTAGGCTCTTACTTTGTTTATCAGGCGACAGTCCGGAACTGTATCGAACGCCTTCCGGAAGTCAAGGAAAATGGCATCTACCTGGGAACCAGTATCTAATATTTTCTGGGTCTCATGAACAAGTAAAGCGAGTTGGGTCTCACACGATCGCTGTTTCCGGAATCCATGTTGATTTCTACAGAGTTTCCAGAAATGACATGATACGCGAGCAAAAAACATGTTCTAAGATTCTACGACAGATCGATGTCACAGATATGGGCCTATAGTTTTGCGTATCTGCTCGACAACCCTTCTTGAAAACTGGAACTACCTGTACTCTTTTCCAATGATTAGGAACCTTCCGTTCCTCTAGAGACTTGCGGTACACGGCTGTTAGAAGGGGGGCAAGTTCTTTCGCGTACTCTGCGTAGAATCGAATCGGTATCCCGTTAGGTCCAGTGGACTTTCCTCTGTTGAATGATTTCAGTTGCTTTTCTATTCCTTGGACACTTATTTCAATGTCAGCCATTTTTTCGTTCGTGCGAGGATTTAGAGAAGGAACTGCAGTGCGGTCTTCCTCTGTGAAACAGCTTTGGAAAAACGTTTTTAGTATTTCAGCTTTATGCGTGTCATCTTCTGTTTCAATGCCATTATCATCCCAGAGAGTCTGGATACGCTGTTTCGATCCACCAACTGATTTAATGTATGACCAGAACTTCCTTGGATTTTCTGTCAAGTCGGTACATGGAATTTTACTTTCGAATTCACTGAACGCTTCACGCATAGCCCTCCCTACGCTAACTTTGACTATCGAGCCTCAACTGTTTACATTTCTTCACTTGATCCAGATTGTAGCTTTTTGGATATTCCCGCGAGCAACAACGTATGTGTATTTAAGTCGGCTAAGATTCCAGCCGTCTTCCTGTGGAATTTAATTACATTTATTTCTTGTTAAGGAAGTTCACTAACGGTAATATTCTGCCTTGTGGCCATTGAAGTTCCGGTTGCCTGCCCTGGTCGTTGACGTAATTTTAGGCAGTGTACTTTCCTCATCGTGTTGTTGCAGTCCAACGCGGCGTGTAGTTCGGCAGCTGAGGTGTTGATGGTCGTTGTGGGCGCCAATATTCTGTGTGTCGTGTATTGAAATGTTGTGGTCGTTTTGCTGGTTGCGTGGAGCGGAACTGATTTGGCTGATTGGTCGGTTGGCTGTCTGTCGGTTGGGTTGCCTCCAAAATAAGAAGTCGTCGAACAGGCTACCTGTCCCACCTAAACGGGCGTTAGTGTTACAATCCCAGGCTGACCTTTGGAAACTTCTGACAAGGGAACCTCCCCATCGCATCCCCCTCAGATTTAGTTATATGTTGGCAAAGTGGATAGACCTTGAAATCTGTACACAGATCAATCGAGAAAACAGGAAGAAGTTATGTGGAAATATGAAAAAATAAACAAAATATACAAACTGAGTAGTCCATGTGCAAGATAAGCCACATAAAGGACATGTGTGATATCAGGAACGTCGTGGTCCCGTGGTTAGCGTGAGCAGCTGCGGAGCAACAGGTCCTTGGTTCAAATCTTCCCTGGAGTGAAAATTTAAAAGCCGGCCGAAGTGGCCGTGCGGTTAAAGGCGCTGCAGTCTGGAACCGCAAGACCGCTACGGTCGCAGGTTCGAATCCTGCCTCGGGCATGGATGTTTGTGATGTCCTTAGGTTAGTTAGGTTTAACTAGTTCTAAGTTCTAGGGGACTAATGACCTCAGCAGTTGAGTCCCATAGTGCTCAGAGCCATTTGAACCATTTTTTTGAAAATTTAAATTTATTATTTTCAGACAATTATCAAAGTTCAGGCACTCACACATAATCACATAATCAACTTCGCTCTCCAAAATTCCAAGACATGTTCAGATTTGCTTGGACATCTGCAGGATTTGACTGCCTACACACGGAAAAATTTGAAAACATTAAAAACATATGTTTTGACAGAGCACAGGGAAAGCTGTGCGACTGTGAAACTGTTGCAGTCATTTGTTGCAGTTTATGTGACAAACTCTTATGTTTTCATCACTTTTTTGAGAGTGATTATCACATCCACAAGAAAACCTAAATCGGGCAAGGTAGAAGAATCTTTTTACCCATTCGCCAAGTGTGCAAGTTAGGTGGGTCGACAACATATTCCTGTCATGTGACGCACATGCCGTCACCAGTGTCGTATAGAATATATCAGACGTGTTTACCTGTGGAGGAATCGGTTGACCTATGATCTTGCGATCAATTGTTTTCCGTTCCCAACCCAGACACTAAACTTATTACAGTGAACAGAGACGTCAGTGAACGAACGGAGAGATCATAACTTTGCGAAAATAAAGAAAGTAAACTTTTCACTCGACGGAAGACTTGAACCCAGGACCTCTTGTTCCGCAGCTGCTCACGCTAACCGCGGGACAACTGCGCTCCTGAGCTGACGCTGTCCTTGATGTTGCGTATCTTGCGCATGGACTACTCAGTTTGTATATTTTGCTTATTTTTTTCATAGTTCCTCACAACTTCTTCCTATTTTCTCGATTGATCTGTGTTCAGTTTTTCAAGGCCTATCCACTGTGCCAACTTATAACAAAATGTGAGAGGGGTGCGATGGGGAGGTTCCCTTGTGAGTGCCGTTCCTGGTGTGTTACGTAGTAATTTCCCTGTTTGAATTTTAGTTATTTGGCTGATGTGTGGCTTTCAGCTGAGTATCAATATCTTTTAAATTAATGTTCTTGTCTCCCCCTTAAGGCATGAGATTGTTACACTTTTATAATGGGCCTTCAGACGAATTTTACTGTAGAGGTTTAAAGATAAGGCCTTCTGCCTTTTGATTCAAACTCCTCTTATTTCTTAATATGCAACCTCCAGCCTAGTCCCATTAATATTAAACTGCTAAGGCCTTCAGGCGATAGACTGAAGATCTAGAAAATATTCTTGTGTGAAACCTCAAGAATAACCTTGTACTTCAGTTTTGCTTAAGCCTTGTGTCTTGGATTCTGAATGTGGCCTTCAGCCGATGTATTGTGTGTTGATAAATAAAGTTTGTATGTTGAGTACAACTGACAACTGACAGGAACTCATTTTATCCCCTTTCCACAGCCTAATTCACTCTGTCCTGTAAGCCCACGCGTTTCAGTGAGACCTTTAGAGGTGGTGGTCCAGATTGCTGTACACACCGGTACCTCTAATACCCAGTAGCACGTCCTCTAACATTGATGCACGCCTGTTTTCGTCGTGTCATACTATCCACATGTTCATCAAGGGACTGTTGGTCCAGATTGTTCCACTCCTCAACAGGGATTCGGAGTAGATCCTTCAGAGTGGTTCGTGGGTCACGTCGTCCATAAACTGCCCTCTTCAATCTCTCCTAGGCATGTTCGATACGATTCATGTCTGGAGAACGTGCTGGCGCTCTAGTCGCGCTATGTTGTTGTCGTGAAGGAGAGAAGGAAGTCATTCACAAGATGTGCAAAACGGGGACGCGAACTGTTGTCCATGATGAAGAATGCCTCGCCAGTATGGTGCCGATATGGTTGCACTATCGGTCGGAGGATGGCATTCACGTATTGTACACCTTCCACGACCACCAGCGGCGTGCGTCGGCCCCCCCCCCCCCCCCCCACCGTAATGTCATTCCAAAATAGCAGGGAACCTCCACCTTGCATTGGATGGGCAATGTGCCTAAGGCGTTCAGCCTTACCAGGTTGGCTCGAAACTCGACTCCGATGATTGTCTGATTGAAGGCATATGCAAAACTCATCGGTGAAGAGAACGTGATGCCAATCTTTGGCGGTACATTTGGCATGTTGTTGGGCCCACCTGTACCACGCTGCATGGTGTCGTGGTTGCATAGATGGACCTCGCCATGGACGTCGGGAGCGAAGTTGCGGATCATGCAGCGTATTGTGCACAATTTGATTCGTATCACGAAGTCCAGTGGCTGCACGGCAAGCAGTACTGAACATGGTGGCGTTGCTGTCAGGGTTCCTCCGATCCATAATACGTAGGTAGTGTTCATCCACTGCAGTAGTAGCCCTTGAGTGAGCAGAGCGAGGCATGTCATCGGGAGTCCCTGCCTCTCTGTATCTCTTCCATGTCCAAACAACATCGCTCTGGTTCATTCCGAGAGGCGTGGACACTTGCCTTGTTGAGAGCCCTTCCTGTCAGAAAGTAAAAATGTGGACGCGATCGAATCGTGGTATTGACCGTCTAGGCATGGTTGAACTTTAACACCACGAGCCGTGCACCATCGTCCTGGTGGAATGACTGGAACTTATCGGCTGTCGGACCCCCTGCGTGTAATAGGCGTTGCTCATGCTTGGTTGTTTACATCTTTGGGATGGTTTAGTGACATCTCTATACAGTCAAAGGGACTGTGTCTGTGATACAATATTCACATGTCAACGTCTGTCTTCAAGAGTACTGGGAACCGGGGTGATGCAAAAGCTTTTTTGATGTGTGTATTTGAGACCACTTCAATACTTCGTTGCTGGGTGTTTAAATATACCCATGCTCACGACAACACATGACAAATACCCTTAGTGGCGACAGTGTCTGTATTGATGCAATAACTATATTTATAAATTCATAATGTTGTTCACACTTGCATGCATGTCTGAAGGAACATACACTCTCTTTGACGATGTGTAGCTGTGAAAGTCGTGAAATGGATTCACATGTGTGAATACATACTAGCGTTGCTAAACCAGGAGTCGTACCCTGGTATGCTGCTTATCATGAACAGTAGCCTTAACCACTTTAGCTATCCGAGCATGCCCCCAGGTGCAGGTGAGAATCTCCATATGTCATCAAGCCACAATAGACATGATGTCACATTCGTAAATCTAAGACTAGGACGACCTTTATCTGCTCTTTTGTATGGTCATTTTCTCCCCGTGAGGTGTGATTGTATCGTTAATGTCGACGGTATCGGTGTTAAAGCAGTAACTAAATTTATTAAAAAACAATGGAAGCATGCACGCGTGTCTGAAGGAACAGACACTGTCTTCAACGCTGTACAGGTGCGAAAGTCATAAGATGGATTTACATATTATGAATACATGTTAGCGTCATACATATTAGTGACAGACCGGGATTCGAACCCCGGTTTCCTGCTTGTCATGAGGGGTCGCCTTCACTTTTTCTCCTACTCGAGCACGCATCCAGTGCTGGTCCAATCCTTCATGTGTCCTGTCATCTCCGCATGTCTGGTGGACATTGTTTTATAATAAATTCACTTACTGCACCAACACAGACATTGTCACCATTAATGATATAATCATGCCACTCGGACCTAAAACGACAATAGAAAATAGTAACAAAGATCTTCCTGTGCTTAGTTTCACGGATATGCGAGCATTTTGACTGCGTCATGGATGGAGGTTTGGCCTGACACCTGGCGCATACTCAGATAGCCGAAGTCGTTAAGGACAATGCTCACGACAGTTGGGAAGCCCGGGTTTGAGTTCCGGTCTCGTGCAAATTTTCATTTGTCAGATGTAGCTGACGCTAAAATGTATCCACATCATGAGATTCGACAAAGGTAAGGACTTTATTGAGTACCTTCTCGCTGACAAGCTGATTTACCACCTGGCGCCGAATGTAGCCGATCGTTCCCGATGTCACTGAGACGACAGTTCGTGGGATAGAGAAATGCAAGTATACAGATGGCCATAGTACCGCGTTCGCAAGGTGTGAAATGGCAGTGCATTGACGAAGCTATCAAATGTACTTAGGTGATCCACATGAAGAGGTTTCCGACGTGAACGTAGAATGTTGGTTGAAATTAGAAGCGCGGGCTTTCCCTTTCGGAAATCGTCAGGGAATTCAATATGCAGAGATGCACAATGTCAAGGGTTAGTTGAGAATGCCATATTCCAGACATTATCTCTCATCACGGTTAACACAGTGGCCCAAGCCCTTCACGTAACAACCGAGAGTAGTGACGTTTGCGCAAAGTTGTCAGTCCTAACCGACGAACAACACGGCGTGAAATAACCACAAGTATCAACGTGGGGCGTTCAACGTCCATATCCGTTAGGACAGTTAGGTGAAATTTGGCGCTGTTGGGCTATGGTAGGAGCTGACCTACGCGAGTGCCTTTGCAAACAGCACGACATCGCCTGCATCGCCTCCCTGGGCTCGTGACCATGTCGACGGAATCCTAGTCGACAGGAAAACCGTGACGCAGTCAGATGAATCTCAACTTCAAGTGGTAAGAGGTGATGGCAGGGTTCGAATGTGGCGCAGTCACAGCGAATCCGAGCGAATGATCTGGCCGTCGAGTTCGCCAGAAATGAATCCCATTTTACATTTATTTGACATAATCGAGAGATCAGTTCGTGCACAAAATCCTGCACTGACAACTCTTTCGCAATTATGGATGCAGACCTGGCCTAGCCGGAGTTGCGCGTCTCCCGCATCGTCCCCTACGGCCCTCGGAGTATAGAACCTTATCATCATCATCATCATCATCATAGAGGTACCACTGCCTAACATTTCTGCAGGGGACTTCCGACGACTTGTTGAGTCCACGCCATGTCGAGTGGTTGTGCTAAGCCCGACAGAAGGAGGTCCGACGGGATATTAGGAAGTATCCCATGACTACTGCGACGTTACAAGTACGACGTCGCGTTCCCAGTATTTTATGTGGGCCCGCTGAAGGTAGATTTGTCATTTCTTGTACTGCATACCACTTTTTCTATTGCACAGTCTTATGACATCGGTACTTTCTGCTGGCATTAGAGGGTAATCCTGCTATGCAATTTGCTGCTGTTATCTTTTTTTGCCTCTCCATCAAGTTAAATGTGAGGGCAGGTAGGTAACAATCCATCCTCACTTTGTGCATACTAATTAATCGAAAATTTTGTGCCTTTATGTTATCATGTAAAACAGAAACTTCATCTTCGTGTATTGATGATTATTTACTTAAATCTGTAATTTATTCTTATTGTTCTCAATATTGAGAAAGTAGTACTTAATACGGTCGATGGATGCCTGTGCGTCCTTATGTTACCACCATATCAGACTCAAAGTGATACGTTTCGTATTAAAGTATTGTATATTGTGTACTGACTTTGTGAGAAAATGTGTATCTGGAAATTACCGGTCCATTATAAAAATGGTAGAATTTATTTCTGCTCTTTAAAAGTGGGATTTATTGTAACAATTTGGAGTATCAATATTTTAAACATAGCTGCACAACAGCAACGGTTCCACGTAATAAAATTATAAACAGCCGACCAGTTGCAAAGGATAAAGAATTCTCTACCTAGGTTTCAACAAATTTAAATTTGTCTTCTTCAGAAGGTGGCCTAAGGACAATGAACATCACAGCTTACATTAGAAAGGTATGAAACTTAAGTCAAGAATAGCTTTTAACACAAATTAGAGAGCTCTTGCATTACAAAAATATGAGAACGACGACTGGTACTTACAATTTTACATTAGTATGGACTGATGTATCATCGCCGTTTTTACAAATGTCTGCATCGATCCATTTGTCAAAATTAAAATATAGCCCTAAAAATAGGGTTTGTCACGTAAATATAAATTAGTACATGGATGTTGCAGAGCTCACAAGCGACTGAGTGTAATCGGCCAGCGTAGTTACTCTGCGGCCAGGGCAGGTGGCGCTCATGGCGCGAACCATGTGCCGATTGGCGTACAAAAGCAACGTGTAAATTATCAGTATTGATAACGTCGTTAGATAAAGTAACAATAAAAAGAAGGAAAGCGTTTAACACTCCCGTTATTACGGTATGGGAGCCTTGGTACAATTAATGTAGTTATACATCAAAAAGGCAGGTGGCGCTTACTGAGGTTACCAGCATTAATGTTATACCATAATAAATTTTGTAATGCAAGAGCTCTCTAATTTGTGTTAAAATCTATTCTTGACTTAAGTTTCATACCTTTCTAATGAAAGCTATGATGTTCATTGTCCTTAGGACACCTTCTGAAGAAGACAAATTTAAATTTGTTGAAACCTAGGTAAAGAATTCTTTATCCTTTGCAACTGGTCGGCTGTTTATAATTTTATTAATTTGGATTATGTAGAAGTACAGGAATTTAATTTTGGTTTGTAGTAAATCACTTACAGATAATTCGAACTTTACATATCTACTGGCTACCATTTAATGTCCCAGTTGTAACGGATATTACCACGTCGGGCTTTTATGTTGAACAAAGCTGCAGACTAAACGCTTGCAGATACTGTGCTATTATGCATTTCATGTTTCAATTTTCCTCTCGCTTGCATTACGTTCACTCCCACAATATTTAATTTTTAACACAATTAATTTCATAGACTACTCTGTATTAAGGCATGAATTTTTACTGGAAATTTCTCTTATTGAAGCGAGATGATTTCAGTTGACAATGATGTTGTTATCCGTCTTCTATTCCCACATCATTCTTTTTGCAGGAAAAAAGATTAGTCATTCCTTCTTGAGTACATTTTTCGATTTATACGATTAGTCGATAAGCCTTTTTCACCCTCCTGAATACCCACACATGCTAGCACACCACTTCTGGGATTCGGAAAGGACCGCCGGCCTCTTTAACGACGATAGCCGATGTGCCAGCCAACTTCGACGTAGCTTTTGGGGGTTTTCCACATCCGACCAGGTGAATACCGGGCTGGTACCCAGGTCTTGTCTCAGTTACATGACACGGAAACTTTTAGAGAACGTTCGCTCACTCTCACGTGTGTGACACAATATGAAAAAAGTGGGGTTACACAAATTTATTCCCTCTGCGTAAAGAGGCGGTGACAGGAGCGGTAGCTGGGCACACTCTAACATTATGCCAAATACGATAGTAATGATGGAGAACCATGCAGGAACGGGGTAAACACAACAGAGAGAAAGGGAAAAAAAGTTGAAATCTATTCTAATACATCCGTCATTGTTTTATATTTTTCCTATTCCGTGTTAACAATATTACTATGTGAAACGGCCTTTCATGTAGTTACATGATCTTAGTAACCAGTATTAACTTCTTTATTAACACACATTTAATTTGTCAGCAAAACTGACGTTAGGATTTTTGTACTTAAGCAGCAGTCTCTGTAGACCCTTAGACATTCTAATCTATTTTGCAACTTCGAGTGTTCCCGTAAACTTAATGTCCCTAATGCATCGGTGATTTCTTATACTTGTTTCAACATTGGCTAGCGTAAAATCAACACAGCTTCGTGATCACATTTACAATTTAGAATGCCAAGAAGTTCTTTCTCGTACTAATGATAATCGACATTTTGAGATATGTACGTTTTAGTTGGGACCCGTGGTCTGAGGGTAGCGTCTTTGATTCATAATCAAAAAGTCTTCGGTCCCGGGTTCGATCCACGCTCCTGCATAAATTTTGATAAATAATCAGCATTGGCGGCCGAAGGCTTCCGGCGTAAGAAGTCAGCTTCATTCTGCCAACGGCCTTGTCAAAGAGGGCGGAGGAGTGAATAGAGGTTCAGGGCACTCTCTTGTCCTAGGGGTGGGAAAGTGCCCCTAAAGGCGGAAGAATCAGCAATGATCAACGACATGAGGATGCAGAAGGCAATGGAAACCACTTCATTAAAGACACGTAACGTGTATCCACAGGACATGTGGCCAGTAATTGAAGAAGTGTCACGATGATCCCTCCATTGGCAAAAGATTCCGGAATAGTCCCCCATTCGGATCTCCGGGAGGGGACTGCCATGGGGGAGGTTACCATGAGAAAAAGATTGGATAATCAAAAAAGGATAACGTTCTACGAGTCGGGGCGTGGAATGTCAGAAGCTTGAACGTGGTAGGGAAACTAGGAAATCTGAAAAGGGAAATGCAAAGGCTCAATCTAGATATAGTAGGGGTTAGTGAAGTGAAGTTTAAGGAAGACAAGGATTTCTGGTCAGATGAATATCGGGTAATATCAACAGCAGCAGAAAATGGTATAACAGGTGTAGGATTCGTTATGAATAGGAAGGTAGGGCAGAGGGTGTGTTACTGTGAACAGTTCAGTGACCGGGTTGTTATAATCAGAATCGATAGCAGACCAACACCGACAACGATAGTTCAGGTATACATGCCGACGTCGCAAGCTGAAGATGAACAGATAGAGAAAGTGTATGAGGATATTGAAAGGGTAATGCAGTATGTAAAGGGGGACGAAAATCTAATAGTCATGGGCGACTGGAATGCAGTTGTAGGGGAAGGAGTAGAAGAAAAGGTTACAGGAGAATATGGGCTTGGGACAAAGAATGAAAGAGGAGAAAGACTAACTGAGTTCTGTAACAAGTTTCAGCTAGTAGTAGCGAATACCCTGTTCAAGAGTCACAAGAGGAGGAGGTATACTTGGAAAAGGCCGGGAGACACGGGAAGATTTCAATTAGATTACATCATGGTCAGACAGGGATTCCGAAATCAGATACTGGATTGTAAGGCGTACCCAGGAGCAGATATAGACTCAGATCACAATATAGTAGTGATGAAGAGTAGGCTGAAGTTCAAGACATTAGTCAGGAAGAATCAATACGCAAAGAAGTGAGATACGGAAGTACTAACGAATGACGAGATATGTTTGAAGTTCTCTAACGCTATAGATACAGCAATAAGGAATAGCACAGTAGGCAGTACAGTTGAAGAGGAATGGAAATCTCTAAAAAGGGCCATCACAGAAGTTGGGAAGGAAAACTTATGTACAAAGAAGGTATCTGCGAGGAAACCATGGTTAACAGAAGAAATACTTCAGTTGATTGATGAAAGGAGGAAGTACAAATATGTTCCGGGAAAATCAGGAATACAGAAATACAAGTCGCTGAGGAATGAAATAAATAGGAAGAGCAGGGAAGCTAAGACGAAATGGCTGCAGGAAAAATGTGAAGACATCGAAAAAGATATGATTGTCGGAAGGACAGACTCAGCATACAGGAAAGTCAAAACAACCTTGGGTGCCATTAAAAGCAACGGTGGTAACATTAAGAGTGCAACGGGAATTCCACTGTTGAATGCAGAGGAGAGAGCAGATAGGTCGAAAGAATACATTGAAAGCCTCTATGAGGATGAAGATTTGTCTGATGTGATAGAGTAAGAAACAGGAGTCGATTTAGAAGAGATAGGGGATCCAGTATTAGAATCGGAATTTAAAGGAGCATTGGAGGACTTACGGTCAAATAAGGCAGAAGGGATAGATAACATTCCATCAGAATTTCTAAAATCATTGGGAGAAGTGGCAACAAAACGACTATTCACGTTGGTGTGTAGAATATATGAGTCTGGCGATATACCATCTGACTTTCGGAAAAGCATCATCCACACAATTCCGAAGACGGCAAGAGCTGACAAGTGCGAGAATTATCGCACAATCAGCTTAACAGCTCATGCATCGAAGCTGCTTACAAGAATAATATACAGAAGAATGGTAAAGAAAATTGAGAATGCGCTAGGTGACGATCAGTTTGGCTTTAGGAAAAGTAAAGGGACGAGAGAGGCAATTCTGACGTTACGGCTAATAATGGAAGCAAGGCTAAAGAAAAATCAAGACACTTTCACAGGATTTGTCGACCTGGAAAAAGCGATCGACAATATAAAATGGTGCAAACTGTTCGAGATTCTGAAAAAAGTAGGGGTAAGCTATAGGGAGAGACGGGTCACATACAATATGTACAACAACCAAGAGGGAATATTAAGAGTGGACGATCAAGAACGAAGTGCTCGTATTAAGAAGGGTGTAAGACAAGGCTGTAGCCTTTCGCCCCTACTGTTCAATCTGTACATCGAGGAAGCAATGACGGAAATAAAAGAAAGGTTCAGGAGTGGAATTAAAATACAAGGTGAAAGGATATCAATGATACGATTCGCTGATGACATTTCTATCCTGAGTGAAAGTGAAGAAGAATAAAATGATCTGCTGAACGGAATGAACAGTGTAATGGGTACGCAGAATGGTTTGAGAGTAAATCGGAGAAAGACGAAGGTAATGAGAAGTAGTAGAAATGAGAACAGCGAGAAACTTAACATCAGGATTGATGGTCACGAAGTCAATGAAGTTAAGGAATTCTGCTACCTAGGCAGTAAAATAACCAATGACGGACGGAGCAAGGAGGACATCAAAAGCAGACTTGCTATGGCAAAAAAGGCATTTCTGGCCAAGAGAAGTTTACTAATATCAAATACCGGCCTTAATTTGAGGAAGAAATTTCTGAGGATGTACGTCTGGAGTACTGCATTGTATGGTAGTGAAACATGGAGTGTGGGAAAACCGTAACAGAAGAGAATCGAAGCATTTGAGATGTGGTGCTATAGACGAATGTTGAAAATTAGGTGGACTGATAAGGTAAGGAATGAGGAGGTTCTACGCAGAATCGGAGAGAAAAGGAATATGTGGAAAACACTGATAAGGAGAAGGGACAGGATGATAGAACATCTGCTACGACATGAGGGAATGACTTCCATGGTACTAGAGGGAGCTGTAGAGGGCAAAAACTGTAGAGGAAGCCAGAGATTGGAATACGTGAAGCAAATAATTGAGGACGTAGGTTGCAAGTGCTACTCTGAGATGAAGAGGTTAGCAGAGGAAAGGAATTCGTGGCGGGCCGCATCAAACCAGTCAGTAGACTGATGACCAAAAAAAAAAAAAAAAAAAAAAAAGGTTTTATACATATGTGGTTATACTGTCACCAATACTGTATAAGGTACACAAAGGGAAACATTTATTTTAAATCTTGGATGCTACACTGAGTTTTCTAGTTTCTACCGATATTCGTCCACTCAACTCACTTTGATGAAAGTGATGCACTGATAGCCGCCCTAAGCTGCACGACCACGATGTTACCCATTGCCAGAGGCCTCATTCTGATTCGGTATGGAGCAGCATGGCGTCAGTGCAATACTTTCCCACCCATTGTCTAAATATTCCTCGCTGCTCCAATATTAATTTATTTCTTGGATGGCTCGTCCTCTCTACTTAACATTGTTTCCTCGACTTGATTTCTAACACTCATATCTTCTTGCTTGAACATGTCTCGGATCTCCTTCTTCGTGACAAAAGTTATTTTTTCGGCAAATATATATTCATCTTTTCTTTCGGTAAGGCTACTTTTATTTATCTTCCTTGGTGACTTGTTTACCAGCCTGCTTACACTTGTGGCTACTCATGAAAACGCTGTACATCCCTTACGTTCATCTTTCTTCAACTAGTTTTTTTTTCATCGAGTATCATCGGTATCTGCTGCTTTATACGTAACGGTCCAGTTTTGTCCTAATTAACCACCTACCTAGTTTTGACGCGTTTCTTCATACAGTGGAGGCCTTACGGGTAGGGCACAGATTACTGTGGATCTTAGCACTGAGTAGGTAGAACAGTTGTTTACCCTTTGGTCGTTTTCTTAAAGAGTTGTGCTAAAGTCACTTCATGCATTGGTCATTCACTTCGCAATTTCACGGACGGATGGTCCCCCATAGCCTTCCGAAGCTAACAGTCGGTCTCTCTTATTCCACATCAAGGTCATTGAATGCTAACATTTCTTCCTTCCTTTGCTGTTTCAGTGTCACGCCCGTGGCATTATATAGTAATTAGATTCTTTATTACAGAATAACAGAAGAGTCTGTAGCTGCTTTTCATTCACTTTTTCGTCTTGTACTTTTCGTGAGATCAAGTCCTAATTTAACATACCGTCCTATTGCCACTACCTTCCGCCTATACTTTCAGTTTCCTAATTTTACTTCTGTAATGGAATATAACTGAAACGGTGTACGATACGGGATGATGCTGACTTCCTAACAGTTCTGGCTGGTGAAACAAAGACATTTATTGTCTTCCAGCGTACTCATCGCTTGTCTTCTTAACAGATAATCGGCGATCGTTTCTGTACGTGAAGTGTTAAGTCAGACGGACACTTGTCTGGCTTTGCCATTTATGCGTCAGATGTTATACGCGTCATGTTACGCGTCAGCTTGGTGCCCCATGAAGATCCTCAATAACACAGGCTACTGGAAATTTTTTCACATCACAGTTATAGGTTATACAAAATGACTACACAGAGATTTAGGTAAGACTACAGGTCCTTAAGACAAGTTTCCTTTCATTTAAATTGTACAGGATCCGGTAGTCTTTACGGCGGAAGCTTCTTGACGACGCTTCCTCCACTGGTTTCGACTCGAGATGTAAGAGCAAGACGATTGCTCTAAAATGTTACCGTTACAGCTACCGTATTTACGACGCTGTTAGCAGAATGTGTTGGAAATCATTAAACAGTCCAGTTTTGTATCAAACGAATGACGGTTTCTTTTACGTAAATTTTCGGATAAGTAAAACATATTTTGCTCTTCATAAATTTAATTTTAACAGTTTTACATTCCTTTGATCTATTTTGTGCGGCAAGTATCTGATATCTCACTAGCAATTTATTACTGCAGAGAAATGCTTCGTTTCAGCTGAAAAACTGTGATACGTGAGGCGTGCTACTTCTACAAAGTGAGTTGAGGCTTAGAAAGATGTTTCACTTCTTGTAGGCGATTAACCTCTCACATAATCCGACATACTGTACCCGCGAAAAGCCTCTGACTATTTCAGAGAGAGAGAGAGCGAGAGAGAGGATGTAGGTTTAATTCAACTAGCAGTGAGCCCCCCGTGGGAAATCATGTCTGCCTCAGGTGTTCGCTGAGTGCTTCTAATATTAGGTGAAGTGGTATGATGTAATTCCAATTCTTCTCACGCTGGTATCATCTCGCAGTGTCTGCCGTATTGGCTTTCTTACGTCTCAGCCCAGGTGCGTTCCGTGCTGCTAAATCGGCTGCCCCACCTTACCGCCTGCTTCTTACGGTCCGTTAAACACTTCAGCGGATCTTATTTTCTGCGCTCTCCAACTGCTCTCCGTCCTTCGTCTTCAACTTTACTGGGTATCTCACGGATTGCACCATCTATACTTTCCCGACTTCATGTACTTTTCCCTTTCCTCCGTTTATTTTTTTTCTCATTGTCAAAGGACATCTGCTCTGTTCCAGTAGTTTAATCTCTGGGTCTAACATCTCTCCTCCTTCACAGTGGATCATAACTTGCTTAGTTGAAACTGTTCGTAGAATGTTCCTTTAAGCCATATTTTTCACATTTTAATTCTGCGAACACATCCGAGTACATCCGCAAGGAATACGATTCATGATATGTGAATATGTTTGATTGTAGTTTCCCTATATATTTAAGTGGTTAAGTAAAATGTATCGCACTAGACTAATTTGAAACCACTCTATCAAAAGGGAATGAAAAATTTTGTTTTAAGGTCTTTTTCTCATAACAGGGAAACAAACTGACGCTTTCTGTCGGCATTGGGTGCAGCGAAAAAGACGCAATTAGAGTACTTGTTTGTAGCGAAAGTGAAAATATATACCAAAACACCACAGATAATGCAACTGACGACTCTTAGGAGTCGCTCACTATATCTCAGATTGCTGCATTAATGTAACCTAAACGAGGGGAGAGCCATCTGCCAGTATTGGGGTGTATTTTCCTGCACAACAGAATGTGAATGTCGAAAAAATTTGAAACCATACACTGATAAGCCAAAATATGGTGACCACTGCCCATCTCAATGGTGGATGCCGCCTGGTGGCGTTCTGAGCATATGACGCGGTAACAATAGTATGTAAGCGGAGCAGACATGGACGGGGGATCACCCTAGCGAAGATATAGGCTGCAACGGGCGAATTCCATTCAGATAAGCGACTTTTAGGGAGGGCAGATTATTAATACCAAGAATCTGTGAACGAGTATCCCAAAAACGGCGAATCTCGTCGAATACTCACTTTGTGCTGTCGTGAGCATCTACGGAAACAGACAGGGCAATGAAACTACCACAAAGCGTTAAATAGTTGGACGTCCACGACTCGTCACAGGACGTGGAGTTCGGAGGCTTCTCTCCCCTATGAAGCAGAATAGATGGTGATCTGTGGCATCTCTGCCGAAAGAACACATTGCTTTTGAACGCACATTTGTTTCGGAGTACATTGTTCATCGTACATTGTTGAACATGGAGCTCCGCAGCAAACCATCCCTACGTGTTCACATGTTGATGCAACGGTACCTACAATTAAGATTGCAGTGGACACCGGACCTTCGAGATTTGACAGTCGATCAATGGATACGTGTCGGCTCTCCAGTTGAAAAACACTTTTGCTACAGTAGGTCGATGGTCGTCTCCACAAACACCGTCATCGAGGTGAGCGGCAGCTCGAAACGTGCAGCGCCCTACGGACGCCTGCTGGAGGGAGCAGTATGGTGCTATGGAAGACATTCTCCTGTGCTTGCACGGGACCTGTGGTGCCACTTCGGCGACTGGCGCTTCGATGAGGTAAAATGATGATGATGATTAGGACAACATAACACCCAGTCCCTGAGCGGAGAACATCTCCGACCCAGCCGGGAATCGAACCCAGGCCCTTAGGATTGACATTCCATCGCGCTGACCACTCAGTTACCGGGGTCGAACGGGACTTGTGGTAGTAATCGAAGACACGCTGACAGCTGTGAACAACCTGCATCCCTTCATACTTGATGTCTTCCACAAAGCGATATCGTCTTTCATCAGTAAAACTGTCTGTGTCTCGGAAGTTCAAGAATGTTACAGCGGTTTGACGAGCATTGTAATGAACTCACCTTGGTGTCTCGGCCACCAAGTTAGCCTGATGTAAATCCTATGGAACTCATCTGGCTTGGTGTTGGGCAACATCACCTCGTAGGCAAATCAGAGACCCAGTATTTACGCGTACTTCATGGCCTGTGCTTACACATCTAATGCCAGATACAAACTGTCGGATCGCTGATACGCAGAACCAGTAACGTATTTCGTTCCAAAGGCGGACAACCGTGCTGTTAACCAGATGGTCATAATGTTTTCGCTCATCAGCGTATATCTGAGGAGACCTGCAAATGGTTTGTGTAATGTATAACTGATGTAGCATTCGGTGTAAATGGTATCAATTGGTGAATGTGATGTACACGTACAGTCGAACAAATGATTGCAATTTCAGAAAAATCGAGTAGTTTTCAAGAGAAAAATATTTACAATTTCAGCAAGTCTGTACCGTACTGGTCCACTTCTGCCCTTCATAAAAGCAGTTATTTGGCTGTCATTGACTGATGAATTGCTGGATGTCACCATGAGGTATATTGAACCAAATTCAAAACGTGATACAACACATGCAACTCTCCATTGAACTTCCTCAACGTACTCCAAATCAGCAAGGACAAGCGTAGTGTAGGCAGTCTCTTTAGTAGATCTGTTAAGTTTTGTAAGTGTTCAGCCAATAGAACTGAGCCTTTGGTTTGCCTTCCCCACAACATTTTCTGTGTGTTCTTTCCAGTTTAAGTTGTTCGTAATAGTCACTCCTAGGTATTTATTTGAATTTACGGCCTTTAGACTTGACTAGTTTATCGTGTACCGAATTTTAACGGATTTCTTTTAACATTCATGTGGATGACCCCACACTTTTCATTATTTAGGGTCACATGCCAATTTTTCACCATTCAGATATCTTTTCTAAACTGTTTTGCAATTTGTTTAGATATTCTGAGGACTTTAAAAAGTCGATAAACGAGTGCGTCATCTGCAAAAGACCTAAGACAGTTTCTCGGATTGTCTTCTAAATCGTTTATATAGATGAGGAAAAACGAAGGACCTGTAACACAACCTTGAGGAAAGCCAGCAATCACATCTGTTTCCGTCAATTACTACGAAGTGTGACCTCTCTGACAGAAAATCACGAATCCAGTCACTTAACAGAGACGATATTCTATAACCACGCAATTTCACTACAAGCCGATTGTGTGGTTAAGTGTCAAAAGACTTGTGGAAATCTACAAATACGGAATGTATCTGAAATCCCAATACTTTGTGTATGAAAAGAGCTAGTCGTGTTTCAGAAGAACGATGTTTTCTAAATCCTTGTTGACGGTGTGTAAATCGACCGTTCTCTTCGAGGCAATTCATAATGTTCGAACACAATATATGTTCCAAAATCCTGATGCATATCTACGTTAATGAGATGGACCTGTAATTTAGTGGGCTACTCCTACTGCATTTATTGAATATTGGTGTGACCTGTGCACCTTATTAGTCTTTGGTTATGGATCATACGTCGAGGGAGCGGTTATATATTATTGTCAAGTAAGGAGCTAATGCATCAGCATACTCTGAAAGGAACCTAATTGATATACAGTCTGGATCAGAGGACTTGCTTTTCTTAAATGATTTAAGTTGTTTCACCACTCCGAGAATATCTACTTCTAAGTTACTCACGTTGGCAACTGCTCTTAATTCGAGTTCTGGAATGTCTTCGTTTTCTTTGGAGAAGGAATTTCGAAAGGATGTGTGTAGTAACTCTGCTTTCGCAGCACTGTTGTCGACAGATTTGCCATGCCTATCACTCAGAGGAGTTTGTTTCTTGCCGCTAGCATACTTTACATAAGACCAGAATCTCTTTGGATTTTCGGCAAGGTTTCGAGATAAGCATCTCGCATTGATATCTGCACTGAAATAGCCAGTCTTGGAGAGTTTGAGTTCATTTGAATTTGGCATGGTTTTTTCGCTGTTTCTGAAACAGTATTGTGACCCGTTTTATGTACCAAGGGGGACCAGATCTGTCGTTTGTAAATTTATTTAGCATAAATCTCTCAACTGCTGTCGATACTATTTCTCTGAACGTAAGCCATATCTCTACACTTACATTTTTAATTTGGAAGGAGTGGAGATTGTCTCTCATGAAGGAGTCAAGTGAATTTTTATCTCATTTTTTGAATAGGTATACCTTTCGTTTATTTTTGAAGGATTTGGGGCTTACAGTAAACAATCTCGCTACGACAACCCTATGTTCACTAATCCCTGTATCAATTTTGATGATCCTTACTAGCTCTGGATTATTTGTTGTTAAGAGGTCAAGTGTGTTGTCGCAACCGTTTACTATTCGCGTGGGCTCATGAACTAACCATAATAATTTCCAGAGAATATGTTTAGCACAATTTTTGGATGAAGTGTTATGCGTACATTCGAATTTATACATGTATTTTCGGCAACTTATCGAGGGTAAATTAAAGCCACCACCAATTACAACTCTATGAGTCGGGTACATGTTTGAAATTAAAGTTTTATTTGAACTTTTCAGCAGTTGTATCATCTGAGTTTCCAGGGCGGTGAAAGGATCCAATTATTATTTTATTCCTGTTGCTAAGAATGACCTCTACCCATCATATCTCACAGGAAATATCTACTTAAATGTCGCTATAAGATAAACTATTTCTAACTGCAACAAGTACGGCAATGCCAACTGTGTTTAGCTCTGTTTATAACATTCTTTCTGAACACCGTTAGTTTCTTCGCAGATACTTCAACTGAACTTATCTCTGGCTATAGCCAGCGTTCATTGCCTATAACGATTGTACATCAGTGCTTTATATTAGCGCTTGGACCTCTGGTACTTCCCATCGCAGCAAAAGAGGGGCTCTGAGCACTATGGGACTTAACATCTATGGTCATCAGTCCCCTAGAACTTAGAACTACTTAAACCTAACTAACCTAAGGACAGCACACAACACCCAGCCATCACGAGGCAGAGAAAATCCCTGACCCCGCCGGGAATCGAAGCCGGGAACCCGGGCGTGGGAAGCGAGAACGCTACCGCCCCATCGCAGCTATGACAATTTACAACTGATGCACCGACGGTTCCTGTATCTACGTTTTCCCTATGTTCAACCTGCACCCTTTGAGACTTAAGCCCTCTTTGTATTTCCCGAGATCTTCTAACCTAAAAAACCACCCAGTTCTCTCCACACACACCCTCCGCTATCCTTATCGCCGCCTCATACCTGTAGTCGACTCCTGGCCTATTCAGAGGAACCAGAAACCACACCATCATATGACGCAAGTCGGGGAATTTGCAGCCTTCACGATCGCAGAACCGTCTGAAACTCGGCTCTGTACCAGAGGTCCCCAACAATCGGTCCTGTCGATTATGCCGCAAATGGTGGGCTCTACTTTTATTTCGCAAGCAAGACTGGCAGCCGTTACCACTTCTGTTAGCCGCTTGAAACCAGAGAGAATCTCTTCCGTTCCAAAACGACACACATCATTGGTATCTACGTGAGTCACCACCTGTAGTTATCTGACCCTATGCAACCGGAGCGATCCCTTTCATCTACACCTACATCCACATGGATACCCTGGATATCACATTTAAGTGCCTGACGAAGAGCTAATCGAACCACGTTTACAATAATTCTCTGTTATTTAAATCTCCGCTCGCGGAAAAAAAGGAATACCTAAATCTTTCCGTGCGAGCTCTGATTTCCGTTATTTTATTATGATGATCGTTTCTTCCTGTGTAGGTCGGCGTCAACAAAATATTTTCCCATTCAGAGGAGAAAAATGGTGACTGAAATTTCGTGAGAAGGTTCTGCGGAAACGAAAAACGCCTTTGTTTTAATGATCTTCACCCTAAATCCTGTATCTTTTCAGTGGCACTCTCTGGTATGACTCCACGCGGTGCACATGGAGGGCACACTGACTTTCTTCCCCTCCTTGGGTGCCATGTCTCTAAGGAGCTCCATAACGCGCCTAACATTGGAGCTCCCAAGTAACAACTACCCCACCCTCTGTGAGTGCCCGGATCTTGCAAACTGAGAGGTTCTGTCTGAATCTGGACGAGCGATTGTATCTGGCTGAGGGACAGTGCCAGCCACAGACAGGACCTGGAATTTAAATCAGACTAACCGCCCAGGGAAGTCTTTCTCCGTCTGCCAAGCTCCGAGTCGACCTCCCTGATACCAATATTGCCTCTGTGTATCATAAAACGCTCAAAGGACTACGGACTGGGCCTTAGGGCCGGGGAGCATTGACCTTTTATTATTCACAAAATTTATTGCTGTCAATCAACAGAAATAACAATTACCATAAACTTCAAGTGAGAGAACATTTGTACATGAAGCCCATCTGTTGGCTTTAAATACTAAAGAAAGTATAACAACTTTTCAAATGAGAAAGATAATACCTTTTTATAAAAAATAGAATACATTGAATCCCTAAAAGGGCTACCGTAAGTTCACTTACAGACAGTTTTAAAACCTACGGCCAAACTTTCAGGAAACAATCCTTACACACAAATAAAGAAAAGATGTTATGTGGACATGTGTCCGGAATCGCTTAATTTCCATGTTAGAGCTCATTATAGTTTCGTCAGTCTTTCTCGATTCACCGCCAGTTGGCCCAATTGAAGGAAGGTAATGTTGACTTCGGTGCTTGTGTTGACATGTGACTCATTGCTCTACAGTACTAGCATCAGCAGGTAAGTGTTCATCACGAACGTGGTTTTTGCAGTCAGTGCAATGTTTACAAATGAGGAGTTGGCAGATGCTCATTTGATGTATGGATTAGCACGGGGCAATAGCCGTGGCGCGGTACGTTTGTATCGAGACAGATTTCCAGAACGAAGGTGTCCCTACAGGAAGACATTCGAAGCAATTAATCGGCGTCTTAGGGAGCACGGAACATTCCAGCCTATGACTCGCGACTGGGGCAGACCTAGAACGACGAGGACACCTGCAATGGACGACGCAATTCTTCGTGCAGTTGACGATAACCCTAATGTCAGCGTCAGAGAAGTTGCTTCTGTACAAGGTAACGTTGACCACGTCACTGTATGGAGAGTGCTACGGGAGAACCAGTTGTTTTCGTACCATGTACAGCGTGTGCAGGCACTATCAGCAGCTGATTGGCCTCCACGGGTACACTTCTGCGAATGGTTCATCCAACAATGTGTCAATCCTCATTTCAGTGCAAATGTTCTCTTTACGCATGAGGCTTCATTCCAACGTGATCAAATTGTAAATTTTCACAATCAACATGTGTGGGCTGACGAGAATCCGCATGCAATTGTGCAAACACGTCATCAACACAGATTTTCTGTGAACGTTTGGCAGGCATTGTTGGTGATGTCTTGATTGGGCCCCATGTTCTTCCACCTACGCTCAATGGAGCACGTTATCATGATTTCATACGGGATACTCTACCTGTGCTGCTAGAACATGTGCCTTTACAAGTACGACACAACATGTGGTTCATGCACGATGGAGCTCCTGCACATTTCAGTCGAAGTGTTCGTACGTTTCTCAACAACAGATTCGGTGACCGATCGATTGGTAGAGGCGGACCAATTCCATGGCCCCCACGCTCTCCTGACCTCAACCCTCTTGACTTTCATTTATGGGGGCATTTGAAAGCTCTTGTCTACGCAACCCCGGTACCAAATGTAGAGACTCTTCGTGCTCGTATTGTGGACGGCTGTGATACAATACGCCATTCTCCAGGGCTGCATCACCGCATCAGGGATTCCTTGCGACGAAGGGTGGCTGCATGTATCCTCACTAACGGAGGCCATTTTGAACATTTCCTGTAACAAAGTGTTTGAAGTCACGCTGGTACGTTCTGTTGCTGTGTGTTTCCATTCCATGATTAATATGATTTGAAGAGAAGTAATAAAATGAGCTCTAACATGGAAAGTAAGCGTTTCCGGGCACATGTCCACATAACATATTTTCTTTCTTTGTGTGTGAGGAATGTTTCCTGAAAGTTTGGCCGCACCTTTTTGTAACACTCTGTACATATTAAAGGGTTACCTGAACCGTGAATAGCTGTATTCTCTATTAACAAATAATGAGCAAATAACAATTCCCAGTAAGAGAACGTTTAACATGAAGCCTATCAGTTGGATTTTATTACCAAAGAATGTATAACAACTTTTCAAATCAGAAAGGTAATACTTCTTCCATAGAAAATTGAAAACACTGCACGCCCAAAGGACTATCGTAAGTTCATTTACAGACAGTTTTAAAACCTTGCCCAAATATATTCGTTTAAAAGAAACAGTAACCTTACATACGGACTCCCAACTAGACAGGTAATAATATACATCACACACTTCTCTTACAAATAGTTCCCAGCTCGCGGCGTCGGCCAAGAGCAGACATGAACGTCGTGCCGAGCAGCCAATTGGGGCCACACCTGGTTGTGGCCGGCCACTGTGGCCGAGCGGTACTAAGCATTTCAGTCCGGAACCGCGCTGCTGCTACGGTCGCAGGTTCGAACCCTGCCTCGGGCATGGATGTATATGATGTCCTTCGATTAGTTAGGTTTTAGTAGTTGTAAGTCTAGGGGACTGATGACGTCAGATGTTAAGTCCCATAGTGCTCAGAGCCATCTGAACCATTTTTTTTATACTGATTGTGCCGTTCGGGCCCGATTTATCGGCTCTACCGAGGGCACAATGTACGTTACTCCCAGATGCCCCTCCCCCCGAACGGTTAACGCAGAGGGCTGTCACTGGGTGCACCTGGGCCTTAACGGAACGTTCAGTTCCGTCAGGTGAACGAACAAGCGAGATCACGAAGATGTAGCCGAGACCCACCACCTAGGTAAAGATCTAGAACAAATTGTCAACAATTATAGTCCAACAAATTGCGTGTGCTGACGGAGCAACAACATGCTACAACCAAATGTCTCGAATAGTGCTACGTTAATAAAACCATGATCAATCACTTAAAAGAACTTTAAATAAAAAGGAATAGTAACAGTATCGCAAGAGTTAAAACAATTTGCGACTGATAAATTTAGCTTACAAGTAACAATTAAACAAGACTGAGGGTTGAGATATTTTAAGAAACCGATTGAGCTCACTTCCAGACCTGATGCCCCCCTCCCCCCCCCCCCCAAAAAAAAACAAACCAAATGATATTTAATCCGTACGATAATAGAGCCCTTGGAGGATGCCGACATTCGAACTTCGGCACAAGTGTCAGACGGAGTTAGCGTGCTTTGGAACATCATACAGTTCAAGATCCACAATATTGTTTGGAACAAATTAAACACTCGGTTTTAAAACATTATACACAATAAGCCCCACGGCTTGGATGGTAAGGCAGAATGCCGACGCTACCAGACATCAAGCAAGAACAGTTCGTTCAGAATGATGCAACAAATTGGGTAGCGTCCGACCACAACATGGATTATTAACAGATTTTCATAACTGAGCACTCGCTAATAATTTGTCTCAGGTCAGATACACTTGCAAATACGCAGAAAGGACAGGGCCAGTGAAAGACATAAACAGAATGGTGTCACCTTGTCAGGTAAGCGAAATAATCGTCCAACAGCCTCGGAGAACTAGGTCTCCACTACAATCTCCCAATAAGATGTAATCCGTTAACGGCCACCAACTGCTTGGCTGCACAGACCATCTCAAGACACATCCGTTGCAACTGTCCCTGTACAAAGCCTTTTCAAGACACCTCTACACCGACCGGGTTCTCTACCCTTCTCGAGCAATCGCACCGTCTCCTACCCACCTCCAAACGTCCTCTCACGCTCCCCTGTCGATCCGATCACGTCCGCGCCACGTCGCGACCGACCCACAAGCGCCGGAAAGTTAGCCTCCCTGAACGAATATCGATAGCTGCAAAGCCGGCATGTCTCACTCCCCCTCGAACACGGATGAGTGGTCAACCTCAGTGCGAGCATTACTGGGCTGGTCACCGGGGCTAGCTAGCTGTGCTGGACGTCCGCTGCATCCGCATGGACGGCCCACAACAATGACCCCTATCCATTGCAGCTTCAAGCTGTGTAACCAGAGCGATCATAGCCTGGAGCTGGGAGCGAAGTGTCACCAACTCGGCTAGCATCCACACACCGCCATCATAATCCCTATCCATACTAAAGACCATGGAAAACTACACTACACAGACAAATATGACAATAGACACGAGCTATGTAACTCTGTTGTAGACACGAAGGAAAACGCAATAACTGTGTCTAGTGAAAAAAAGAAAAGAAAGAAAGATTAACACCCAGAGATTCGAAAACAAAGCTATCAAAACATACAGGTAAGACTAAATAATTCACTGATTAAGAGCTGGAATGTGACACAAGATCGGTTGACTTGCCGACGCAGACGAAATCGTGAGAACTGCGTCTATTAAATACTAAATTAACACACAGAAATTCAAGACACTTAACTAGCAAAGCACACAGATGAAACTATACAATTAATTTTTGGTTAGGAAATCGTAAAATGCTGGAACATCGGTTACTTCCCTGTGGCTGCTTATATCTCGGAAGGCTGCTACATATGAGGTTCACTTGATGTTGACATGAACATATTTTAAAATATATTTTGTGTAGGTGCTGCTGAACAGCTTTCAGGAAAACTAAGAATTGTATTGTAACATATACAACAGTATTATTATTTTTGTTGAAGAAAATAGATTTATGGACAACATCTAAGCATCTTCAGGTCTCAGGAAGTGACTCAGCTACGCATTACCACAGTTACAGTACCAAATGTAACTTACAGAGAGTCTTACAACTATTGCTAACGGCCTATGAGTACAATTATGCCCTGACGAACATCAGAGGTGCTCGTGTCCACACAATTCCCATATTGTGAACTCTTCAGTTAGTGGGGTATAGTCAGTGTCGCCTCACCTATCCAACATCACCCACCAACAGAAAATGATAATAACCAGGGTCAACTTCTACCAGCTTTTCTGTTCTTTTGTAAATACACTCCTGGAAATTGAAATAAGAACACCGTGAATTCATTGTCCCAGGAAGGGGATCTTGCTGGCCAGGGTAGTTGACTTACACCTTCTAGAGCACGTTGGGTGGCACGGGATACATGCGGACGTGCATGGTCCTGTTGGAACAGCAAGTTCCCTTGCCGGTCTAGGAATGGTAGAACGATGGGTTCGATGACGGTTTTGATGTAACGTGCACTATTCAGTGTCCCCTCGACGATCACCAGTGGTGTACGGCCAGTGTAGGAGATCGCTCCCCACACCATGATGCCGGGTGTTGGCCCTGTGTGCCTCGGTCGTATGCAGTCCTGATTGTGGCGCTCACCTGCACGGCGCCAAACACGCATACGACCATCATTGGCACCAAGGCAGAAGCGACTCTCATCGCTGAAGACGACACGTCTCCATTCGTCCCTCCATTCACGCCTGTCGCGACACCACTGGAGGCGGGCTGCACGATGTTGGGGCGTGAGCGGAAGACGGCCTAACGGTGTGCGGGACCGTAGCCCAGCTTCATGGAGACGGTTGCGAATGGTCCTCGCCGATACCCCAGGAGCAACAGTGTCCCTAATTTGCTGGGAAGTGGCGGTGCGGTCCCCTATGGCACTGCGTAGGATCCTACGGTCTTGGCTTGCATCCGTGCGTCGCTGCGGTCCGGTCCCAGGTCGACGGGCACGTGCACCTTCCGCCGACCACTGGCGACAACATCGATGTACTGTGGAGACCTCACGCCCCACGTGTTGAGCAATTCGGCGGTACGTCCACCCGGCCTCCCGCATGCCCACTATACGCCCTCGCTCAAAGTCCATCAACTGCACATACGGTTCACGTCCACGCTGTCGCGGCATGCTACCAGTGTTAAAGACTGCGATGGAGCTCCGTATGCCACGGCAAACTGGCTGACACTGACGGCGGCGGTGCACAAATGCTGCGCAGCTAGCGCCATTCGACGGCCAACACCGCGGTTCCTGGTGTGTCCGCTGTGCCGTGCGTGTGATCATTGCTTGTACAGCCCTCTCGCAGTGTCCGGAGCAAGTATGGTGGGTCTGACACACCGGTGTCTATGTGTTCTTTTTTCCATTTCCAGGAGTGTAGTTTGTAGTACAGTACAATATCTCATTTTCATCTGCTGCTTCTTGCCATTTTATGATATTGCCCTTTTATAGACCCTATATATAGCCTATCTGCCTTCCAGCTTTCCCTTCTTTGCTTATTATTGATTTTCCAAACTCCCAACGCCTCCTTCGCCTTTTTGTAAGCCGTATCTACCTTTTCCCAAGTTACATACTTTTCCATTGACTTGCATTACTTATCTAGCCGTTCCTACTTAGACCTTTCGCACTTGCCCTTGATCTCATTTTTGAACTTTATATTGAGTCTCACCTAGTTTAGTTACCGTACGTTCATACTTTCTCCTTTTATAAGGTAAATTTCATATCTTCTGTGACATCCAAGGATTTTTTATACGCTTTGTCTTTTTACCTACTTGTTCCTCTGTTACCTTCTATGTTTCATCTTTAATTTAACCACTTATCTGCTACTGTGTTCCTTTCATCTATTCAAATCAATCTTGCTTAATGTTCCGTTTAAAAATCTCAGCAATCTTTCTTCTGATGCTTCCTGTCAGATCAAAACTGTGAGCTGGATCGAGACTCCAATTTATTATCTTTGTTTTCGATGGTAACTGCTCCACTGGCGGAAGTGAGGCTGTGCGGAGGTGTCGTGCGTCGTGCTTGAGTATCTCCGTAGTTGGAGCACTTACCCACGAAATGCAAATGTCATGAGCTCGAGTTTTAGTCTGGTACACAGTTTTAATCTGCCAGGAAGTTTCATACCACCGTACACTCCGCTGCAGAATGAAAATTTCATCCTGGAACCTCTGTTTCTTTCAGCTCATCCAGTTCCTATCCCCCCCCCCCCCCCACCCAATTTCCTGGCTTTTCGAAAGTTCTACAGTTTCAGTCTGCAGTCAGAATACATAGAGATCCTTCCCTTACATTATTGGTAACTTTTGATGTTAGTAGTTCCTTCGCGCTTCTCGCATTCACACTTCAATCTGCATTGTCTCAGATTTGACTTAGATGCAATACGCCTTTCAGTTGTTCCAAATATCCTCTGGTCTTCATTCTTGCCCACGAATTTTCACTGGGAAAATACTGATGTCCGGTCCTCTACTCTGGATTTCTCTAATCTATGCACATTTTCTCCACGATTCCAGCTATATGGAGGAAGTAATTAAAGAAAGCCCTCCTAACAAACTGACTGCTAACACTCAGCACTGACTTGAATGACAAAAATTTGGAAGTCAACTCAGCAGCAACAAAATATAGGAATATCACTGATTGGTTCTTGTAAGAGGAATGAATAAATCTGCTGCAGCAAACTCTTTTAATCTTGATGGATTAACCGGAAATAATAGTGTGTGATGAGACACCATGAACGGTTTCACCTTTTGATAGGGCTTGTAGGGAGCCAAAATACAGCAAATATGTTTCTCCTAATGCAAAAAGTAGTGTGTTTCATAAAATTTGTGCTTCCTTGCACCTAAGCGGATGTAATTTAAATGAATATATTATACCAAATTACTGAACAATTAGTCAGGAATGTACATACCCCACTGTGAATTATCTCTACCTCTCCTCTAGAATTAGGCGTCACTTGTAACTAAGTAAAATTGTAGAATGTAAATGTTATTATGATATCTCCACCTCGTCTTTATCTCGTGGCATGACCGATCTTTGTCTCTCTACTTGGAAGTTTGACATTGGAAGTACATGATACTGAAATCATTCTCATTGAGATCTTCTTCACTTCACTGATTCAACCCTAGAGATTTCAAACACCTGTCAAAAATAACATTATCACTATCAGGAACATACACAGTCTTGAAATTAAACTCTTGAAGATACAAGGCCTACCTGGCGAAACAATGATGAGTCAACTTCTGACTCGTTATTTCTCTGGTCAGATAACACCAAAATTTCCCGAAACGCATGCTACAGCTAGAGCTTGAAGCTCAGTGTCTGAACAGCTGTGTTCACACTTATTGAAAACCTGGCTGACAAAAGTGATAGTATAATGCTTCCACTCTATCTATTTCATATTCCTGGATTAATTCAGCTCCAACGTCACGTTTATATATGTCTATAATAATGCCTTCTTGAATTTCAGCATTAACATCACTGGTAACATCACATTCTCCTTGACTACAAGACTTGCCAACTGATTCAGTAGATAATGCATTACGACTCCCCCGAGTAGATGCAGCTGACAAGATATCTGCATCAGACTTTCGACAACTTTGAATTCTTCTCTTTGCCTACAGCTCTCAAAAATATTAGCTTCAAGAAAAGCCCAAGCAACTATCTGAAAATAAGCTCAGAAGACGCCAAGTGACAAGAAAAATACATAAGACCCGAATTCCAGAAAAAGGTAGACCTAAAACTTTACAGTAATCATGAACAAATCAATTAATTCTGAAGGCAATAATGAATACAGCTCAAAACGTTCTGTCACTTCCATCAAGAGCAAGCGAGACATTTAACAGAAAATATGCTATATGTAACAACGTAGAAAAATCACTATCACCATATAAATGAGATAGTTAAAAATTCCTTGCAATTTTGTTCGTCAGAAGCATTGGCTAATTATACTTAAGAGCGTGAAACGTTTCAGCATCACATCAGTACACATCTTAGGCACTATGCATGGAAGTCTGGACGTAAGTCCCAAGAATAGTTTCTCAAAAGCAGCTAATAAGTAACTAAAGGAGATGAAGTATATTGTAACTAAAACGTTTAAAATGCTTGACTCACCTGAAAATGTCTCTGAAACAAAGCGACTAGCATCACCATTACGGGGTACTGAACAAAATCATTCAATAAATTTCATCTCTGTCTGGTCCCACACACAATCAACTGCTGCAGTAGAGCACATGAGTTCCTTACATACTCTTGTTCCCTGAGAAGCGAATTCGCAATTTGAACAAAATAGATGTCACCAATGTGCTCAGTAGACATATATCCAACTACCTAACAACGAAATGACTGAGCATTAGCTCTCACACAGTGACAGTAATACTAATTTATATTAATATAAAATTTATATTAATATAAAATAATATATATTAATTTATGATATTAATTTAAAAATTAACATCACCTCTTAAGGCAAAGAACAGTTAATTCAACACCCTGCAACAAAATTTTCATCACATAGTAAGAGAAAGTTTTGAGCCACGTATGCACATTATCCCACCCTGCAGCGGTCCCACAGAAGTCACTCTTTCACTTTGATACTTTTAAGTATTTGCAAAGACGATAATTGTCACTTGTCATTTAAATTTGAATAAATAGATACTAACTACATCACAAAGTCCCAAATCTTTTCTCAGATTTCACACCTACTTGTTTCAAATCACAGACATTTTCTAGTAAATAACTATTAACAAAGCTGGATTTCAGTCAAATCATGAGTAACAATCAAAAACTGTCCCACAGTAGTGTACCAATTAAACAAGGCAAATAGCATGAGCCTAGAAACAAACAAAAGATTTGTCTCCAATAAGCGTGTGTTTCCCGCAGTTGTTCATAAATAAACTTGATAATGCAATTTTAAGCTTTTTTCGCACTTAGTTTACTTTCCCAATTTAATAGAGTTATTTGAAGCTTGCAGGTGTAGCTGTATGATAACAGAAAACGAAAAAAACTGACTTTCAGAACAGTGCACAAGGGTTCCATTGGTTTTCGCAAAACACACACAATCATCCATGAAAATTCCCTACAGAAGAAGAAATGAACTGTCTTTTTCAAATGCATACTATCCTCTGTTATCAGTTTGTATAATGAATCCTGTAATATACTGTGTACCTGACAGATAGCTGGTTTAGTGAAAATAAAATTTATACCTGGGAAACGAAAAGTTTGATGTATTTGATTAAATTATTTATTAAATAATAAAATGTAGGTGTGTGTTAAGAAATATCCCAAAAGTAATCCCTGTTCATTAGCAAGGCACAGTCGAACAGGTGTAAGCTGGAAGACACTGACTTGGTGAAGCACCAAATAGAATGTCTTGCACTAGATTCTATCTTGTCAGGCTCGAACAGATGTGAGATGTATGAGCATGGTAAAATGAATAGAATGGCCCCGAAAATGAACATCGAATGTTGCCTTGATCAGAAGTCCACCTTTCTCCAACCATATTGACCCACAAAATACTTTTACAGCCCTGTCTGACAGAGACAAACTTAACACAGATAAACGTACTTAGTTCAATGGTTAACTGGGCAATAGAAATCATTTGTTACTTAACAGTGCACAAATTGCCTATTACAGGCACTAACATGCAATCCTCAAGCATTTCATACAGTATTCCTCACAGGAAAAGCAGTTATGAGGAACATGCTTGGATCTTAATTATAATCCAAAGCTCAGAACACAAATTTTCAACATAAGTTACACTGAACGGACATCCGCACTACTGTTGCGAAATTCTCGACGTAAGCCTTAACAATTACACTAGAACACTGTGTGTAACCTTTAACTTCTGGAAAATCTGTTCTGTGTGAGACTCATTCTCATACAATCAACGATAGCGCTAATTTCACAAAACTGAGACTAGCTGTGGATACTGTACTATGCAGGTATACTTATCCTCATATCTTTCACGGACAAACTACAGAAACGTGTACCTTTGTATTTAATTTAGTGAGAGAACAAAATTTTGACAAATGGAGGATTTGAAGTAAAAAAATAATGATTGGAAATATTTTTCATAGTAACATGATAGTTAATCACAAAAGAGCCAAGTGCTACCCATAGCCACCATTAAACAAGAACTACGACCGCGGAGTACTTGCTGAACTGACAAAATGCATGCTCAACTTTGCTGAATGAAAATGCTGTTTGCTTAACTAGGTTGCGAATAAAAATGCACTCTGCAAAGAGAACGGATACCAACCCACATTAATCCTGACTGTTAGTCCCATTCTGCTATTCATACTGCTTCAGGACTCAAAACAAATTCCTTTTCCAATATGGATCGGCAAGCTCGTAATTACAGAAAACTATTTCCTTGTTTTCCAGAGCAGAACGATGGGGAAATATTGTATGAAATTCTGAGAATAATCTCACTTATACAAATCTATGACTGCATCCATACGAGCGCATCACTCTCTATCCTTCTATTCAAAATTCACAGCCAAGCTTATTACCTCACGTAACAAACACCAACGAAATGCACACCACCAACGTCCAGAACGGAGTCGAATACAATAGCACGAAGGGCCCTTTGTTCCCTTGGAACCTCCAAGCCTTGCAGACTGCAGCTGTGATTACAGTTCTCATTGGCTCGAATATCTTAGTCAAGATAAATCAACGCTGCAATAGCGGAAGCTACTGTTTAAACAATCGAATAGCGGGAGCAGATATCGTAGCAAATATTTTCCGCGAAAAGAGGTACGTAGAACATGATACGTACAAGTTGACAAATAAGAGGAGACAACTTTCAACTTTATGCCGGATATCTGAAGATCGCGGTAGAATGTTACGCACCATCATTTTCCTATGTTCCTCCGTTCCTCCAGCATATAATTTACTTTTATCTCCTGTGGTAACAACAGGTACTGTGTCATTTTCAGATGATGATTTACAATAGTCTATGACAGAATTATTAAAAGCAAAAATAAATAACATGCTTGTTGTCGACACTGAATTCCTCTCTGAAAGTGATAAAATGTTTTCTGATGTTTTGTGTGTTCGTTTGTGTGTTCCATATTCTTACGAAATAGTACAATGTAGATGAAACATTTTCCTATTACATAGTGTTGGCAGTGAATAATCAGTAATTTGAATACCGACTCTTCATTCCTTTCTTTTGTTGCAGGTAAACCTGTCCACTTTACCATGCTCTCCAACTATGAACTGGGTAATGCACAGATAACACTACGATGCTCTCTTACTTACCGTGAAGAGATAAAATAATTTATGTTTTCATTATTACCATTCTTTCTGATTTGTTCTGATAGTTGACAGTGTAGGCGTCTTATTACACTTGAAGTAACCATGTAATCAACACATGTTATATTTTTGTATGCTATATAATGAAATTGGCACTATTTGTGAGAAATAAGTCTCCGCGATAGAAGGTTGTATTTTTTTTCAGTAACAGTCACAGCTACTATACGACAGAATGCCACCTAAATGGCCTATAATCAGCGCGCATGAGGTTCGGTAAACATTTGGCCAAACTTAACGGTCAGTGTCAACAGCTGCAAAAGATGCTAACAATAATTGCTGTATGTGACTGTGCTCTTTCGGTCAGTGAGGTATTCGCCAGATGAGTTATGCGCATTTCAACTCAGTCATCTTTTTTCGTTTGTCGCTGCAGACGGAATTACATTGATGGTCGAGAAGATGTTGACCACTGTAGAGATAAACGCAATATCACAGAAATGTGAGCTATTCCCGGAGTATGTAATGTTTGAGTAACTCGTGGGTATGTGGCTAGGAAAACTCGTCAGAAACGACTGATATTTACAGTCAGTATTCTACAGGATCATTCAGTACGAACGTTTACACTGGCTTACTGCTTTACAGACAATCCAAGCTTCTCATTACAGCGGTTTCTTTCAGCAGCCTCCATTACTTCCCCGACCATTGTCATGTTCGTGGACTAGAGTTACTTCTTGTTAGGTTGAACATATTTTCCTATCTCGTTATCACGATCACCAGTCCCTTTGCACATTTATAAATTCTGAGATATCTGTAATAAGCGAATAGCTACTGTGGATGGACAACTACCAATACTACAAAACTTTATTGTCTGGTAGTAACTGCGGTCCTTGGGGTGCAGTGGAAGCACATGTTATTATTTTAGCAAATATTGGGAAGTCAAAGTCAGATTCAAACATATTCTTCAGTCTACATAACGTAACACAAGAATGAGAAATAATATAACGTTTCTCACACAAATGACAAAAGATTGTTGCGACCAGTTGGTATATATGTTATGAAAGTTATTTAATTTTCATTTACATATGTATGTTTTGAGTCATCAGTCTTATGGTTAGTTTATCTTCTGATTAGTTTACTACTCCACGCCTCGTATTCCTCTCATGTGACCACTTTATATCAGAGTTCCAGAGTATCACTTGCGCACTACACCCTCAATGTTTTGTTGGATGTATTCCAATCTACTTCTTCCCTACAGATTTACAGTATACAGCTCCTGCTAGTATCTGGGAAGCTACTCACTAATTTCTTCACACATATTCTATCATCTTGTCCTAATTGTCAGCATCTCCCTTACTCTCTTTCGTCACCGATTCTGTGGAAGAACTCGTCATTACTTTATGCCCCACCCCCCACCCCTAATTTTAATATCCTCGTATAGCACCACATCTCATACACTTAGCCTTTTCTTTTCAGCTCGCACACTCCATGATTCACAACCACACAGTGTAGTGATCTTACCATACATTCTCAGAAATTTCTTCCCCAAATTAAAGGCTTTGTTTGATACCACTAGACTTCATTTGACCATGAATGCAATCTTTGGTTACTCCCTTGCTGCTATGTTTCTGATGCCCTTCTTGCTTTCTCCATGATGTGTTTATTGTTTACAAAGTAATACAGTTTCTTAAATTCGCCTACTTAGTGGTCAATTTTGATTTTAAGTTTATCTTTAATCTCATTGTTACTAGCTCTCATTTCTTTCGTCTTTCTACGGTTTACTCTTAAATCGCCTTCTTTACCAATTTGACAGCTCATCCGATTCAAGAGATTTTGTAATACTTGTTCATGTCCACTGACGATAAAAGTTTCTTCAGCTAATCTTACCACTTATACCTTTCGTCCTTAATTGTAGTGCCGTTTAACCCTAGCATTCACTCTATTGAATGCGAGCACTTAGTTACTTATCTCCATTCTTATTGTTGCCTAATGGATCTTGTACACAACGTGCAGTATCTGCCTTTCCCTTTAGCTTACCTATATTTTTCTTAGAATTTAGAACATGTTGCGTCGTTTCACTCTGTCGAACAGTAATTTTAGGTCAACAAATCCTATGAAAGTTTCATGATTTTTCCAAAGTTGTGAAGGGCAACTTCAGAACCGTCTCTCTGTCCTTTACCTCTCCTAAAAACAAACCGATTCTCATTTAACAGATATTCCTGGCAGATTAAAACTGTGTGCCGGACCGAGACTCGAACTCGGGACCTTTGCCTTTCCCGGGCAAGTGCTCTACCATCTGAACTACCCAACCACGACTCACGCTCCCTCCTCACAGCTTTACTTCTGCCAGTATCTCGTCCCTTATCTTCCAGACTTGCACGTGAAAGGCAAAGGTCCAGAGTTCGAGTCTCGGTCCGGCACACAGATTTCATCTGCCAGGATGTTTCAGATATTTCGTTTTGTTTTCCATTCTTCTGTATATAATTATTAACAGAAGCATTGAAAAATTAGTCCCCAAGCGGGTTGTGAAATAGCCCAAGCATTTATCTGACGTTGCTATCTTTGGGACAGCGTGACTTATACTTTCATGAAAGGTTTATTATAGATCTACAGTTTTATGTATTCTACACACCAGTTTGAATAATCATTTGGTTGCCACTTCCTTCAATAATTTTAGTAATTTCGAAGGAGAAGCTTACCATTCTGCTTCATTTGACTGTAAGTCTTCTAATGCTCTTTTAATTCTCAGTCTTGTAGTGGATCTCTTATATATTCAATAACGACGCACATCTTTTCTTATATCTCCTTATCAGACATGTCCCAACCCTCATAGAGGCCTTCAATGTACTCTTTTCACCTCATGTCTTGACACAGAAATACTTAGTACAGTCTTACTATAGACGACTTCGCTTTTAAATTCCCCGAAAAGTATTCGCACTTCCCTATATGCTTAACGATTCCTTCCAACAATCAGGTCTTTTTTCTATTTCTTCACATTTTCCTACATGCATTCCACCTTGTCTTCCCTTCTGAGTGACTTATAGCGCTTTTATCTCGAACGCCTTTGTACTTACATCGCTCGCAGATCATTTGAAGTACAAGGTTGGGGTGGAAAGTAATGTCCCCGATATTCCTACGTGAATATTTCTAAACATCTTTAAATAAAACGGACGTTATTAACAGTGTATATGTTTACTCGTCATTTCTACGTATTTATTTCTCAATATAGTCACTCTGGCGATGAAAATATTATTCCCGGCGAGAAACCAGTCTGTTTATTTCATCAGCGTAGAAGGTTTGACTTTTTTAAATGAGTGAAAACGTCATCTCTCCTTGCTGGACTCCATCAATATCAAAGTGAAGTCCTCGAAGGTCATTTTTAAGTTCTGGAAAAGATGAAAATGATATGAGACCAAGTCGGGACTGTATGGAGGATTATCGATGATCCGAAGGCGTCGGACTGCGGTAGGTGTCGCAGTGCACATGTGCAGTCAGGCATTGTCATGCTGAAGGATAGGTTTCTCCATGTGTACACGAACTCTTCGATTACGAAACCGTTTTTCTCGCAGCGACAGAGTTTCTTTGCACAGGTGTTGCTACTTCATGTCCGAAATAGAAAACTCTGAAATATATAGCGTGTCATTGACCTTATTTCGGAAATAGAGGTTAGACGCCATATAAGGAGGAGTGTTCATTGAAGTCGACAAAAATGTTGTTCATTGAGAACGAATTTCACTGTGACTCTGAAGTTATCTGCACGCGTGTAACAGCCGAATGTGAAACCAAGCTGATTGACGGAAGTTATTTTCGGACATCTGACTCTGCCGTGACAGTTTTAGAGTAATTCAAGCGAAGTCTACGCCCAGTAGCGCGGAAACACACATATCGTGTAATAATACTTGCAGGCGACTTCAAGCTACGGTGTATTGACAGGGACGCCACGAATTCATTGAGGAGGTACGGACAGTCAATCTTCCTGAGAACTTTTGAACATATTTTCCGAAAGCCGACAGCCCAAACGCAATGGAAATATTTTATACCGTGCAGCTACGGGCGAGCCTGACTGTATCGACTGTGTCAATGTACAGACATGGATTAGTGATCTGATGTCATCGTAGCGACTATAATTACAAGAGTAATCAGGAAGGCTAGGAGTGTATTTCTCTTATAAAGAGCAAATGAGGAGTTTGTAGCATCCCACTTAGACAGTTAATGAAGGTATTATGGTTTCAGTATGATGGAAGTAGAGGAATATGAGCAGCGTTTAAATGTATTGTAAATTGCGCTCTGAAGAAGTACGTGCCGAGTAAGTGCATTAAGGGCGGAAAATGCCCACAGTGGCTAAACAAAAGTTTCGGAAAAAACTGAGGAAGCAAAGACTGTTGCAGTCTCGGTTCAAAAGAGAACGCGCGAATGACGAAAGGCAAAAGTTAGTAGAATTTCATGAGTCTGTGAAACGATCGACGTGCGAAGCGTGCAACAAGTACCATAATCATATCTTAGCAAATGGTCTAGCCCAGAACCCGAGACAATTCCGGTCCTACGTAAAATCGCTAAGCGGGTCGAATGCCTCTGACCAGTCACTCGTTGACCAATCTGTTGCGGGAATAGAGTATAGCAAAATGAAAAGTGAAGTTTTAACTTCTGCGTTTAAGAAACCAGCCTCACAAAAGCAACGTACAAACATAACGTCGTTTAACAATCGCACGAAGTCCCGTATAGTGAACATATTAATAGGCAGCCGAGGCGTAGGGAAGCAACTGAAAGAGTTGAAAGCAAGTAAGTCGCCATGTCCAGTTGGAATGCCATTCCGGTGTAACAAGGAGTACGTCAGTGGCCGCTTTCTTAGCTTGCATTCTCGCTAGTCTCTCGTCCAGAGCAAAGTCCCAGGGGATTGAAAAAGAGCGCAGGTCACTTCTGTAAATAAGAAGGGTAAAAGAACTGAGGCCCAACGTTACAGACAAATATCCTGAACACAGGTTTCCTGCAGATTCTTGAACATATTCTAATGTAGTAAAGTTCGCTGAGAATCAAAACCGCCTGTCCATAAATCAACACGGTTTTACAAAACATCCCTCGTGCGACACTCAATTTTCCCTTTTCTCACATGAAGGGCTTATTTCAATAGTGGTACAAGTCCATTTTTGTTCATTCTGAGATACAGAGTCCTAAATTTAAAAGAGCGCTGGAAAGTCTGCAGTTGAGATACCAGAAATATTCAAGTGGTTCAAACGGCTCTGAGCACTGTGGGACTTAACTTCTGAGGTCATCAGCCACCTAGAACTTAGAACTACTTAAACGTAACTAACCTAAGGACATCATACACATCCATGCCCGAGGCAGGAGTCGAACCTGCGACCGTAGCGGTCGCACGGTTCGAAACAGTAGTGCCTAGGACCGCTCGGCCACTCCGGCCGGCGAATATTCAAGTATATGTATATATATTCAAGTGTGTATACCTGAATATATATATAAAAAGATGATGTAACTTACCAAACGAAAGCGTTGGTATGTTGACAGACACACAAACAAACACAAACACACACACACATTCAACAACATCTTTGCCTCTGTACTTCCGCCTTGACTGACATCTCTGCCCAAACTCTTTAGCTTTACATATGTCTGCTTGTGTGCTGATGGATATGTGTGTGTGTGTGTGTGTGTGTGTGTGTGTGTGTGTGTGTGTGTACCTGTCCTTTTTTTCCCCTAAGGTAAGTCTTTCCGCTCCCGGGATTGGTATGACTCCTTACCCTCTCCCTCAAAACCCACATCCTTTCGTCTTTCCCTATCCTTCCCTCTTTCCTGATGAAGCAACCGTGGGTTGTGAAAGCCTGAATTTTGTGTGTGTGTGTGTGTGTTTGTGTTTGTGTCTGTGTCTATCAACATACCAACGCTTTCGTTTGGTAACGTTACATCATTTTTGAATTTAGATATATTGTTCCCACGTGGAATGTTTCCCTCAATTATATATATATATACATATATATGAGACAGAGTCCTAAAGTTAAATGAGCGCTGAAAAATCTGCAGTTGAGATACCAGAAATATTCACGTATATACACTTGAATATTTCTGGCATCTCAACTGCAGTTTTTCAGCGCTCATTTAGCTTTAGGACTCTGTATCTAAGAATGAGCAAAAATGGACTTGTACCACTATTGAAATAAGCGCTTTACATGCTGTACTGCGAACTATAGATGAAGGGCAACAGACAGTTTCCATATTCCTAGATATCAGAAAAGCGTTAGCGTTTGACATGGTGTCCCATTGCAGACAGTTAATGCAGAACGAGCGTACGGATTATGTTCTCAAATATACGAGTGTTTCGAAGACGTAGTAAGAACCCAGTATGTCGTCCGCGACGGCCAGTGCTCATCAGATAAGAGAGTATCATCAGGAGTTCCACAGAGAAGTGTGATAGGATCGCTCTTACTATCTACATACATAAGTATTCTAACGGACAAGGGGAGCACCAGTCTGCGGCTGTTTGCTGATGATGCTGTGGTGTATAGAAAGGCATCGTCTTTCAGTGATTGTAGGAGGATACAAGATGACTTAGACGAAATTTCTACTTGGTTTGAGAAATGGCAGCTTGCTCTAAATGTAGAAAAAATGTAGATAATGGAGATGATTAGGAAAAACATTCCCGCAATGTTAGAATACATCGTTAGTAGTATGCTGACTAACACTGCTACGTCGATTAAATATCTAGGCCTGACGTTGCAGAGCGATACGGAATGGAACGAGCTCGTAAGGTTTAGTAGTAAGAAACGCGATTGGTCGACATCGGTTTACTGTGACAGTTTTGGGAATGTGTGGTTTATCTCTAAAGGAGGCAGCATGTGAGGCACTAGAGTGACACATTCTTGAGCACTGCTCAGTTGTTTGGGATCCCCTATCAGGTCTGATTTAAAGAAGACGTCGAAGAAATGTAGAGGCGGGCTGCTAGATTAGTTAACACGCAAGTATTATGACGATGGTTTGGGAACTCTAACGGGAAACCCAGGAGGCAAGGCGACGTCGTTTTCCATAAACATTAATGAGAAAATGTAGAGAAGAGTCACTCTAAGTTGACTATAGAACAATCCTACTACCGCCAAACACTTCGCATAAGGACCACGAATGTAGGATAACACAAATTAGGGCTCTTGCCGAGGCGTACGCTGTCGTTTTTCCCTCGTTTTATTCGCTAGTGGAACAGAAAAGGAGGTGACTTCTAGTGGCGCGACGTACCCTCCACCATATAATGAAGTTTTACAGATAATTGCCAGAAATAGTCTTGAGAATATTCTCTACTCACTGCTCGCATATCTATTAGCGAGCTGCAGAAAGGGACCTCATCAACACGGTGTCACGCTGACTGCTAGCACAAAATTAACGTGGCTGCAGTTCACCTGTCGATCATCTGTTCCCAAGTTCCGAAATGTCGTCACCTTTATTGTAGCACAACTTAATCATCTCAGTGTTTCAACCTTTCGGCCGAGGTCAAATTATACCCGTCACGGGTTGCTGGTATCACATTCTGTTTTACGAAGCATGGTTAGGGCAGGGTTGTAAATATGTTAATTTATACTTCATCTATGACTCCAAAAACATCACTCAGAAAGAGAAATCGCTATTTCATGCGCTAGATGAGAGGAAGAAAATGAGAAATTTCAAGGTTGAATAATCTCCGTTCCTGGAATCATAACGTCCTGAAGTTCCATGTTGTGAACACAGCTGAAGATGCAGTTATAGAATCACGAATTTAGTAGCGCAGTTTCCATGACTGCCCAATAAGATGTCAAACTCAGAAGACGAGGACTATCTTAGTTTAGTTTTAAGATGTTAAGAGTCGGTTGTAATGGGCAGTTTGTTTTGGTAGGTTCCCAATATTTATGTCTTTGAATGCTATCCCAAAATGCAAAATACAATAAAAATTTAGCTTTCACACTGATTTTGCCAAATAATTACGTCAATCAATTTGAAAAATATAAGACATAACGTTAACTCAATAACGTGTTGTGGTGAGAAGTTTTGCACGTGAACGAACTGTTGCAGATGAAACGATTGTTGAAAACAGTAGACATTTTTAAAGTTTAGTTCTAGTTACTCCACCTTGAAGACTCTGGTTGTTGTTGTTAATAACCAGTACAATTTTCTTAAGTTTTCGTATTTCGAATTTTTAATTTTCGTGGACGAATGAAGACTTTTTATAGATGAGGAAAAATATAGAATTATTATTTTCTAGCTCGTTGAATACACTGGATTTAATCACATGGGGATGTAATTTTCCATTGTTTAATTGAAATGGTGGAATCTAAATTCGGACTGACCATACGAACAGATACACGTTGCACATGATAATGACGTATGCTCATGTTTTAGATGTTAAAGTAATCTACGTTCAAGGTATAATAGTTTGAAACTGTCAGGTGTTTGACGTACAATACATTTAGTACAAATCCAATCGAAAAATGTAGTTCTGGAACTAATCGAGTGAATTATATCGAAAATTGCAGCTCTGGAATACTGCCCCATTTTTAAATTCCTGCAGAAGCCATGTGACTGCTACAACCAGAATATTTCCGTCGCACTCTGCAGTGATAGATCTGCGCCTCAGTATAGTCACAGATAATCACGTTTAGAAATGAGTGAAAATTCTGTAGTGGGTAAAAAGTTTGATTTTTACAACAGCTTTAAAGAAAAGACATGCCATTAATGATGTGAAATTCTGTTACCGTAAGTAAAGTGTGTCGACCATTTTTGAGGGGTACAATGAAACACATGGGCGTGTTTTGGCGCAGAGCTTTTTCAACCTCACTAATCGACATATTCCTTAAATATGCACTAATTCGTCATGCGATCACTGATGTGAGCAAACATTTCTTTTTCCAGGTGGAGTCGCATGCCATGTGCAGGAGAAATCTGTTGTACCTACTAATGCCACTATGGGATATTGTGGGGATCATTGGTTTACTTAGTTCAGTACATTTCTAAGTATAAATGGAACAAAAGTTTGTAATTCAGTAGTTCACAACAATCCACAAGAATGGGTTACCTCCGTAACTAATTAAGATCACGTCTTCCTTCTCAAAATCTATATCTGCAGTACAATTCAAATTTTAGTTCACTGAGTGTAAAACCAAATCGTAGTTGGACGTCTAAAAATTCCATTTTTATGTCAGCCTTAGGAAGTATATTCCATGATTTTCTATTTCTTCACGCACACTACAAATCTGTCACAACGAATAACCAAATTTCAGAAAGTCACCGTTACATCTACCAGCACAATTAATAATCATTTTCCGAATTGTACGTATCAGCTTTTTTTGAATAATCTTGACCACTGTTATTTGTTTTCTTCCTCGTGAATATTTTCGAATGAAAATAAAGTATGTTCACATATATTCTTCAGAAGTTGCACGATATGAAAAATTTCTCTTCCTGCTGTTAGTTACTAGAGAAAAATATCTGAAACTAACATGTTAAAAGGCAAAAAAGTGACTGGAAGAAGAGAAACAGTCACAGTGATGAACAGCATTCAGTATATTTGACACAAAAATATCCTACCGCGTTATGATATTTGTCGTAATCATACGCACCATCTACATTTCTTTTTATTCCCGAACTTTCGTCTATGGTTGCTTCAAACTGTTTGTTCCGCACAAAAGCCTTAACGATATACCGGCAGCTAATCTTGCATCTCACCGTTTATCAGCTTTTGAGGTGAATTAATTAAATACTGTTTATAAAATATAGTGCCACACATGTTCGACAAGTATCTGAACAGTCTGTTTCTAATGGTCAGGTCTCCATGGATCGCGCGTTAGTAAATGATGGCTCTCTTTATATCTCCAGTCGTTCGACGGAGAGCATGTGTGAAATGCTAGATTTACTGAAGCAGTTACAACTATTCCAGTAATGAAACATTAGCCCCTGAACGAGTTAAATCTAGAATGAAATGAGATTGGTAGTTTTAGTTTACCTTTGTTTTGGAAGAATTGACTGCTCTGCAGCCACTACTTCTGGAAAAGTAGTACGTCATAAGCTCTATAACGCCAGTAGACTTGCAGACTGTGCTGGATGGAGTTATAACCTACGACGTAAGCTGCAGACGATTAACATTTCAGTTATATTCAAATTTCAAGTTCACACAATTTTCCATTTTTGGCAAACGAAGAGTATTAAACAATGTCATCCTGCTTTAAAAATGTATCCCTTTCAGCATGTTGCATGACCAATGAAACCCATTTTGATCTCTGGCAGGTATGTTCATGCTCCTTTAAATAAAACCAACCGCAACGCTCGTTTGAAAATAATACCATAACTCACATTTAGATAAGGCGATAACACAGACAAGATATACCTTTGAATTAATAAATGGGCTAGTTTCATCCTTTAGATCCATTTTCAGCTACTACTGCAGATGCAATGGCTAATAATTGGAAGAAGAAATGAAATCGCTGCGGGTCGCCTCAGAACAGCGGGATGGCCGTGTAATTAGAATTCGCTGCGGTAATCACAGTGTTTTTAAGACATTTAGCGCGGGATGACCGCAAAGTTTTCTCTTAGGGCCTGCGTTAATCTTCAGCTAAACCCTTAATTACGGTCACAGAATTAATGGTTGGAGTTAAATTAGCCCGCCAGATGTGGAAGCAGGGTATCTATTTACTTTTATTTCTGCAGATAAAGAGCTCTCCGAGGTCTTTGTTCGTTTCCGGCTTTAAATTTAAATATAACATGCCATTGTTCATTGCTGTGCGCATTGTTCATTTCGGCGCCGAAGAACTCGGTAGAACCTGCAAGAAGTTATTAAATACGATGCATTAATCTAATATTAAAGTTGAAGGTCTTCTCATATTTCGGTTCGTAATGGAAGATTTTATCTGACAAAATTTCCTACTCCTCTTCTCTGACGCCACACAACTGTGGGTCTTACTGTTCACCACGAGGAGTTTTTGACGGTGCTTCAAGCTCCATTAAAAAGATTTCTCTTATTTCATTTTTTATGTTTAGAGGAGTGACCGTTACATTCAAATCAAGCCGTATTTTTAGACGAAACAACGGTGGGATCAATGGCAGGGGGGTGTGCACAATGAGAAAATCAAAGAAAAACTGAGAATGAACTCTATAGATATAGCAGTCAGGGCGAACAGGCTTAGATGGCGGGGTCATGTTACAAGCATGGGAGAAGCAAGGTTACCCAAGAGAATCATGGGTTCAGCAGTAGAGGGTAGGAGGAGTCGGGGAAGACCAAGGAGATGGTACCTGGATTCGCTTAAGAATGATTTTGAAGTAATAGGCTTAACATCAGAAGAGGCACCAATGTTAGCACTGAATAGGGGATCATGGAGGAATTTTATAAGGGGGACCATGCTCCAGACTGAATGCTGAAAGGCATAATCAGTCTTAAATGATGATGATAATGATGATGATGATGATGATGACAACAGTGCAGATTTGCATTGAGTATGTGTATGGCACAGTTTCATGTACTCATCAGCATATTTGTACTCATTGCGAGCCATATTTTCGACTCTTTATATGTACGTTAAACCGCATATATTTTATCTTATCATCACGAGAGAGGACATGCATAGTGGGTGTTCTCATTTCCTGAGTTAATCCTTTTGTAACTTTGAACCGACAATGTTTCAAATTTCCCCAATCGATGAACCAACTGGAGTGTAGTATAAAGATACAATACACAAGTCGAACAAGCCGTCGACGTTACTCCGTCTGTTGTTGTGGTCTTCAGTCTGGTTTAATGCAGCCATTCACGCTACCCTATCCTTTTCAAAAGCTATTCATCTCCAAATAACTACTGGAGTCTACAACTATTAGAACCTGCTTACTGTATAGACGTTTTCGTCTCTCTCGATAGTAACTAACCCCCCACTCTTCCGTCCTCTGATGAACCGACAGATTCTTGACATGTCATAACGTGTCGTATCAACTGACCCGTTTCATTTAGTTGTGTCACAAATTGCCAAAGTATCTGGCAAAATGAGTCTGGGAATTCTAGCACTAGCCTCACAATATATATTTTCCTTAGTGTAATTTGTTGCTAAGAATTTGCACTCACTCCTGAGAATTAGCAGCTCTCACTCAGTTAACGTCAAACAGAAGTCAATTCTCCATTTGGATCGAACTTCGTTCACTCTCATGTGGAAAAGCGTAAAGTGTTTTACAGCAGTAATCTAATAATCAAAAGTCAATATTCTGCCACAATAATTTCAAGAAATGGCAGGGATTCAAATATATTCAGGCCACTCCTTCTATTTCATAAGGGAGCCGGTGAAAAAAAAAAAGGAAATAAAAGAAGTAAGCACCTCTCTTTGTTATATTATTGTTTATGCTAGTGTATACTCAGCAGCTTAACGTCTGTATAGGATTACTGTAAATCTTTTTATCTATGTTTAACTCTGCTGATATTAATTTCATGCAATGACTCGTTCCACAACCACGGAGATTTGCTGCAAAATTTCGTCCTACGGAACTACAGGCGCAAAATGAGGGAAATTCAGTATGCTTCTGTAGCACTATTTTTCAGAATCTGTTTTTCTCTTGTCTGACCTGCGTATCAGCACATTTCATTTCCACAGACCGCTACATTCCAGACAAATCCTTCGAGAAAGTCTTCCTTACACATAAGCTTCTATCACGAGGACATGCCGAAATATGATGCTCTGAATTATTTATGTGAAAACTTTGAAAGCGTTTTAGATAAAAGATACTTCATTACAAATGTACCTTTTTATTCTTCCCGTCTATATATTTATTTCTCAGCGCAGTCACCCCCGTCTCTCACAAAGAGAGACCAGTTCATTGAAACCGTCACTGTAAAACGTTTGACTTTGTTGACGGAGCCACAACCCCACCTATGCTCGCACCGCTTCACCATAATCGAAACGAAAACCGTGGAGGTGTTCTTTAAGTTCTGGAAATAGCTGAAAATTGGATGGGGCCAAGTCGGGAGTCCACGCTGGGTGATGGATGACAATGAGTTCAAGATGTCGGATTGTTGGAGAGTCGTTGCTCTCGTGTGTGGTCTGGCATTGTTATAGTAAAGGAGAGTGTGCTCCATATGTGGGCGAGCTCTTCGAGTTTGTACTTTCAGTTTTCTGAGGGTTTCGCAGTACCTTACTAAGTTTATTGTTGTGCCTGTAGGTATGAATTCCAAACGCACTACACCTTGAATATCCCTGAACAATGTGAGGATGACTCTGCCTTTTGGTAGCATAGTCTCGAAGTTTCTTGACCTGACTGATCCTTTGTGAGAGAACACTATTGAGGCGAAGTTCTTTCAGTCTTCAAGAAGAGCGCAATACTTCCAATTCCAAAGAAAGTAAGTGCTGACAGGTGGGAATATCACCGAACTATCAGTTTAAGAAGATATAGTAGGAAAATACCGACACGAATTATTCACAGAAAAATGGAGGATACTGTTACAAACTGACCTCGAGGTAGATCTGTTTGGGTTTTGTAGAAATGTAGCAACACGAGAGGCAATACTGACCTTACAGCTTTTACATCTTATCATAGAAGATAGGTTAAAAATGCAAATCTAATTTGATAGCACTTGTAGACATGGAAGAGCTTTTGAAAATGTCGACTGGAATTTACTCTTTACAGTTATGAAGGCAACAGAGTAAAACATATGGAAATAATGGTTATTCACAGGTTTTAGAGAAACCAGACTGCAGTTATAAAAGTAGAATGGCATGAAAAAGAGGCAGTAAGTCGTTTCAAGACGCTGTCCATTCCCTTCAGCTATTCTTCCGAGCCCTTTGCTGTTTCTGGCAAAACTACAGGGCCAACATGAAATCTCAACAGTGTTTATGTATTCTCCCTGAACGTCATTCTCCAATTGTATTTCTTTGGTTTTCTTTTCTGACAGTCCATTCTATGGATTGACTAAAATCGGGGGTAGGCTAAAATTCTGTCTCACGTTCTTTTTGACCACTGCCTCTCTTTCATTCCCTTCAACTCTTATAACTGCCGTCTGGTTATCTAAAACTTGTGAATAACTATTTTCTTCGTGTATTTTACACTGTTGCCTTCAGAACTGTAAAGAGTGCATTCCAAGCAGAATTTTCAAAAGCTCTTCCTAGTCTACAAATGATATCAACTTAGATTTGCATCCTTTAACCTATGTTCTACGACAAAGTTTTAATGTTGTATGACCTGTAGTGCCTCATGTGTTGCTACGTTTTTACAGAACCCAAACTCCCTTTCCTCTAGGTCAGCCTGTAACAGGTTCTTCCATTTTTTTAAAATAATTCGTGTCAGTATTTTCGTATCACGTCTTATTAAACTGATAGATCGGTGATATTCACATCTGTCAGCACCTACTTTGTTTGGAATTGTAATTATCTTCTTGAAGACTGAAGGAATTTCAGCTGTCTAATAGAACTTGCAGACCAGGAGCAAATTTTGTCAACTGTGATTCTCCCAAGGATACCTGTAGTTCTCGCCGTATCGTGGATCCCCTCTCGTCTTCATGTACTTCGCTTCCGTTTCTATAATGATGCCTTGAATTTCATTCCCTTTGTATCGGCCCTCAGTATATACTTTCCTCTTTACAGTTTTCTTATCTTAGTAGTGGTAATCCACCTGAGCTCTTCATATTCATTCAGCGGATTTACTTTTCTCCAATGTTCTGTTGAACTATCCTGCGGGCAATATCTGTCTTTCCCATAGTTATACCTGCTTCTACAGCCTTGATTGTGTCCTCTAGTTATTCGTGCTTAGCTATGTTGTAAATTCTGTCATGTCACTTTTAGTCTCTAGATACATATACTCCCAGTGGCCTGCTTCTTTGATGCATGTTTGTATTTTCTCTTTTCATCAGTCAAATTCAATAGCTCCAGTAATAACCAAAGACTTCTGCTAGGACTTGTATTTTTATCTGTTAGACCCTCTGCTACCTTCCTTATTTTAACACTCAAGGGTACCCACTCGTGGCCTATTGTATTCCTTTCGCCTGTTGCAGTCAGTCATTGTCTAATGCACGTTCTGAAATTCTGGACAACCTTCGGTTCCTTGAACTTGTCCAGGTCTTATCTCCTTGCCGGCCGGGGTGGCCGAGCCGTTCTAGGCGCTACAGTCTGGAACCGCGCGACCGCTACGGTCGCAGGTTCGAATCCTCCCTCGGGCATGGATGTGTGTGATGTCCTTAGGTTAGTTAGGTTTAAGTAGTTCTAAGTTCTAGGGGACTGATGACCTCAGCAGTTAAGTCCCATAGTGCTCAGAGCCATTTGAAGCATTTGAATCTTATCTCCTTAATTTCGTACTTGTCAATTTCTTCAGTTTTGATCCACAGCCCGTAACAAATAAATTAGCGGCCAGAGTCGACATCTCCTCCTGGGAATGCTTACAGTTTAAAATCTAGTTCCAATATTTTTGTCTTAGCGTAATATAATCAATGTGAAACATTACACTTTTTCTAGGTCTCTACCGAGTAAAAATAGTCTTTGATGATCATTAAACCAAATGTTAAGGAATAACAATTTATGACATGTTCTAAATTGTACCAGACTGATCCCTAATTCATTCCCTCCCCCCAGTTCATATTCTCCTACCATTTTCTCTTTCCTTCCATTTCCTACTATCGAATTTCAGTTCCTATCACAATTTTGTTTTCCTCTCCCCTTGGTCTCTTGTTATTTTCTTTTATCTCGCCAAACATTTTTTCAACTGCCTCATTTGCAGTCTACTTGGCATTTTATTGGTACTACTGTGGTTGGTGTTAGCTTCATGTCTGTCTTGTCCTTGATAATGCGTTCAAAATGCTGTTCATCGTAGTGTACCAGAATTCCTGTTTTGTATTTCATTGTTAAATCTAATCTAGCACAACCACTATTTGATTTTGTGTCTGTATCCTGGCACTCAACTGACCATACGTCCTTCCCAGCCTGCCACCGAACATTATTAATTCTCACTTTATCTAACTTAATCCTATCCGTTTAACCCTTTAAATTCTGAAATTTCGTATCCGCTTAAAGGATCTAAGATTTCACACTTTGACCCGTAAGATACCAGTTTTCTGTTTTGTGAAGTTCTGGGTGGTCCCCGCCCAGAATCCGAATGGCGGACTGTTTTACCTGCGGAATATTATACCCAAGAAGTTGCCAAAGACATTCCACCATATAGTAAAACTTGTTATGCACAGGAAAAACAACGGCTGTAGTTGAGCTTGCTTCAATCTGTTCGCAGTACCAACACAAAAAGAAAAGGTTAGCTGATGTTACATGACCAGAAATGTCATTCAATCAGACCATTACCCTTGCAACAACTGGAAAGGATGCGGCACCTCTTTAGGAACCACAAGAGTTTCTGGCCTCTCCACAGATACCTATTCGCTGTGGTTGCACCTAGTATACGGTTATCTGTATCACTGAGACGCGTAACCATTCTACCTCGTCCGTGGTTCATAGGCGGTTACATTGTACGCACGTAAACAAAACTACCTTCACGTAAGCTTCTTCCTCGTGGTCATACTACTTTAGATAAAATTAAAAAGGTTTCTCTCCCTCACTTCAAAGTATTTCGGGTTGTTTCCCTTAGTTCCTAGGAAAATACCGGAACTGGACAGGCGCTCCCTAACATTCGCAATTGGAACTCTCTCTCTCTCAATACCAGTTCGAATGGAAAATGGCTAAAAAGTTTCTGACTGTGCACACTTGAACAGCGTGCTCAACATATATAAAAATATAAAATGTACTGTAGCATTGCGTGATCTTGATGCTTTTGGTCATTACCTGTTATCGACGTTCAGGCGCCATTTTCCATCACAAATGTATGTTGGTGCTCTGAGATTAGGTCCGCTTCATTTCATGTTCAAAGGATTGAAAGAAAGCATTTGAAAATTGTCAAACCCCAAATCTATTCATGCATATGGCACTAAAGATCATTCCAAAAAAAATTTCCACTTAAAAGGGGGCTTTAACGAGATCTGAGCACTTGTTCATTGAAAGAGGTGCGTTTCATAGTGGCGATGATAAGTAAGTGCTCATAGCGCTTAAGGTATGCACTTTCGAGTGAATGTTTACTGCGATCCATACTGCGAACTCTCAAAATACGGATAGCAAAGAGTTTGCGCTAGAAGAGTTTTGCTATACCGTGGCGAAGATGAAGAAGTGCTCAGTGCTCTTAAGGTATGTATTTTAGTGTCGATGTTTACTAGCCTTCTTTGCTTCGAATCATCGCTCCTGTCATGTCACTGAATACTGGCATTCGCCCTGGGACGCTGTGTACAGAGGAGGGGAAAAAGAAATGAAGTTTCTCGGGGCGGGAGAACTTCCGTGGAGGTACGTAATTAAACTTTTTATACGCAACAAACTTCACGCGAAGTGGTGGCTTTTACTTCCTCTCCAGTATATTCTTGTTACTCTTGTTAACGCTCCAGAGGGGCTACGTCGGCGGAAGAATGTTACGTATGCCGCTGCTACTTTTTTTTCCGGAAGTGGCTATTCTTAACATCCTGACGTTGATTGCTTCTATCCAAATGAGTTGGCCACATAACGGAGAGGTGAAAGGATTTCCTCAAGTATTGACTAATTTTATAATGTACATCCCTTTTATTGCGAATCAATTATCAGTGAAAATGAGCTGTCTGGAGTTTTTGTTGGTGGTGTATATGAGAGAATGCCACTGTTTCTATGTTGTGTTTTCGTCGCTCAAATTGCCAATGTAATAAGAAGCGTTTGTGTATAATTTCCTGCGCTCGTTTTGCTGCAGTAGAGTGTCGTTTACTGTAATGAATATTTTGGTTTAAGCGCTGAGTGGATAACGAATCTTTTACATATCAATGTTCCACCTATTCCATATTAATAGTCCTATCACGTTTTATACGAAACGCCATTTACCTGAGAGACTTAATTTGTAGAATCGAAAGAAAACCTCAGTTAGCGCTCACGAGTGTGGAACAGATCACCGCATTCCTACATTTCTATCCAACTCATTAAGCTGTACGTAACCGTCCGCAAGGTCATACTGGAAATTGACGGTTAAAAAAAAAACGAGTTGGTGTTTTTCATTAGTGAAGGAAGGTACATACACACCTTTCAGAAACAATCTTTTCAAGCTTAAACGCAAAATGATCATAAATGAGTTATTTGATACCCCCCAGTAAGCACAGTAGTACTGAAATTGCACCAGTAATGAAGCACATTTTCATTCTGAATCCTCGGACATACATAATAAAATCAAAAACTAAAATTTTATTGTCTTTCTTCCATCCCGTTGATGTTAGAGGGCATAATTTCTTTGTTGTTGTTATGCCCTGTCCAGTTCAGAGCCTGATTTGTTGCACATCTCCATGATAGCCTATCCTGTGAAAACTTGTTCATCCCCGAATAAGTACTGCAACCTACATCCGTTTGAATCTACTTGCTATACTCACCCATTGGTTTCCCTCTACACATTTTCCACCCAAACTTCTCTCCAATGCCATATTTACCATTCATTTATGTATTAAAATGTGTCCTGTCGATCGATCTCTTCTAGTCAACTTGTGTCATAGACATTTTGGTTGCTAAGTTCTATTCTTCACTACCTAACGAATTTATAACTCCGAACTAGTTACGTGACTAGCCGTCCATGCAGTCTTCAGCATTATTGATTAGGTTCACATTTCAAAAGCTTCAATTCCTTTCTTGTCTGAACTGCTTCCAGTCCACATTTCACTTAGGTACAAAGCTACACTCCATAAGAAGTCCTTCAGAAAGGTCTTTCTAACGCTTAGATTTATCAGTGATAAAATCCGCAATAGTTGTTAATATTACTCATTACAGCTATAGCGGATTTTAACATTGCCAATGGATAACAGTTGCGGATCACTCGTGAAGAGACACATTTATATCAGCTGTTAACAAAGTCCTATTTTTCTGAAGCGATTTTCGTTCAATGGGGAATATGTATAAAAATACAGCTTATGGTTCGTCCATCATCAGCCATTTTTGTTGAAATAACTAAATTCAGCTACTATTTGTGACACACTTCCTCATGTAATTGACTCATCATTTGAATCAGATTAGCTACATTTCATTAGCCTTGCTTTATTTTCATCGACATTCGTATTTGTAACCTCTTTTAATGATTTTATCCATTCCGTTCAGTTCCTCAGCCACGTCCATTGTCGTCTCAGAAATACAATGCCACCTTCAAACCTCAAATTTGGTGTTCCTTCTCCTTCAATTTCAATTCTTCTAGTTTTCCTCTACTGATTGCTTAGTGAACAGGTTGAATAACATCGGAGGTACGCCACAACTCTGTCTTACTTTCTTCTCAAGCATTTTCTATCTTTTCATGTTCTTCGACTCTGGTTTGGTTTCTGTACATATTATAAATAATCTTACTCTCCCTGTACTTTATCCCTGCTGCCTTCAGTATTTCAAAGAGTGTTTTCTAGTCAACAATCTCAGTCAAAATTTAGAAGGTGCCACAAGCCATATATATTCAAGTGTAGACGGTAGTAAGCCAATAGTTACATTTAATGTTTTGTACTAGGTTGAAAATACGTTCTATAATTGACCTGTTACAGGTAAGCATTACACAGCCCTCTTAGTAGACAACAAAAACTTCTTGTAGCAAAAGAGATAAAACTCCCATTCATACAGGTTAAAAGTTCCAGATTTCATATATCAGTAAATCACAACATTGACTCTCAGTATCCAAACATGGCAATAATCACCTTTTCTGTCATTATTCTCTAATCCTAATGCTCATCAGTGTTGTGTTGATTGAGAGCTTCCACTTAACGTGTTGTTATACAGAACATGAGTCAACATTCATAATCTTAAGCGATGCGCTGTCAACCGTAAGAGCCACTGCACAGACGAAGCTCAACTCTCAGATGCTCTAGCAACAAATAAAAAAATCACAATGAAGAAGGGAAACTTGTTTTGGTTCACTTCCCTCTGAAAATGATATTGCTGACAACTTTTGTTTGTCAAGGCGAAAACAATTTCTTACTTCTTCTAAAGATATTTATTACTCAATTTGTAAATTCACATAATTATTTCTGGCATTTTTGTCAGCACATTCGCCGCAGATGATGACGTCGTTGACGGAGAGGTACAGGGTGGGAGATATGTTTCAAATGTAACACAAAATTGCTGTTATATACTGAGTTCCGAGCCTTACTACCAGTTCAGTAAGTTCAAACGAATTAAGAATAGTTTAGAATACTTCCAATTTGGCAATGTAATATAGGCAAGAAAGGAGTGCATCATACTTTCAACTGCCTGCATGAGAATTTTCCTTGTACCGATAAATCATAGCTTGCTAACAAAGGCAGGTCTGAACCAATTTGAACTGATTTGAAATTGCTGATTCAGTAGGAACACTCAGATATGCTCTTACGTATTCGGAACTATTCGTCTGACTCAGCTGGAAGAGATTAATAGAACTGGGGCAGCCACTCACGGCGAATCATTGCTGTTGGACCATCATAGCCGTCATTTCAATCCTTCCTTCTCCTTGGAAGACGCAACCAGCTCTCTCGAAGATATGTAAGTCTACGATATATTACTATTTCATTTCATTGTATGTCTAGGGCCCCTCGTCGGGCAGGCCGTTCGCCGGGTGTCGGTCTTCCAATTTGACGCCACTTCGGGAACCTGCAGTCGATGAGGATGATAGGATGATGATGAGGGTAGCACAACACCCACTCCCTGGGTGGAGAAAATTTCCCAACCCAGCAGGGAAACGAACCCGGGCCCAGAGAATTAAAATCCGTCACACTGACCATTCAGCTGCCGGGGGAGGACTTATTACTATTATCAAACTTACACAAAGCAACAGCAAAGTGCCTTGACATCACCTTCGATAGGTGTCCTACCTACCGGCACCATCTTTGGACAACAGCTGCAGAACTGAAGAGCCACAACCGTTTATTGCAAAATCTGACCGGAGTTTCTTGAAGAATCACCTTTTTGGGGAAACGTAAGTTACTGTTCGGAGTAAAGCCAGTCACCGCTTGCAGTAATAGCATTAACTAATGGGGTAACGGTACTCACATCTGGGGTAAAGGTATTGATTCCCTGGGATAACGGCACTCATCATGTGCGTTTGGAGTAATGGCAGTCATCACTCGGATTAGTTGTAGCTACTGTTTGGGCTAGCAACGGCCACTCTGCGCTTTTTGGTTACTGGTAGTCGCCATCATTGGAGTAAAGGCAGCCACTGTCTTCCGTTCACTAGGTTATTTCATCGATATATCATGTAGTTTTTACTATGTGACGATTTAGCGTTATCACCAGGAGATGACAAACATTTTATTCTTCACGAAAACATTAATAGGCAATTACTGAGTCATTGTAATGTTTGCTTAACATTGAAAGGACGACGGTCTTTGTTTCTCATATTTACGAATGTGTAACACTACTGTTCAGTATTCTATTCCCTCAAAGTGTCACGTAGTTCCCACTATGTGACAGCAGACCATGACAGACGTGTTCATCTGGATTATCAGAGCGTCATTCCATGTCATATCGCATAATTGTGGAACGTCAAACGTTTTCCTGCTCCATCATCACGGATTTCGTCATAATTTTGTGTGAATTTTCTCACACGTCCCTGTTGAACACTGCTAAATTTTAACGCTTGTCGAATCAATAATGGTCGAGATATAGCCGCTTTGGCGCCATGTGCAAATTCGCGCAAAGCTAGCGTCAATTTCTGACAACTTGGAGCTGTTATACCTCGGTCAATATTTTGTTAAAAGAAATGATATTTGGCTATCTTGTACAATTGTAAGTGCCCTCTTAAAAACACTCGTGGAACGAATTTTACGAGCCATATTCAACGGGAGATTTGTAGACTAATTCGCCGAAAAAAATCAGCTCCCAAAAAAATATCAAAGTTTGGTTTCTTATATCTAAGGGATTAAAGGTATTACAAACGTGAAACTTGGCATGTAGTAACCTAACAACACAAAGATCTCAGATATAGGTTTTCATTTATGTGATACCTTACAATACTGAATAAATTAAGTGTGTAATTAAAGTTCTGTGAAAAAGTACTGCGGTGTTTGCGACCTGGGTTTTCAAAAAACTATAGATATAGCCAAACAGGGCTCATTAGAATGACAATGGTTTTAACTGCACGAAAATTATATTTAATTGTCCAACACAGGCTAACAAAGTTAGATAATTTGAATCGAAGTTTGACGCGAAAATTGCAGTACGAAAAAATCATAAACATTGGATTATTATAACTCGTTGAATAACCGCATGATGAACATGAAACTTAATATGCAGTAGCCCGGTGGCCCTAGGATGTGGAATACTAAATTTCATTCAACTAATATCTCCTAAGAGTGTGTAAATTCGTCCAAATATAACGATTTTTATGAGAAGGTGAAAATACTGTATATTCGACACTTCCTTTACAAATACAGTTTCCGATGAAAGCTTCAAAACCAGTCTCATTCGGAACAACGTATTTTAAGCCCGACAGAACAGTGAGTAAAATTATCTATATAGGCTAACAATGCGACGTAAAAAATAAGCTGCAAATAAAGTTTTAACTTAGGCTTCCTATATCTCGTTGATTAAAGGTATGATAAATATGAAATTTTGAAGATAATATCTCAACAAAATAAGGTTTTCCAGTTTAAAATATCTTTCGGGTATTGTTTCCTAAATTTCTGTAACAGCATTTGACACTTGATTTTCGTAAAAATCACACCTATAGATCTCATGCAATTCGATTTTTAAAAAATCTCTTTCCCGTAAGTGATTAAAAATTGATCACAGTGGAAAACGTCAATTTTTAAGGCACTCACCAAATAAATCTCGCATGTTTTTCCAATGTTCGCTAACAGTACCTGAACAAGACAAAAATATGTGAGGGAATGCACCACGGAAATAGACTACATATGGGTCATGCCCCGTAAGTTTGTGATACCAGCCATGGATCGGTTTCTTCATTCAGGTCCACAACCTTATAATTTAAGCTTCAGTTCTAAAGCCTTGTAATAGTACTTGCCTGCTTACAAAGTCATTTTCTAAATACCTTATATCTTATTCTTAAATCAGTAGGAATATTTCACACAGGCGGCAAGCAAAAAGTAATATCAATTTCGATTTAATTTTAGAGCCACTTACTGCTGTTCATTTTCTGGAAACTGATTGTGTGATTCGGATGAAGATACCGAAGGAAGAGAGTTCGGGGAAATAAGATGTTGTTCTGATAACCAACAAGCATCCTGTCTTCCGAGCCTATAAAGTGAATGAGCCTGGCCTTGAGAATGCAAAATTTTAATCAGTGAATCATTTTGTTTAGTAGATATGTCAGTAATGCTGCAATGTTGAGCAGTTTGAAATCAAAACTGGCATTACTTTTGCGTGCTGCCTATGTGAGATAGTCCAGAATCGGACATAAAGTACTTATAAAATCAGTTTGTAAGGAAACAGATGAGACCACAAGCTTTGGAACGTTAATTAAGAAACCAAGTTACAAGCTTCTGCATCTGAATTAAGAAACCCTTTATGGCTGGTATTGCACAGCTATCCGGCGTGATCGTCATGCCGATGGGGTTGCTGGTCCTTGAACTGATCGTGACAATGTCACCATGCACCAGGCAAATTTAGTGAGTACTACTTTTCAATTAAAAAATAAAAACCACATGCAATGTAACACAAGCGACAGTTTGCTGCAATGTAGCCTGTTGTCGTTGTGGATGGTATCCCTGCGCAAGGCCGCGCGTAAGGAGACAGAGCTCTCGTGAAAAATAAGTAATTTAGGTTGTAATTATTTGTAGTTGAACACTTTTAACTAATTAAATACGTTCTTTAGTGTTCTCTTCAAGCTCTCCACTACAAGTTTTTTTTTTATTTGCGTAGTGTTCTAGAGAAATTCGTTTGTTTACTTACTGCTGCTTAGGCCAAATTTTTCGAGTGTGCATTTTTAGCGCTGTACCGCAATTTTAAGTGCATTTGCTACAGTTTAACTGATTAAATACGTTCATTAGGGTGCTTTTCAAGCTCACCATTAAAGGTTGTTCTTTTATTTGCCTACTGTTCCAGTGATCGCGAAAATTTCGATTTGTTTATATTTCGCGGCTTTGTCTTACTTTCCGAGTGTGCGTACTTAGCGTTATACCACAGTCTTAAGTGCATTTGGTATAGATTAACTAATTAAATACCTTCATTAGCGTGCTCTTCAAGCTTGCCATTAAAGGTTTTTCTTTTATTTACGTATTCTTCCAGTAATCGCATAAAGTTCGTTTTGGTTACATTCGGCTGTTTAAGCCTAATTTATGAACGTGCATATTTACCGTTATACCACAAATTTAAGTGCATTTGCTGATAGTTTACTGACATATAAGTTTCCAAAACATATTTAGTGTCCTTTTACATCTGTAATTAATATATTATCATTATCACTTACTAAGTCTCTAAACTAATTTCCAAACTACCATGCATACTAAATGTGTGAGCTATAGTAGGACTATTAGATCAGGGGTTTTGTGCAGCTGTTGTGACAGGTGTTTTCATTGGGGAGATTTTAGTAGAGTGGGACTTGGAGAAGCAAACGAGACTCTTCCATTCTTTTGCAGGGTTTGCTCAAGAGACAGGATTATAGCTGAACATGTGGAGAAAATTAGAGTCCTTCAGGCTGATTTGGACTGAGCAAGGAAGTAACTGAAGAGGTTAAGGGGGGAGGAGGGTAAACAGCGGTGGGATGTGGTAGATGAGAACTGGAGCCACAGAAAGAGAACAGTGTCTGACAGTTTTCTAAATGGCACAACCAATTGATTTGTCTTCCTACCACAGTTAAGTAAGGAAGAGGCTCCAGTAGAAGGAGATGTAGTTAGAATGCAACAGAATCTCACTAGGAAACCAATTGTTTCAAAAAAAGTAGAAAGTAAGAGGTAAGTTCTGTTGTTAGGTAGCAGCCATGGAAGAGGTGTGGGCCAGATTTTGCCGGAAAAATATGGTGACAGGTACCAGGTCACAAGCTTTTTCAAGCCACGTGCATGTCTTAGTCAGGTGATAGAGGATATAGGTTCCTTGTGCAAGGGTTTCTCAAAGCAGGATCATGTGATGATAGTGGGTGGAGCGTGAAACAGTATTGATAGGGATCAGGGCTACAGTATTGAGTGTGACCTGGTGAAAATAGCCTCTGCTACAACCCATAGCAATGTTGGGCTGGTGCCTGCTTTCCTGCAACATGATCAGCCCCAGTTGAACCGCTCTGTCAGGAGGGTAAATATGGAGTTGGATCAGTTGCGTAGGGTGGCCACTGTCAGACATTGGATTGGTTCCTGTCGAGGCTATTGATAGGGGGGAATTTCACAAGGCATGGCCTACACCTCAATAGGAAAGGAAAGGGTAAAGTGGCAGGTTTTTTAGCGAAATCCATAAGGGGGGACACTAGTACTCATGGATGTACCTCTTTTTCAGTGTCCAATGAGAAGTTCAGGCAGGCAGTTGCTAGAGTCGTCCAAAACTCACAAGATTCTCACAACAGTAAAGTAAATAACAATGTTGCTATATTTAACCAAAATATTCGTGGATTAAAGAGAAAAGTAGAGTCTCACAAAAGTAAAGTAAAAAATAGTGTTACCATTTTTCACCAAAATATTCTAGGATTGAAGAAAAAGTAGATGAACTCCTGGTTTGTTTAGATGACATTGAGTCTGATAATGTAATAGATATACTATACCTTTCTGAGCATCACATTGTGTCTGATATGGAAAAGGCAAATATCAGTGGTTATAAACTAGCTGCACATATGAGTAGAGGGAATAAGGTGAAATGAAGAGCTGCCATATATGTCAAAAGTTATCACTGCGTAAAAAGCTCAGACACAAAAAGTTTTGTCTATAGCAACATATACAAGCGTGTGCCTGTCAACTTAAACTGAAGGAGGGCTCTTCTATAATTGTAACAATATATAGGTCCCCTTCAGGAAACTTTCATTTATGCCTGGAAAACTTGGATGCCTTGTTGTGCTATCTGTCAGATAGAGGAAAGCAAATTATTATTTGTGGGGACTTCAGTATTTATTCACTGAAAGAGTGAAATAGGAAGAATGACTTAGAAGTCTTGCTCGGTTCTTTCAATTTAATATCTGTCATTGACTTTCCTCCTTGGCTAATAAAGGACAGCAGCACTTTGATAGATAATACTTTTATAGACCAAGATAAGTTTAAAAACATAAATTCTTCTCCTGTTGAGAATGGGCTTTCCGATCATGGTGCTCAGCTAGTTAGAGTACATGACATAGCTCCATTCAATAATTGAAAACTACACTCCAAAGTTGTGCATTCAATTAATGACACAACAATTAGAAATTTCAGGGAAAATCTTCAGCATTTAGACTGGGATCAGCTGTACAAGGAGCTCGATGATAATTTCAAATATAACTTTTTTCATGATGCACTTGTAAGAGAATTTGAAAACTGTTTCCCCACGAAAGTAGTTGAATCTAATTATATGAAACCATGCAAAGTAATCTTAACTTACTAAAGGAATAAAAGAGGACTGTGTCTAATAAAAAGAAAGAGTAATGACCCTGAAACAGCCAAACATTATAAAAACTACATTAGGAAAGGTTATTAAAATGTCCAGAAGCATGTGCATCATGTCTGAGATTAATACATCTGATAACATAATTTAAACAATTTGGAATATTATTGCAAGGGAGACAGGGCAGCCAAGAGTACAGGATGACGGCATTACCATCAAAGCAAATGTAAACTTGACAAACAACAAGCCGGAAGTCGAAAATGTTTTGAATAATCATTTTTTAAATGTTGTAGGGAAAATACGATCTAAATGTTCATTATGAGAAGGAAGGTAGTTAATGGAAGAGGTCTTACCCACACACTTTGATACAATTGAAATTTGACCCACCTCTCCTTCTGAAGTTAGGAAGATAAATACTCTCAAGAATAAAAGCTCACATGGAATTGATGACATTTCCAGCAAGATAATAAAAGCTTGTTCCCGAGGGATAACAGTGTTCTTAGCCACATATGCAATAGCTCTCTGAAGCAGGGTATTTTCACAGATAGACTGAAGTATGCCATTGTTAAAACGCTGCATAAAAAAGGTGATATGTCTGATCTCAACAACTACCGCCCAAATTCTCTTCTAACTGCCTTATCCAAAATTCTTCAAAAAGTAATCTATTGTGGAGTAGCGTCACACCTTTGTAAATATAAAGTTTTAACAAAGTGTCAGTTTCCAAAAATACTTTCACTAATGAAATATTAATTGCTCTGAGTAACCAGAAGTCATCCATTGGTATGTTTTGTGATCTCTCAAACGCTTTTGATTGTGTAAATCATGGAATACTTCTAAATAAGCTCAAGTACTGTAGTATGAATGGCACAGCGCTCAAATGGTTTAAATCATACCTAACTGGAAGAGTGCAGAAAGTTGAATTAAGCAGTTCACATAATGTGCAAAAAACTAGAGATATCTCAAACTGGGGAACCATCAAGAATCGGGTGCCGCAAGTTTCGGTCTTGGGTCCTCTGCTGTTCTTAATATATAGCAATGACCTGCCATTCTATATTCACTAAGATGCAAAGCTGGTACTTTTTGCCGATGTTGCAAGTATAGCTATTACACCGAACAGACAAGAATTAACTGGTGAAAATGCAAACGATGTTTTTCAGAAAATCATTAAGTGGTTCTCTGTGAATGGACTCTCATCAAACATTGACAAAACACAGTATATACAGTTCCAAACAGTAAATGGAATGACACCATTAATAAATGTAGATTTTGATCAGAAATCGGTAGCTAAGGTAGAATATTCAAAATTTCTGGTGTATGCATTGATGAGGGGTTGAACTCGAAAAAACACATGGAAGATCTGCAGACACGTTTGCGTTCACCTACTTATGCTATTAGGGTCTTTGCTGTAGCCTCACAATATACATATTCACTTATAAAATTTGTTATTAACAATCCGAACGAATTAAAAAGTAATAGCAGTGTACATGGCTACAACACTAGGAGAAAGGATGATCTTCACTACTCAAGGATAAATCTAACTTTGGGTCAGAAGGGGGAAAATTATGCTGCCACAGAAGTCTGGTCGCTTACCTAATAGCATCAAAAGTCTGACACATGGCCATATAGCATTTAAAATGAAATTAAAAGAATTTCTTAATGGGAACTCCTTCTACTCATTAGATGAATTTTTGGATATAGTAAGTGGGTAATTTCGCCAAACCCCACCAAAAAAATTAAGTTTCATGTAATATTTTGGTTAATGTAATATCTTGTATGGGACAACGGCCTTGCCGCAGTGGATACACCGGTTCCCGTGAGATCACCGAAGTTAAGCGCTGTGGGGCGTGGTCGGCACTTGGATGAGTGACCATCCAGGCCGCCATGCGCTGTTGCCATTTTTCGGGGTGCACTCAGCTTCGTGATGCCAACTGAGGAGCTACTCGACTGAATAGTAGCGGCTCCGGTCAAGAATACCATCGTAACGACCGGGAGAGCTGTGTGCTGACCATACGCCCCTCCTATCCGCATCCTCCATCGAGGATGACACGGCGGCCGGATGCTCTCGGTAGGCCACTCGTGGCCAGACGATGGAGTGCTTAATATGTTGTATAGACACCTTTTATTAACCTCACACGTCCCACATCATTACGAAGTGTCGTACTCATGATCTATGGAAGTAGTACTAATCTCATCTAATCTAATCTTACTTCAAACATGTCCGCCACTTTCAGGTAGTGTTAGTGAATATTGTAAAATTGTACGTGATATTTTGAATGTCAGAAAACATGCTCATCCCAACTGTCAATCATTTGAAATCCGTTATGCAAAAGAGATTTTCTAAACCCAAGTTGAATCTGATCTGTGTGTGTAATTTTTAAGCCGGTCTGTGTGTCCGAGCGGTTCTAGGCGCTACAATCTGGAACCGCGCGACCGCTACGGTCGCAGGTTCGAATCCTGCCTCGGGCATGGATGTGTGAGATGTCCTTAGGTTAGTTAGGTTTAAGTAGTTCTAAGTTCTAGGGGACTGATGACCTCAGAAGTTAAGTCCCATAGTGCTCAGAGCCATTTGAACCATTTTGTAATTTTTACGAACATCAAGTCTGAACTAATTTCGTAGAAATTTGGAAAGTAGTACGTGTTTTTATGCCGGAAAACCGTATTTTACTATGTTATTGTATCCAATGTTTCACGTTTATCATGCACTTAATTAAATAGGTATAATAAGGTAACGTTAAAACTTTAATCACAGCGCCATTTTTGCGGCTAGCCTCCCTCAATTTATGTTGCATTGTTACCCAAAATTGGAAATTTTACTCACTGTGCTAGGGCAGGACGCGGGATGGTGGGGGGCGGGGGGGGGGGCGATTGGAGGAGGGAGGAGGGAGAGCTGTGGCTTAAAATACGTTCTTTCGAAGAGACTGGTCTTGAAGCGTGAACAAAATTGGTATTTGTGAAAGAAGTGTCCTTGTATTCGGGAGGACGGCGGTTCAAACCAGTATCAGGCTATCTACCTACATTTAGGTTTGCCATGATTTCCCTAAATCGCTCCAGGCTACTTCCGGTATTGTTCCTTCGAAAGGGCGCGGTCGAATTCCTTCCCCATCCTTGACACAATCTGTGCTGGTTTTCCGCCTCCAATGACCCAATCTTCCCTCCTTCCTTCCTTCTTAAAACAAGTGTCGAATGTACACTGTTTCCATCGTCTCACAAAAATCGTCACATTTCGATGAATTTTCACTTCATTGGAAAATAGTAGGTGAATGTAATTCTGTATTCTACATCCTTGGGACACCAAGCTACTGCATATTATGTTTCATGTTCAGAATGCATGTACTCAACAAGGTACAATAATGCAATGTTTACTGTATTTTCATATCGCGATTTTGGAGCCCAGATTCAAACCAAATACCGCGTTCGATAATGAAATACACTTTCTAGGCGATTATAACCACGGTATTTCTAATGAGCCATGTCTGTAAATTTCTATGGAACACAGCTTTTTTTGCAAAATCAAGTCGAAAATACTGCAATTTTTATCTTTGAACAAAACTTTCATCCTTATATTTAATTTGTTCAGTATTGGAACTCTTCATTTGAGAAACTTGTGTTTCACGTTACTACGTGACAGGTTTCATGTTCGTCGTACTAATAGTCCCTGAGATATAAGGAGTCAAAGTTGAAATTTTCACCGATTTTGTCTAAAATTTTCTGTTTTAATAGGGCTCGTAAAATTCCGCTCTTTATTATTCCTAAAAGGACACTTACAGTTGCACGAAACGACAAAATTTCATTTCTTTCAACAAAACATTGCACAACATACAACAGCTGAAATTAGCCAGATATTCGCCATAGGTCTGCGCAGAATCGCGCATGGAGTCAAAAAAGTGACTAAAACTCTGTCAGTGCTGCTTTGAAGAACTTTACACTTTACTAGTGTTCATCGGAGACATATCGAACAATAGCCACGGTAAACCATCCAAAACCACGAGTCAGTGTATCATTCTCCAGTAGAGAAAATTTCGAAACACCACCTGCAAAAACACAAGGACGCCATTCACCTTTACTTTATTTTCCTCTTTCGTCGAAAGACTGACGGTCGTGCAGGGAGGCCTACGTCCGGTGACATGGAACGACCTAAGGCTAATATTTTTAACAGCTGTTACTATACTGTTTGGCTTTGATTACATATTTCACGTAAGAATTACTTTGTTTACTTCGCCAATTCTAGTCGACTAGTGCACTTTGGGCTGCAAGTTAGATCAGCAACAGTGAATTTGTGTGTTTTGCAGTCAGTTTGGATATATTTAGATGAATTTTATTTGTGGTACAGAGATCGAACTGTAGTCGTCTACTTATCTATAATTTACTTCAGCAGTGCCAATATGCAAGCTGCACATAGAGCATTTTAATAAGTAATACAGGCAGTTTAGAAGTGAGAAGTTTCTACTTAATGGTTCATGGTGTTTAAGAAGTTCGTTTTATCCTTGATATCATACAATTATAATCTGGTGAAAACTCAGAATTTAGAGATGCTTATTTATATTTACCTATTGCAATAATGTAACTGCAGTTAGCGTTCGTGGTGTAGCGCCTGCTCCACTCCCAGAGACCATCTGATATCATGGCATGGGTGTAAAGATGGCCTAAAACAGACCGAAACCGGTAATCTTATATTAGAAAGATATTTATTGCTGTTGTGACTGTTTATATTCAATTTTAAGCAATAAATAAACTGGTGTACTACAGACAAACATGTTCTGAAGAATCAGGGATTAAAAAATCTTTAACATTCTTCCCTGGCAACGCCAGAGGCAGAGGCAGAGCCAGATGGGACAGTGACTAGGCAGAATGACAGTGAGAGAGGAATGCTGATAGAACTGCAGAAAACAAATGAACTACTGCTTCATCCTTGACAGCCAGGGCACCCAACTAAGCATCATAGCAACATGACATCGTGGCGACAGAAGGTTGTCGTCATAAATATGCATGTGCAAAGTGTTGCAAGAAAGCTCGTATAAACGCAAGAGTATCTATTCACTAACTGATCCAGCAGAAAAGAGTTACTGGAACGCAAAATTACGACATGTTGATGCGACCAAGAGTAGTGACAAGCTCAGAAAACGGGGCACAATTGGCTGTCCTTGCAGAAGGATAATATCATCGTTGTATCCTGACAAATACATATACTATATATCACTGTAGTATCTGTTCCCGAAAGAACACATACCGTGGATGACCATGCAGCTTTGCTAGAAATGAAATGATAATTAAATAGACACCCTAGCTGCAAACAGGCGTTGATATACTTCACTGGGGACATGTTGAAAATGCGTGCCCCGACCGGGACTCGAACCCGGGATCTCCTGCATACATGGCAGACGCTCTATCCATCTGAGCCACCGAGGGCACAGAGGATAGTGCGTCTGCAGGGACTTATCCCTTGCACGCTCCCCGTGAGATCCACATTCCCAACATGTCCACACCAATACATTCGTAGTGCGCCTAATACATCTTTGCCCGTCATACTCATTACTCGTGGCAGATTAATCTACCAAGTCCCGTACGCGTATATTGAAAAAACGAAATACTTCTCTTGGTTCAGATTTCTGGTTCACCTGTGCATTTTTCATATGACGATCTAATGTTCCCTTCCTTTTTCGCATACTCGTATTCAATGTAAATTTATTCCTACGTCGTTTTCTAGAACTGTTTGGTGTGTGTGCTGTTGCTCATGATCCGGCATTGCTGCTAACAGGTATCTTATGAGAACCAGAGTCTTGTGCATCTAAACTCGGTACATACATCGCTATGGCAGGCACGTTTGATTTCTCTGAACTGGGGCGGTAATAGTTAACACTTTGAGAGTTCTGTATATGATAGCAGGTGGAGAGCGGAATATACAACCAACTGTTACTATTGTATTAACTCGATTTCCACTTTTTGTGACACTTTCAACGTTCAAACGTGTATTCTGACAAAAAATCCTCTCATAAACGCTTTTTGGTGTTCAAAATATCCTTACCACAGTTTTCCACACGGCGCTATGCTGAAGATTGTAGAGGCCATGGTCCAGGCCTCTGAGGTTCGGTCATTTTTACTCAGGTTTAAATGACAACACCCTTTACGTACTTTAGGTGCGGATAAACTCATTATAACAACTGGCACGTACTATAAAGCACTTTAGATTTGTTCCAGGTTGTGTTGTGACTTACATTCTTCCAGTAATTCTGAATGCCTATTTGTGTGTGTTTACCTAGTATTTCAGTCAATATAAGATTATATTTTCTGCTTATAGATGTTAATTGCATAACGTCGATCTTGTGTACCGAACTCGTAAAGTCAGCTGTCCATTCAGCAAGTTATTCTTTTTTAGTCACATCTGCCTGCGCATGAAAATTGCGTTTAAGCAATCCAAGAATCCGCAGTGATGTTTGAAGTACCAATCTGACGGTTAAGTGTTTGTATGTGGACAATAACATTGTGATGTTTTCCATAAACAATGCCCTGTTTTGCATTGCTGATGTATTTTTGCAGTAATTTTAAAAGTTGAATTAAGATTTTGACACTTGACAAGTATCATAGATGTGAAGATAACTAATTTCAAGCGCTATTGCGAATTACGTTGTGGTCTGTTAATCGAATTATGAACGATTAATAGCGCTGACATCTGGTAACTGATCCAGTAAGTCTATCTTTATACTGGGTTGTTGTGGGACGTCGACTGTTCAGTATAAGACGTCAAAGTAAAACGCCTTCAGCCGACTAAATTTCCAGTTTTATTTTACCTTTGCGACTAGTTTCAGCGTAGTATTATGCCAACTTCATGGCCGCTGACGAACGTGTAGAAATAATTCCACCTCTTGTACAATCAACTCAGGGGCCAGAATACACCCACTGGTATCCGTAGACAGCGTGATCAATTTGATCATCATCTGCAGACTCAGCTGTCACCTCATACCACTTGTCAAGTGATTTAATCTGTCAAGAGATGACAAGCAACAGGAGCATAAAGCATTATTTGACTTTGTTTCACATTCTGAAGCTTCGCAGGGCAGTGTTTAAAGTAAAATTCATATTTGTCAACAGAACACTACTGATTCACAAATTATATTGCGTAAGTTAACGTTGGATTTAACTGCTTATAGAGGGTATGTTTTGTACTCACTCTCATATTCTGTAAGAAGTAATGCCATCTCTTTTGAGGTCCCATGTATTTAGACACGAAATTATCTCTGGAGAAATCTGAGTTCCCGATCATGCTTTGGGCACGAATTTGATGTAAATACAGCTCTTTGTTGAGCTGCTGACGTATTTTCGCAGGTGCTTTAGACGTGGCAAAAACATTATCATACTTGACAAGTATCATAGAGACGTGTGAAATAAGTAATTTGAGGGAATCACTGTAGTTTTTGACTGTGTTCGGTATCAGATAATTTACTGGCGTGGATATAACGTTGTTTACTCTAATCAGCAAGACATATGACGTTGACATTTGGTGCTGCAGATGAATGCTGAAGATTAGGAGGGTAGATGGCGTAACTAATGAGGAAGTGCTGAATAGTGTTTAGAGACAAAATAATTTTTTATTTATTTTACACGTATAGTTGCATCATTGGTAAAGGGGATGTACCTTCACCATAAAACGCCTAGAAAGTGCGTCAGAATGCCCAGTGCCGACAAAGTGTGCTAGATAGAAAGTTGGTTATGCCATTGGAAGGGCACTCAGCTACAAAGGCAATTAATTTCATAAAAATATGGCAAATCATCAGAAAGGTGAAGCTGTACTAAACGAGATAAATGGTAGGAAAAAGAAAAAGTAAGGTAGCCTGTTTCGACAGAAATCTGTGGTAGCACTGAAATTATTTCAACGTGATAATCTCTCGGTGAAAATATCACCGAGGATACTAAATATACACTCGTAGTATCTATGTGGAAACGTGAATTCAGTAAAAGTTCTTAAAATAGAATAAAATTTTGCTCCAAATTATGGACCATGATGATATATCTGGATGGTTTCAACGGCCCAATCGATTCCCCAATACTGATGATTCCTTTTCTGCAGTCTTTCAGATCCTCCCTTTCGTACTTGAATGTAAGACAGTGTTTCCGCCTGACTGTTGGGCTCACTCCTCAAACTTTAGAATCAGTCAAGATGCGACAATGCAAAAATTCATCCCTTACTACAGGTCGCTGTTTTTTATTTGAAGCAAACTAAAATGTGGAGAAAGGAAGAATTAGTGTAGTTTATAGATGCTTCTGGTAAGCAGAAATCGTATTCTGTACCGTTGGTTCCACAGCTGTTAAAAATTATAATGTAAGCACAACAAATCTGTTCTTAATTTTGACAAAACCTTTGCAGACCCGATGGAATCATGGTATAACCTACAATAAATACAGATAGGTATTTACTTTCCAAAGATACTGGAGCTGATGATGAAATAGCTGTTGTAGAGAGGAGCAGGGAGAGAAAGAAGAAACAGAAAGGAAGACAGAAAGGCCGGCCGATGTGACCGAGCGGTTCTGGGCGCTTCAGTCTGGAGCCGCGCGACCGCTACGGTAGCATGTTCGAATCCTGCCTCGGGCATGGATGTGTGTGATGTCCTTAGGTTAGTTAGGTTTAAGTAGTTCTAAGTTCTAGGGGACTGGTGACCTTAGATGTTAAGTCCCGTAGTGCTCAGAGCCATTTGAACCATTTGAAGACAGAAAGACGGGAAACGCCTGAAACGGTGTTTATAGCGTTATTCCAACCGAAAAAAGGTATAGAACATAATTCCTTTAGTACGTTTATCAGCTACATAAAATTGGGAATATCGCAGCTGCTCGTAACTACGCCATATTTTCGTCTGTTATTACTATTGGCAATGAAAAATACACTCCTGGAAATTGAAATAAGAACACCGTGAATTCATTGTCCCAGGAAGGGGAAACTTTATTGACACATTCCTGGGGTCAGATACATCACCTGATCACACTGACAGAACCACAGGCACATAGACACAGGCAACAGAGCATGCACAATGTCGGCACTAGTACAGTGTATATCCACCTTTTGCAGCAATGCAGGCTGCTATTCTCCCATGGAGACGATCGTAGAGATGCTGGATGTAGTCCCGTGGAACGGCTTGCCATGCCATTTCCACCTGGCGCCTCAGTTGGACCAGCGTTCGTGCTGGACGTGCAGACCGCGTGAGACGACGCTTCATCCAGTCCCAAACATGCTCAATGGGGGACAGATCCGGAGATCTTCCTGGCAAGGGTAGTTGACTTACACCTTCTAGAGCACGTTGGGTGGCACGGGATACATGCGGACGTGCATTGTCCTGTTGGAACAACAAGTTCCCTTGCCGGTCTAGGAATGGTAGAACGATGGGTTCGATGACGGTTTGGATGTACCGTGCACTATTCAGTGTCCCCTCGACGATCACCAGTGGTGTAGGAGATCGCTCCCCACACCATGATGCCGGGTGTTGGCCCTGTGTGCCTCGGTCGTATGCAGTCCTGATTGTGGCGCTCACCTGCACGGCGCCAAACACGCATACGACCATCATTGGCACCAAGGCAGAAGCGACTCTCATCGCTGAAGAGGACACGTCTCCATTCGTCCCCCCATTCACGCCTGTCGCGACACCACTGGAGGCGGGCTGCACGATGTTGGGGCGTGAGCGGAAGACGGCCTAACGGTGTGCGGGACCGTAGCCCAGCTTCATGGAGACGGTTGCGAATGGTCCTCGCCGAAACCCCAGGAGCAACAGTGTCCCTAATTTGCTGGGAAGTGGCGGTGCGGTCCCCTACGGCACTGCGTAGGATCCTACGGTCTTGGCGTGCATCCGTGCGTCGCTGCGGTCCGGTCCCAGGTCGACGGCCACGTGCACCTTCCGCCGACCACTGGCGACAACATCGATGTACTGTGGAGACCTCACGCCCCACGTGTTGAGCAATTCGGCGGTACGTCCACCCGGCCTCCCGCATGCCCACTATACGCCCTCGCTCAAAGTCCGTCAACTGCACATACGGTTCACGTCAACGCTGTCGCGGCATGCTACCAGTGTTAAAGACTGCGATGGAGCTCCGTATGCCACGGCAAACTGGCTGACACTGACGGCGGCGGTGCACAAATGCTGCGCAGCTAGCGCCATTCGACGGCCAACACCGCGGTTCCTGGTGTGTCCGCTGTGCCGTGCGTGTGATCATTGCTTGTACAGCCCTCTCGCAGTGTCCGGAGCAAGTATGGTGGGTCTGACACACCGGTGTCAATGTGTTCTTTTTTCCATTTCCAGGAGTGTACGTTCAAGGGCATTAGACTGAAATGTTTTTGAAATAATTGCATAAAAATTATTACCGCTTGGTTGCTGTAATGCTGTTTCGTTAGCCATATACCGATCTCCCACTCATGTTTTTGTTTTCTTTTTTCCATAAGAAACCCGCAACTTTTCATACATGAAACTCTCGCATCGTGCTGCTGCAGCGAAACTGGCAGTCAGTGTCGTTCAACTTCTGGGTAGGTTGTACGGAATGTGCGCGTTAGATACGCGCTGAATATACGTAATGGCGTAAGTTGTTTCCTGCTAAACGGTTGAGAGGGGCTTAACGAGGGCCCACAGTCTGTAGAGAGGAGACTTCCTGGGCACATTTGATGAAGTTCCTGGGTTAACCAAGTGATATTATGAGACAAACTCGAGAGGACAGTTGCGTTGTATTTCGATCATCACACGCTGCACTACACAAATTCATTTTAAGATTCGGGCGTTGTACCCAGTTACTTCGCCAAAAAGGTTTTGAATTTCTCGAACTGTAGAAATTAATGTAATGCTTCAATGTCTCAAGCCACTCAGTAAAACTAGCAACAAACTTTTAGCACTCTGACTGCAATAGTTCTCACCATATAAGTGCATAATTCTGACTTGTACTCATTTAGTATTTAACATTAATGAAAGCAATACTTGAATCGTATGCTTTCCATAAATTATGAAATATTACAAAGCTGGTCTGAACTTAATTAGAAACTCTACGGTGCACAGTGGGTCTAGACAGTTTTGAATATGTAGCCAATAGAGTTTCCACAATTATAAAGATTTTCTGCTGCATTTGATAATATCGACGTGGTAACAAATATTAAAAGACAAATAGCTCTCAAAATAAAAGTTGCAGAACTCGACAAACAACATTCATTGCATACCGTTGACAACTTGTTGTGTACTAAGTAGCAGCAGTTGGCACGAAGTCAAACAACGAAGACTTTCGTCAGCTTTGTTGAGATTCTTAGTTCAGTTATGTTGAAGTAGCTTTGACGCGTCGTCTGGCAGTTCTGAGATGAATCTTCCTGATTAGCTAAATCTCTTGAGGTGAATACCAACAGTAATCCCTTAAGCAACCATACGCCAAATTATTTCCAAAAATTATTATTTATTTTGACTAGTGTTCCAAATGTTGACGGAATGTTAAACCATGCTTCTTTTATTACGCCTAGGATTACGAAACAATTTCAGTTTCGTTTCTTTTTGTGTTGTTTCCTATTTTTCAATTCCTGAATCATCTCCCCATATTGTGTGTTACTTATTTTGGCTATGCTGATCACGATTTTTTGGTAATTTGACACTATTCTAAATTTAATATTTATTATTAAAATATTTCTTCACGCTATTTCCGATTCTTTGATGTTTCTTTCTAGCTAACAGCTTTCTGCACTCAATCTTTATTTACATTAGAAGACGTTTGTATATAAGGGCCAATTTCCACTGTAATTTTCATAAAGAAAATCAATTTCCTGCCTTGCACTTCAGCTTTGAAATAAAAATTTTATTCCACTGTGAAGCAATTAGTTAATTTCTCCTGCTTTAACATTATCAAGTTAACTGACGAGCAAAAACTATAACGAAGTTTATGACCAACTTCACCTAACACAATAAATAAAAATCAAAAGTATGACACAATTTGGAAAATACACATCTGAGTTATTTTCATCACAATAGGAAGCACTGTAAGCCTAAGAGTTTTTGCTGTGGAGTAAGTAACTGAGTCGTATATTTTTAAGCTCTTTATTTTCAATATTCTTTCGTTTCTTTGTAACTGCGTGTAACTATTACTACTTTTGTACCACTTGGTAACTTTATGATGCGTTTGGGGATGAAACTACCAAATTGCTAAAAAGGGAAAGAAAGTGCCTATTTCAAAATAAAACGTTCGCTCCCATAAATGATGTAACACAATCATATTATTGGTCCATGTGGTTAGGATGCACACCACAACAGTTTAACATAAATTTTTATACCTGTTGTCTGTAATTCGTATTATGAAACATCGGATGATGAAAAATTAACTTGCAGAAGAAGGCCCATCCCCATATCAATCGTTTGATAATTCTTCTGGTAGTTAACAGCAAGTACTTCTTTGCGGACATAATCCACGAATGTCACACACCTGCTTGCACAGCAGCTATATTATGATTTATTTTACGTTTTTGTAATCACTCTATACATTATCAGTGAAATTAATTCTTAAATAAGATACTGCGAAGATTAACCTAGGATTAAGGTTTCATGTATATCTCTCTCTCTCTCCTACCAGCGACACTTGCTAATCAGAGTGCGTTTTTATGCCCGTTTCTATCAAATACTCCAACAGCTAGGTGGAAGGTGTATTTTATTTGTGGTATGTACTGCAGTTCCCGATAATTGCCTCACCGCGAAATTTATTGCTCACATTCCATCAGTTGGCACGTGTGTAGTTCAGGCCACTTGTGATATACCGACTCTGGTTACCCTAGCACTGCATTTCATAATGGCCTGAGCAGTGCTTGCACTTCAAAACGCTATGAGTTACGCTTGCTCATCCAGACAACATAAATTTCTGCATTCGAATGTTCTAGGTAATTACCACTCCAGTTAACACAACGTTGAATATAAATTAATGTTTTGATGTAACTGTCGTTTTATTACCGTACAAAGATAGAAAGCACGTGGAGGTAATGGTAATTTGATGCATCATCACAAATACAAATGTAGACAACGTGCACTGACGGCAAAACCCTAGACGATGGATTACAATAGGTGGCGCTTTTAGACGCCAGCGGAAAAGAAGAAAGAATGGAAAATGAGAATGTAATTAACGTAAGCCCCCGTCAGTCGCATGTGAGATGCACAGTGGAGTGTTTTGTCCTTCTGCGTTCCATCTAGGGGAACCCCCCCCCCCCCCGCCCCCTTTTTCCCTTTTCAGATACCTTCGTAACTTCCGTTACTGCTTCGGTCAGTGTACGCAGTCGTAGACTGTCTGTGGAGATACTAATTCATGCTACATCGTGCAAGTAAATTTATTTTGGTATCTCTAAGTTTTCTGAGGACTGGATATTTTACTGCGATTCGGTGGTGGTTTCATTTTTACCCAACAGATTTCTTGTTTGGTAATTTGTTACTGCTTCTTTTAAGACATAAATTTACCTATGACATGCACGCAGTAAGTGGTGTTACCGGAAAAAAATCCCGGGCGATGTCTTGTAAGGAAATATTTTATGCCTCTGTTCCTCGAGGTTTTACAAGAGTTAACTGCTTTTCGATGCTCAGTCTAACGCAGAGGAAGATTTTTAGTCAGATCCTGACACCGACAATGAAGATCGGCTTCGAGATGCAACGCAAGAAAATAATGGTACTGGGCAAAGAGGTATACAGAAGGATGGAGAAATGGAAGTTGAGGATGAAACAAGCAAAAAAGAAAAGAAAAAAAATTAATTGAAATGAATTAAGAAATTTGTGAAGTGCAAGAAAGGAAAATCATTGGCGCCCTAGAATGGAATACGACATCCTGTACGCAACAAGAAGTCTGGAAAAACAAGACATAGTATAAAAATGATGTAGCTATTTAGCATTGTCTTGTGGATGAATCAGTGCTCATGTTCACAAATACATATTTGGATTTTCTAATAGAGAAATTCTGTAGGCCGAGAGATGTTCTCCCTAGTCACCCAAATGAAAGCTGAACATCTATCCGTCTCTTGTATCTGGCTGATACATGTCAAAGAACTCAGCAGATATATTTATAAGATTGATAGGAACCAGTGGAGATGGAACTAAAACATTCAGGCTAAGAGTGACTCTGCAACGCTTGTCAGTTGAGATATAATTACAAAGAGCCCCTATCTCAAGGAAAGCAAGAGCGAGGAATTTGAAGTGTACAGTGCAAAATATTCGTTTCGACAATGCACCCCTCATAGAACCGCGAGTTATGTTGTAATTTTATCAGTCTTGCTGGATGCAAAATTTTTCTACACAGATACTTTGAGCTGAATTAGGGATGGGGCCCATCCAGGCCCGCACCAACGTGATGACCAAACCAAAAGTTCTACTGTCACCTCCGTCAACATGTTAGTTATCTAATAGGTGGATCACAGGATGCTGGGCTGTGTTGTTATCCGTGCGTCTGGGTAAGACTACCTGTTAACAAGGTCCATCAGGTGATAGATAGTGGACGAAACGCGAATGACGGTAGCAATTTGAAGAGCAGAGGGAAAAAGTGCCAAGGCTCGTGCCGTGGGAAAAAGTCCTCTGCGACAGTGGGATGGGTAGTAAGAGCAGTAGCGGCTTACTAGCTGCGATGGTTCATGCAGGGTTGGATTTGTTAGTATGGCTACGATGCATCATTACCGTGGGAAGCGATGACGATGTATCCGAGTTTGCTGCAGCAGCTGCATCCCTGGAACAATCAAGTTCGTTATATAGTAGTTGGAGATCGGCAATAGATCGTCTCACTGCGTGGGGGGGGGGGGAGGGGGGGGAGCAAGTCTGCATGCAGTGTACGGTACGGCTTCGCTGTGGTGCCAGTTATTCGGCAAGTGTGCTCCAGCTGGATATCCAGTAATGGTGTCTGTTTAACAGGGGCTCACTTGTTCTGTTGTGTTTGTGTGTACTTGGCCATAGATGTTAGGTCCTTACAAGTATGTCTTTTGGTCTTTTATGTTTCCATCGATGGTTGTTGTCATAATTCCCCAGATTCAGAATAAACGGGTTCTGCGAATGTCTGGAGTTTCCATATAGTCTTGTGGTGAGTTTGTGGATTACCTCCGTGAGAGTCTCAAGTCGGTGTTCCCGGTGAAGGACCGCGATTTGTGTGTATCATGGAGCATTGCTTATGATTTTCAGTACTTTGTTTTGTATGATCTGCAGACGGTGCAGGCGCGTGGGAGCAGTGTATCTCCAGACAGGAGCTGCGTACGTCATCAGGGGTCGAATAAGTGTCATGTACAGTCTTAGACATAAAAACTGACCGCCGGCCGGCCGCCTCAGAGACTAGTCCGTGTCGTTCACTTACGGTGGCCAATAAAACTGACCGCCCCTGACAACTCTAAGTCCGGCCATCTGCACAATCTGGCAACACTGTAAGATGCGGAAGTGTTAGGAGGAAGTGTTGTCTACTTCCGAAATGTTTTCGTGTTGTGTGAGCCCGTGGTCTCGTGATAATCGTCGTGCATTCTAAACTAAAGGTGTAACATCTGCAACATAACGTTTACTTTTGGTAAAACAGAGGGGTGAATGCAGAGGAGGCAGCTAGAAAGATTTGAACTGTGTGTATAGCAAGTGCTTTTGGGAAAAATACGCCAGAAACAGATATTCTTGTTTCAACAAAGATCGTTCTGGCATGAATGGTACTCCATATCAATGAAGTCTCGACTACTGATATGTGTGATAGATTACCATTTTACCATCATGCGAAATTTGCATTCAACAGGCAAAGTTCAGAAGTCTGGTGCAGGAGTACTGCATGCTCTAATTCGAAACAACAAAAATCAACGGAGTGTCTATTATTGAACGTCATCAGGTCGCTCATTGAGCATTCCTATGCAGTACTGTTACTGTTGACGGGTTATGATGTTTTTATCGTTAACTTCCTAACAAGAAATGGAAGGCTGAGCTCCACCAAAAGACGTAAACTCGAGCAAAGAGTAGTGTGAACACATTATTTTACATCTGATAGCTCCAAAAATGTGTTTTGGGCTACGAATTCTGCCCCAAGGGGTGTGTGCAACGCAACTGGAATTTGTTGCCAACAACTGAGACACCTTTCGGTCGCAGTGTAAGAAAATCGAGCAACAAAACTACATCACCTGTGCTACTGCATGGTAACGCACTCTGTTGATCTGAGAAACCAAACTATCCAGGAGACTGATAGGAAAGTCGACCCTCAGGCGCTTGTATTGGTAGGGAAGTCCTCTCTCAAGCACTTATCCCTCTCGTCATGTATTCGTAAAATTTAACCTTTCCCGCTCTTGATCAATCAACCTTCAAGGCAATTCATTTCTAGACGAAAATACTCTTAAAACGACTCCGGCCGCGCGGGATTAGCAGAGCGGTCTAAGGAGCTGCAGTCATGGACTGTGCGGCTGGTCCCGGCGGAGGTTCGAGTCCTCCCTCGTTCATGGGTGTGTGTGTTTGTCCTTAGGACAAAGTAGGTTCAGTAGTGTGTAAGCTTAGGGACTAATGACCTTAACAGTTAAGCCCCATAAGATTTCACACATGTGAAAATTTTTTTAACTACTCTGGTTTAATGACATCGTTAGAACCAGTAGGTTTCTACTGGCGTAGAATTTTTAAACAACTTTAGCATTCTCAGATCGGTTTAGATATTGTGAAAGAAAATTCTGCTGCTGATTAATTTCTCTTTGATGATTACAGTTTCGTTTAGTAAACTAACGGAAAATGCAATTAAAATATTCACTGTACTAATACAAATGAAATTCAGTCTACACAGAAACATCACGACGGCAGTCTGTCTTAATGAAGCATTAAGTGTCTGTAAGACAATTGAGCCTATTTTAACACGAATTAGTAGGCCATTACCGACTATTGACTTCGAAAAGATCTGTTTTTACTTCATTTCCTGTATCACTCGCAAGTATTATGAAAATGTGGCATTTCATGGATAAAATTATGTATTCACAACAACAAAAAATATGTCGCAGAAAACAAAAGTGGCATTATGAATTTGGCAGTACCGTAAGGTTTTCGCTCTGACACTAAGGGTTACTGAAAGTAGCAAGACGAATTTTGCTAGAGCGTTGTCTTACGATTCCCTTATTGAGTTTGTACCTGCCTGCTTGTAGCTTTGCTACAAAATAATTGAAAATCTGGCTTCCAACGAGTCTCGAAAGGCGAACGAAAGCTGCTTGCACCTGGTAGCCAAGCATGTTTGTTACCTGGGAACTGGTTTTTTCCTAAAGTGGGAAGACATCCTTTTGTGGTTGAATTGTTGGCAAATGTCAGTCAGACGTATTCCGATGGTCTAAGCGTTTCGGTGTGTTGAATTTGTAACAATGATTTTTCTACAGGTTTTTTTCTGTCCCAAATAGAGATCTGAAGTCTCCCATTAGTATTTTCACATCATCTTGGTGAATTTTGCTCATAGTATTTTCGAGTGTGTTCCAGAATTCTTGGACGTTATCGGTGTTTTTCTTATTTTCGATGTTGGTGGGGGCATGTGCATTGATGAGTGTATATTTTTTACTGGGGCTCTGGATGAGCATATTCGTAAGTCAATTGTTGACGGGCGTGATTTCTTTGACAGAGTTGATGATAGATCTGTGTTCGAGAAATGCAATGCCAAAGATTGGTACGCGTTTCGCTACCTTTTGTTGTATTTTGCTCTTGAAAATGCAATGGTTTCCGTAATGCAAGGTTTCATTGCCAATTAGTCATGGTTCTTGAAGAGCAAGGATGAGAAATTTTTGTCGGTCGATTTATTTCTTGAGATTATTTAGTTTTCGTGTTTGGATCAATGTATCGATGTTTAGTTTTCAAATGCATGTTTTCTGCTTCTAGGGAAATTTACTAGAGACCTTCGATATTCTCTGCCGTGCTAACCTGGACTCCCAAGAAACCGAAAGTCCAACTGCCGCCTGTCGACAGGCGGGGTGTGTACCACCTGGGGTAAAGTTGACATTGCTTGCACAGTTCAAGTTTGTTTGTGTTTCGTTGATTTGGCCAGGGTTATTCCAGGACCGGACAGGACCAGAGGATGTTGAAGCCTTTGGAAGCAAATATTTTCAGCCGAGCTCATTGAGCTAACAGACGGTGACGAGAGTAGCGGTGATTTTCACTCAGACGTGTCTGTATTTTGGGTTCAGCGGATTGCGTAGCCGTTCAGGGTTGTGTTAGTATTTGGTTCACCTCAAGTATTTGATTTCCTCGGTACCACCCATATGAGGGAGGCTTTCCGCTATCGGCCACAGGGGATTTGGCCAAATCAACGAAACACAAACAAACTTGAACTGTGCAAGCAAAGTCAACTTTACCCCAGGTGGTACACACACCGCCTGTCGACTGACGGCAGTTCGATTTTCGGACTCTTGGGAGTCCAGGTTAGCACGGCAGAGAATATCGAAGAACTCTGACAACTTTCCCTAGAAGCAGAAAACATACATTTGAAAACTAAACATCGATCCATTGTTCCAAACACGGAAACTAAATAATCTCAAGAAAGAAATCGACCGACAAATATTTCTCATCCTTGATCTTCAAGAACCATGACTAATTGGCAATGAAACCTTGCATTACGGAAACCATTGCATCTTCAAGAGCATAATACAACAAAAGGTAGCGAAACGCGTACCAATCTTTGGCATTGCATTTCTCGAACACAGATCTATCATCAACTCTGTCAAAGAAATCACGCCCATCAACAATTGACTTACGAATATGCTCATCCAGAGCCCCAGTAAAAAATATACAGTCATCAATGCACATGCCCCCACCAACATCGAAAATAAGAGAAACACCGATAACGTCCAAGAATTCTGGAACACACTCGAAAATACTATGAGCAAAATTCACCAAGATGATGTGAAAATACTAATGGGAGACTTCAGATCTCTATTTGGGACAGAAAAAAACCTGTAGAAAAATCATTGTTACAAATTCAACACACCGAAACGCTTAGACCATCGGAATACGTCTGACTGACATTTGCCAACAATTCAACCACAAAAGGATGTCTTCCCACTTTAGGAAAAAACCAGTTCCCAGGTAACAAACATGCTTGGCTACCAGGTGCAAGCTGCTTTCGTTCGCCTTTCGAGACTCGCTGAAAGCCAGATTTTTAATTCTTTTGTAGCAGAGCTACAAGCAGGCAGGTACAAACTCAATAAGGGAATCGTAAGACAACGCTCGAGCAAAATTCGTCTTGCTACTTTCAGTAACCCTTAGTGTCAGAGCGAAAACCTTACGGTACTGCCAAATTCATAATGCCACTTTTGTTTTCTGCGACATATTTTTTGTTGTTGTGAATACATACTTTTATCCATGAAATGCCACATTTTCATAATACTAGCGAGTGATACAGGAAATGAAGTAAAAACAGATCTTTTCGAAGTCAATAGTCGGTAATGGCCTACTAATTCGTGTTAAAATAGGCTCAATTGTCTTACAGACACTTAATGCTTCATTAAGATAGACTGCCGTCGTGATGTTTCTGTGTAAACTGAATTTATTTGTATCAGTACAGTGAATATTTTAATTGCATTTTCCATTAGTTTACTAAACGAAACTGTAATCATCAAAGAGAAATTAATCAGCTGCAGAATTTTCTTTCACAATATCTAAACCGATCTGAGAATGCTAAAGTTGTTTAAAAATTCTACGCCAGTAGAAACCTACTGGTTCTAACGATGTCATTAAACCAGAGTAGTTAAAAAAATGTTCACATGTGTGAAATCTTATGGGACTTAACTGTTAAGGTCATCAGTCCCTAAGCTTACACACTACTGAACCTACTTTGTCCTAAGGACAAACACACACACCCATGAACGAGGGAGGACTCTAACGTCCGCCGGGACCAGCCGCACAGTCCATGACTGCAGCGCCTCAGACCGCTCTGTTAATCCCGCGCGGCCAGAGTCGTTTTAAGAGTATTTACGTCTAGAAATGAACTGCCTTGACGGTTAATCGATCAAGTGCGGGAAAGGTAAAATTTTACGAATACATGACAAGAGGGATAAGTGCTTGAGAGAGGACTTCCCTACCAATACAAGCGCCTGAGGGTCGACTTTCCTATCAGTCTCCTGGATAGTTTGGTTTCTCAGATCAACAGAGTGCGTTATCATGCAGTAACACAGGTGATGTAGTTTTGTTGCTCGATTTTCTTACACTGCGACCGAAAGGTGTCTCAGTTGTTGGCAACAAATTCCAGCTGCGTTGCACACACCCCTTGGGGCAAAATTCGTACCCCAAAACACGCTTTTGGAGCTATTATATGTAAAATAATATGTTCACACTACTCTTTGCTCGAGTTTACGTCTTTTATTGGAGCTCAGCCTTTCATTTCTTGTTAGGAAGTTAACGATAAAAACATCATAACCCGTCACCAGTAACAGTACTGCATAGGAATGCAGTACTGTAGCCTGTTAATGTGCCGTTTGAAGTACTGACACCTCGTACGCTGCCATTGTCTCCTGAGGCGATTCCTCATTGAGATTAGGCCCAGGATTTCCTGGGGCAGGGCCGCACTGTGTTGTTGTGATGTGCGATCAGGTATGGTGCTTGCCATTGCGTCCTGGACGGCGTTAGTGAGAGTTTCTACTGCCTCGTCAATTTGTGCTGTTTCGTTAATTTCGTGTATGGGTGGGATGTGGCTATCGAGCGTTTGCTTGAACAATTCGCACGCCCTTAGTACAACATCCTGCATTGTTCCATGTGCTGCAGTGTTTCTTCAATGTATAATATTACAGGTTGGTGGTTTGAGGGCAGATAGTTTTCAACGGCAACGCTGAGTGTCGATGTAATGCCCTCGATGAGGGCCACGTCTAACACGTCTGGCCTGTGTCCCCTTTGATAGGGAATGTGCGTCGGTTCAGTCGGCGCTAGTATAATGTAGTTTCTGTCTAGTGAATGTTCATACAGTTTTTTTCCGTTGGGATTTCGTATGCGTGAATTCCATTCTGGGTGTTTTGCGTTCAGATCTCCAGCGACTATTACTCGCAGTGAAATGTTGAGTAATGTGCTGATATCGCGTGTTGAAATGCCTGCAGGACTGTTGTATACCGATATCAGTGTGGTGTAAGCTCCGTTGAATTTGCTCTGACGGCCGTGGCCTCGATTTTTCCAGTTCAGGGAGCTCTATGTTCGTGTGCTCAATGTCTGTGTATGACGATTGCAGTTTCACCTGCCGCGGCGTCACCCGATCGGTCGGTACGATAGACGCGGTAGCCAGGAAAGTTTAATTGTGTGTGCGCTTTAAGCTTAGTCTCGCTCAGTAGTGCGACAAGGATTCCCTTGCGCTCCATGAACGCGGCTAATTCTGCCCTTTTGTTGTAGATCGAGTCTGCATTCCAGAACAGGATCTGTGACAGTGTGTGCGGGTTTGGGTTACGGGCTGGGTGTGGTAAGTTATTCACCTAAGTGTGTGAAAGAGTTTTGTGAAGGCAGCGTGTATGACAGCCCAGTATTGCCCGGGTTCGGCGCTCATGAGCTGGGTGATGAGTGTAGCGAAGGCCGTCAGCACCTTGGTAAGGCTTTGAACGGTCGTGTGTCGTGGGAATAGTGTTTCCAATATTCCCGTTGGTGTTGGGTGTGGCAGCCTGAGGTGCTGTTGTAGAGTCAGCGGCCGCTTGTGCAGGTATTGGTGTGCTGTTAGGAGTGGCATTTGTGTTTTTGTTTTGTGGCAGAGGTTTTGGCGCTTGTGTTACTTCTGTGGTGAGGGCGATGGTGGTTTGTGTTACAGTATCGATGTCTTGTTGACTGTTATCTACATAAATGATTTGGGAGACAAGCTGAGCAGCCCTTTTAGGTTGTTTCCAGATGACGCTGTTGTTTATCGACTGTTAAAGTCATAAGAAGATCAAAACAAATTGCAAAATGATTTAGATATGTTATATCCTAGCCAGTAATGCCACCCGAGCCCGCTGCCAAAAGGTTGGCAGCATCAAAGTCCGGACGCCGTCCGCATAAGCAGCGCCAGCGAGACAGGAAATCGCCGCAAGTCTGCGCGCGCCACCGCTGGCTTCTGGTTTCTTAAGCGCTGGAGTCGCGAGCGCTAGGACAGTTCTGTATTCGCCGCTCAGTTGTATACTCGCCACCGAATTGTGTACTTGCTAGTCAGTTGTGTGTTCATCGCGGCAGAGTTGTTGTTTGTCGTCAGCCGACGCTGACCTAGCCGCTCCGACTCGAACTAGACAGATTTCTGTAGACACTGAGTTCACTACTGTGTTTCTGTATCTTCGTTAATAAAGATAAGTACCGACTTTTATTTAATCAGAGTGTTTGGGTTTTCATCTTTCTGTTCACCGTTCCAGCGGACCGGTCGGCCCGCTATTAAAAGTGTGGCGGTGACTTCGTAAGCCGTTTCTACAGCGAATTGCTTGTCGCTACGAACGCCGCCACAAAAAGATATCTGTACGGCTCCAAGATTGGCAACTGACACTTAATAACGTAAACTGTAAAGTCACCGACATGAGTACCAAAAGGAATCCGATAAACTTCGGTTACCCGATAAATCAGTCAAATCTAAAGGCCATATGTATATGGTGTCTCACCTAAATCTGCCACCTCAAATATGGAACAACAGTAGATATTCAAAAACAGTTTTCACAAGAGTGAACGTACGGCAGGGACTTAGGGAACCAAATACTATGCGAAATTTTAAAACGTAAACAAATACTGTTTTCAACACAAACTTGTGTATTTTTAAATGGACATACCCTATTATTTCGTATGTAATAAACATCATGAAAGATCACAATAATCATGGTAGTGGTTGCATCGCAATACGTCAATTACATCCCGAGGAATTGCGAAGAGATGTTGACGCTTCAAATAAATGAAGCGCACAGCTAGCGCACGTGATGTGCACCTCAAGCTGCCGGTAATCGTGATGTGGTTGACGTACTATGTCAGTGGAGTGTTAATGTATGGTGTTTTATTGTATGGCAACATTTCATTGGCCCATATTTCATTGAAGGCACTTCTAAAATGGGATAGTTTAGCCCCTTCTCGAGCTGTCCCTTACTTCAACCGGACCTCTTCTTACAATGTGTCAAATAATGCGGTATCAGAATGATAGATGTCCTGCACATAATGTTTCATGTTCGGAAATGACAACTAGAGGTACAATTAGTGCTAACGCACTTGGTTTATCGTTTGTAAACCTGATAAGTTCTGAAAAGTGTGGCTTGTAAGTGGTAGCAACGGCGTCACAGTTTCTGACGTAATGCATCACATATAGTACTGTGCTCAAAGCAGGGGTTGCCTGCACTGGCATCTATATCCTGTCGTAAACATACCAATATCACCACGGCACGCTCTGCCTTCAGTGTACAAGTGTTTCATAACCTGGTCTGCTGAAATGCTCTCATACTGTAACGTAATTCTTATACGTTGCCGCATTAAAACCTGTTTTCTTGTGCCTTATTACATTTGCCGTCATCTAGTCGATATGCCGGCCTTCAGTAATGAAGAAAAGCTGGATATTACTTTAATTTATGGCGAATGTCACATAAATGTAACCGCAGCTGTGACACTGTAAGATGAACGCTATCCAGATCGGCGGTGTCCGTCACGTCGAACCACTGGCAGCATCTGCAAGACACTCACGGAACAGCAAGCTGGGCTCCCACAAAGCGTCGACGTACAACGCCAGCGACTGGCGATAGGAACGAAATTGCTGTTCTGGCTGCTGTAGCACACAGTCACCAGTTGGGTGCACGCGAAATCGCACGAGGTGTAGGAATAAACCACAGTAGCGTGTACAGAATCTTGCATCGGCCTCGGTTTCATCCATTCCATATCTCACTGCACCAATAACTGTACGGGAATGACTTTGAATCCCACATTGCATTCTGTCGTTTGGCACTTCAGCAGATGCAAGGTAATCCAATATTCCCAAGCAATACGTTGTTTACGGACGAGGATTCATTTACAAATCATGGTAATGTGAATCTGCGGAGCATGCACTACTGGTCCTTGCAAAAGCCCCATTGGATTGCTCATCAACGTCAGTGGAGTGTCAATGATTGGTGCGGTATCATTGCTAACTGTGTTGTAGGTCCCTATTTTTATCGTGGAACATAGAATAGACAGCGATATGCATCATTTCTTCAACATACACTAGCGCTCCTCATGGAGGATCTAGGATTGGAAAATCGTCTATCGATGCGGTTCCAACATGATGAATGTCCCGCACACAATGCAAAAGTTGCCAGAAACGTTCTAGATGCGACATTTGAAAATAGGTGGATGGGGCGGGGAGATACTGTGCGATGGCCAGCACGGTCTCCGGACTTGACGCCGTTAGATTTCTTTCTCTGGGGCGTAGTGAGAGAGTTTGGTGCACCCCCAACGACAGTAGAGAATATGCAACATCGTATTACTGCGGCGAGTGCGGCAATATCTGTAGAAACTCTACAATCTGTGAAACACTCCCTCGTTACCCGTCTGCAAACGTACATTGAGACAAACGGAGGTCACTACAAACATACCTTCCAGCACGGAGGCTTTCAGACAGTCGTTCTTCCCGCGAACCATAAGCGACTGGAACAGGAAAGGGAGGTAATGACAGTGGCACGTAAAGTGCCCTCCGCCACACACCGTTGGGTGGCTTGCGGAGTATAAATGTAGATGTAGATGTAGATGTAGATGTTGACGTGACACAGTTTCGTTGGTCAAGATGTAGGTGTATTTTCTATGCTGGATGTAATGCACAACAATACTGTCTCAGTGGGCGACAGGGCGCTGGTAAATGTGTTTAGCAACGTGAATTGAGGTGTGTTATCTCTAATTACAGCTCCAGTTGTCATTTCGATAGAATAAACTTACACCTACAATTTGAAAAACGTAACTAAGCGTTGCACGTGTTACTTGTTTATTTTTGTGGATTGTGCATACCTTCCAATTGTATGAGCTCCTGACACAGGCAGCGTGAGGTGCCCGATTGAGCCTTAGGACGTGCTCTAGCTGTGTGCTTCATTTACTTCAAGCAACTTCGCTTCGCAACTCCTCGGGATGTAATTGACGTACTGCGATGCAACTAACGCCATAATTTTTGTGATTTTTCATTGTATGGATTGCATACGAAATATTTGGGGGCGTCTATTTAAAAATACACAAGCTTGTGTTGAAAATAATATCCATTTACGTTTTAAAATTTCGTACAGTATTTGGTTTCCTACGCTCGTACTTTCTTGCTGGTGGAAGCCGTTTCTGAGTATCTATTGTTGTTCCAGAGATATTTGAAGTGGCAGAGTTAGGTGAGACACCCTCTCTCTCTCTCTCTCTCTCTCTCTCTGTCTCTCTCCCTCTCTCTCTCTCTCTCTCTCTCTCTCTCTCTCTCTTGTCGGAAAGAATAGAGACCAGTTTGATCCTGCAGCCACTAAGAAGTGAGACACAAAGAAATTAAAGATATTATATGTCTGTGGTGGACATTGATTTACATCAATACTGCAAGAGTTGAAAATTTGTGCTAGACTGTTACTAGGCAGATACACTGACAACTACGACATCTGGAGACAGCGGTCACCACAACCGCATGGACCACCCAAGCATGCCTTCCGAATGACCCTAATTTTCTTCTTATATAGCGCACCACTAAGGTAGTGTCCCTGCTCATTCGTCTCGTTACTCGCAGCATCTCGCTAATTCCTATAAAAGTTCGAGCTTGGCTTGCAACTGCACCGAGGGATAATTTGTCGTCATTGCTTTGATTGATTACGTATGTACTGTCTCTTCTTTTGGATATGTTAATAATTTGGGTCTGACAGGAGGCGTGCAGTTGTGGTGACTGCTGTGTCACATGGTGTACGGGTCAGTGCATCTGCCTAGTAGGCAGGGGACCTGGGTTTGAATCCCACTGCGGTACAGATTTTCAACGTATCCCATTGATATAAATTAATCCTCACTGAAAATTAAGATCTTTACTTTCTACTATACTGAATATGTTTCATTATTATTTCTGGGTTAATGTCATGCATATAAAATAACTGTACCATAATATCTATAGAATCTTTCACAGCAATGTTCGATAGGACGCTGGCTATTCGAAAGGGACTACATTAACATTTGCTGAAATTTCCTGAAACCTGCAGTACCCCTATGACCCAGTGTATCAGTAATACAAAGCATCATAAAAGGAGTTAACATAATCTATGCGCTTCATGGTTTACTTGTTACCAGTGGCCCCTGCCATTGTTAGTTTCCGTATGTCTTCTTTTGAAACTGATAATGCTGAATATTAGTTCCTTACGTGTGATTACATTATCTAGGAATCCAGTACTGGTTATCAAAAGTAGAAAACATTACTTCTCATCAAGGACGCTGCGCTATTCAAAAGAGACTACAGTAACAAATGCTGAAATTTCCTGAAACCTGGAAGACCCCTTTGACCCAGTGTATCAGTAATACAAAGCATCATGAAAGGAGTTAACATAATCAATGTGCTTCATGGTTTACTCGTTACCAGTGGCCCCTGCCACTGTTAGTTTCCCTATAGGATCTTTCACAGCACGGTTCGATAGGACGCTGCGATATTCAAAAGAGACTACATTAACATTTGCCGAAATTTCCTGAAACTTGCAGTACCCCTTTGACCCAGTGTATCAGTAATACAAAGCATCATAAAAGGAGTTAACATAATCTATGCGCTTCATGGTTTACTCGTTACCAGTGGCCCCTGCCACTGTTAATTTCCGTATGTCTTCTTTTGAAACTGATAATGCTGAATATCAGTTCTTCACCTGCGATTACATTCTCTAGGAATCCAGTACTGGTTATCAAAAGTAGAAAACATTACTTCTCATCAAGGACGCTGCGCTATTCAAAAGAGACTACATTAACATATACATATGCTGAAATTTCCTGAAACCTGGAAGACCCCTTTGACCCAGTCTATCAGTAATACAAAGCATCATAAAAGGAGTTAACATAATCTATGTGCTTCATGGTTTACTCGTTACCAGTGGCCCCTGCCACTGTTAGTTTCCCTATAGGATCTTTCACAGCACGGTTCGATAGGACGCTGCGATATTCAAAAGAGACTACATTAACATTTGCTGAAATTTCCTGAAACTTGCAGTACCCCTTTGACCCAGTGTATCAGTAATACAAAGCATCATAAATGGAGTTAACATAATTAACGAGTAAACCATGAAGCGCATAGATTATGTTAACTACATTTATGACGCTTTGTATTACTGATAAACTGGGTCAAAGGGGTACTGCAGGTTTCAGGAAATTTCAGCAAATGTTAATGTAGTCTCTTTCGAATAGCGCAGTGTCCTATCGAACATTGCTGTGAAAGATTCTATACATATTATGGTACAGTTATTTTATATGCATGACATAATATAACATCCATGATATATATTTTTTTTATTACGACTGGAATATGAAAGTGTGGATAATATTCATTCAGTTATGTAATTATTTCTTAAAAAGATGATAATTGTGTAAAACAGAGACAATATTTGTCTTTGTTAATCTACGTCATTCTTTCCTTTTGTTTTGTACCCTTCTGTCTTCTTCTTCTGATGCACATTGCAAGACGCGAATCGATTTGAGGTCTATTAAATGAAAAACATTTAATGTAAAATTATTGTACTCTTATGTTCATTTGCTGATAAAAACAAATAGAGCCAAATATGTTAAAACTATTTATGATTAATTATAGAAAATTCACTTCCTTTTTTAATAACAATTTTGTATTAATTGTTTTATCATAGCTGCAAGAAGCGCAGCCATTGTCAATTGCGATTATATAGCAACTTCGTCTGTACTTCTAGTTGAAAATAGCGTGGGTTTGTAATAAACTAATTTGAAAAACAATTTAATCATTTTTCTTATCGGTAGCATCAATTTAAATGATTTATTGGGAAAAGGAAAATCTTACTTTAAAAAAATCCTTTATCTTTTGTTGGCCGCCATCTTAACTTTTATCACGTCGGCAAATTTAAATTACTTGAAATTGCAAACTTTCAATATTCCAATGTGTAATAAATCAATGTGCACCGGTGGTACTGAACGCTATTTATAAAAGAAAAACTTAATCGAATCAGACTGTGTCTTCTAAGAACAGTGCTGATGGTATTTATTGTTGAACAAGATTTCATTGCTGATGTATGTGGGCAAAATTAAACTACGCACGAATTACGGAGAAAAATATTTCTGGTAGCATACGTCAATGTTGTGTGCGGGTGGTATTCTGTGGTTCGTTTTCATGATAAATTTGCTAAGAATAATTAAATCCATCGAAGACAAAAATTATAAAAGCTCTGATGTACGATCTGTAATTTTAGTGACATGAACACAGCTTACAGTCAACATTATTACACTACGTCAGGTGGAATTCTAGTGCAATGTGAACAAAATGATTATCCAGGAGAAGTTGTAGTTTGAATAATGCATTATACATGTGTTTAATATTGTCAGTATCGTTTAAAAAAAAAACAAATAAATGCAACTGCTGAAAAGAGTATAGTGAATTAAAACCGCAGAATACCATCGAGTATCGTATTATCCATATTCATTGGACTTGTCCATGTTGATGATACACAGAAACCGCCACATTATCTGTAGAATCTTTCACAGCAATGTTCGATAGGACGCTGCGCTATTCAGAAGAGACTACATTAACATTTTCTGAAATTTCCTGAAACCTGCAGTACCCCTTTGACCCAGTGTATCAGTAATACAAAGCACCATAAAAGGAGTTAACATAATCTATGCGCTTCATGGTTTACTCGTTACCATTGGCCCCTGCCACTGTTAACTTCCGTATGTCTTCTTTTGAAACTGATAATGCTGAATATTAGTTCCTTACGTGTGATTACATTCTCTAGGAATCCAATACTGGTTATCAAAAGTAGAAAACATTACTTCTCATCAACAACCGGTTTCTTTCATACTCGCTTTCGTATTGGTTGATATACATATTTTAGACACTTTAACGAGATGCCACACGTATTTGTCAGTGTGGAACACCGAACATATTCCAGGAAATTTACGTCTTTCGTTACAGCCACAGGCTGTCGACGACGTCTTTCTACTTAAAAATATCGTGGACCCATTTCTCGACGAATATGCAAAAGAAACAATTTCATTCCTTAACCTGCTCTTCCACGCATAGAGTATACTTCCTGTTGTTAGAGAATGGAATATCGCACTATACATCCATTACCTAATTGTATGAACAGTTAATGGGAATCAGGCAGAGAATTACCGTTCTTATTGGCGCTGTATCTGCAGGTACCTTTGCCTTATTCTGTTGACACTAAAGGCAGGGAGAGCTGCTTGTGCCCCGCAATTTAATCCCATTAACCCCTTGGTGGGCGACTCTGCGTCGTGGTAGACATCGCAGGATCGCAATCATAAGGAATTATGGGGAAATTACCCGCCGAAATATCAGAGATCTAGGTAATTGTATCCAGTCGTATATATACGGTGGGAAACGCTTGGCGTTCATGTTTTGCATATGATTTAAATGGATGTTATGATTGTAACGTCCAAAACGTGCACTTGAATTATTCGCTTTACCTTGGTGGATGTTCTTAATACAGTAGCAATGTCTGCCGCACTGAGTAGCTGCACTGAATAGCATTCCTGCATTTATAGGACGATGTCCGTCATTTTTCAAATTTAAGTATGTTGTCTTTGCCCTTTTTGAAAAGTCGTCCCCGTCGTCTTGCCAGAAAAATGGTGAGGGTCGTCACTGAGAAAGATCTGTTTAATTTGTAAATTATTATATAACCCGCCGATTTTATTTCCAATTACATTTAAGTGAACTTGTTGGGGGTGTCCTATGCCTGAAAAGAAAAAATTAGGTTAATTAGCTAGTTAGTTATTCATCCGTAGTTCATCTACAGAATTACATCAGAAATTTCATATTAACTGAAAAATTACGAAGTTAATTAAATGATCTATGATGGTCAATACTATTATAATGAGATAATGGCTGATGTTCTTCTTGATGTGCATAAGAGACTGGTAGATGTACTCACATGATACACTTAGAATCGTCAGCTGTGTAACCATGTCTTTACGTGGAGGTCTGTTGTTAACTTTAGTGGCTATAGAAACATTCCTTTCTGTAACCTGAAGAATGCGCCTCTGTCTGCGTACGCGACCCCCAAAATATGACCGTATAGCCAAGATGTAGTGCGTATCAAGATATGTCTTTATGAGCCATTACCTGTTACACCCTGATAAAGACACTAAGTGCACAGTATGCTGAACTTTTCATTGTGCCTTGTTATCTTCGTATGTTCGGAGAACATGGCCAGTAAGTGATACAAATGGATAAGGTAAAGGTATGTTTTGATATGGGTACGTATATGATGTCGTCTACCCTCATGTCTAATGTTATCTAGCTATCTAGAATAGCTCACTCTGTAACGCTACGTAAGTAGTCTTATTATTCAGCAGATTACAAGGATGACATTCGTCGCGCTTTTATTTGACATACATACACCCAGAAAAATTAAAATAATTTTTAGACGCAGTGCCCAGTCGCACTTCTACAGTTTCCAGTACGTAGCATAAAAACAACCATTCTGAGATTAGTTCACCGGAGATGACTTTAACTATTATTCCTAAACTCGCTTAAGCTCTAGCGATTGACAATGACTTGAAGAGTCAATAACATCACGTAACACCCATGGCTTACGGGTAAACGCAAGGTACCATTATTATCACTTTCAAACCTACAATAACGTATACGTGACAGCTTCAATTACATGACGTATTATCAAAACTACTGCTTTAATGGAAATTGTATTATATGCAAAGGCGCTCAGAAACCATTGTAATTACTACAGAAAAGCTATTATCAGTAGAAAACCATTATAATTAATGCACAGTCGTACAGTTTCATTAATCCAGCGAAATGTTAAGAATTCGTCGGATTAATCTCATGTAGTATTACTGTTGTAAAATATATTGACTTCCTTGTTAAAATAACTTGGATAAAATTGTTTTAATACCTTTTTTATGTAATTATTTCTCGGGTCTTTTTATTTATGTCAAAAATATGTCTTTTCTTTTCCTGACTGAAATATATGACAATCTTTCTCACTCAATCTTTCTTATTACTAAAACATTAAGGATAATTTCATTTAACTTTATTCTTTTATCCTCATTTATGATTTACTTCCTAGTAATTATGACCAGTTTTAATAACTTCCAAGTTTTATCATTTTATTTCAAGCGGGTTCATTTGACGTAACACAAAGAATAATTAATGCCTTGGATTCAAAATACTATTATACGTCACGCATACTCCCAAATAGTGTCTCATATGTAATACTCCTTCAAATAATTATAAATTGCAAGTAGAATTTAATCGTATTACTGTACATTTAATCAGTAAAGACCTTTCCAAATAACACGACAAATACCCACACTATTTAAAATTTGTTGTATCTCACAAACCACGTTAAAACACTCACACTACGAAACTAGAAGGCGAGTTTCTACGTTTTATTTCCTTTGCGAGTCTCGGCTGTCTTGTCTTGGTATCTGTTGATAAAAGCTCAGTTATCATTTACACACTTCGTATACGTGTATGAGCGAATGACAAGGAAACTATCTCCCACTGAATGGAATCAAATTTAAAAAAAAAAAATACTTGTCACCGCCAATTTAAATACTGCAACTGAATGGTAATTCAACTCTCAAGCACTTCAGGCGTTGACAGTACGTGTCCCACTACTTCAAACAAATTACGACTGTCACCCGTCACGGATCTCTTCACTAGTCTTAAAATGGTTACACCGTGCCTCGTAATATAGTTCCAACTTCTCTGACCTTAATTTCCGTTCTCTTCACGTTAGGGTAGATCGCAAACTTCACGGAACACCCTGCGTGTTCCGGCCTAAAGACAATCGCCGGCACGAACATGAAGAACATTAGAATATAGAAGGCTGTGGGACCACGTCAGCCAAAAGCCCGCTGATTAGGACCGCACCACGACAGGACCGGCCTCTATACGAAGAGAAAATAAGTGCCACTCCCGCCAAGCCTCGGCGGACAGTAGAAGACGGACACTAATGGAGTAGTTATTACTGATCCATATGCATTGCTTACATGGACGCATTGAAAGTCACTGACTTATTTGCATGTCGCCCATCGCTTGCGACAGCTCGTTGTAAATACAGAGTTAACTACTGTCAATGTACTTTATTGTAATAAAAACCATTAATGTGATTTGCTTGAATTGTCGTGTAGCTATCGGAGAACACAGCATCCTGTAGGTACCCTATAAGAGACGATTTGGCAGGATCCCACACTGCTTGCAGTAGCGCAATCAGACAGCCACTGCCAGCGACTGCCAAACAAATAAAATACATCGAGACCTCCGCTCTGAAACTGCAGTAATCCTACAATCAACAGCCACCAAATAAGCACGAACTCTATCATCTAAGAGTCGACCGGCAGATTCGCTAACACCCTTCACGTGACTGTAGGACTCGTGAAGTCCAAATAAACTAACTTACGCTGGAGTCATCCAGTCTCCCACATACGCAGCTTACTGTACTAGCTCGTAAATCAAACAGGCGATGTCCCTAAACCATATAACTGCATTCTCAGCTTAATTATTCAAATTCTAACACGCGGAACATCACGATTAGGAGCACTAATAAATTACCTAAGCCGTACAAATTTCTGAACGAGCTGGCCGCGACGTCTCTCAGCTATTAGACTTACCTATCCAGGCAAACTGTTACCGATAATATTTCGCATCGGAAGATCTGCTGGCGTAACGGAAACTCAACTAAGTATCTGACAATATTAAGATCTCCAGAAACCATATCACAGACAAAATGCAATCGATATTTGACTGCACAATAGTGTTCACATTGTAGAAAAGAGCTCTCACGGCGTCGTATAGCGTCCAGGTACCTTAGACTGTGGATCATCTCTGGACTCCGCTGCCGCTGCCCAATTTCTGCTTTCTGCACAGTAGATGGGTTTTGCTGCAGTCTGTCCATCTGGTTGTCTACAACATATAAAAAAAAAACGCTTAGGAAATATTTTCAGTATGGTAACATTATAACCCTTCGTATTTCTTCTCGATACCAGACATGACGTAGCACATATGTGGAGGTGCACAACATCTTTTTAATGTTCGTCAAGTTCGACACAGAGCACATTGCGGTGTAGAGTGTTTTTAGTGTGGGCAGTAAGTTTATTGCAAAATGACAAGTTACAAACATCCTGTAGGGTTTCATTTGCTTCCTCTAACAGCAGTTATGAGGTTCCATCACTGATTAACAGTTTTCTGTCGTCAATAAAACAGATTTTTCCCCCATTGTATAACATTCGATGAGAATTCATTGACACATATCGGTAACACTACCTCTTCAGGTACCGACCTGAGTGACTCCAATGTTATTGGATTTGATAATGAAGCACGTGCTATCTCTAAAATTTGTACCCTGCTTTTCTGAGATAAGACACAACCCATCATCGGCAGCACCTCTTCTTATTTGTGATGCTACAGTTTAGTAGTTTTCCACGGCAACAGTTCAAATGTTCAATGTTTGTTAATTCCTAATTGACCAAACTGCGGAGGTCATCGGACCCTAGCCCTACACCTTACTTAAACTAACTTATGCTAAGAACAACACACACACCCATGCCCGAGGGAGGTTCAAATGGCTCTAAGCACTATGGGACGTAACATCTGACGTCATCAATCCCCTAGATTTAGAACTACTTAAACCTAACTAACCTTAGGACATCACACACATCCATGCCCGAGGCAGGATTCGAACCTGCGACCGTAGCAGCAGCGCGGTTCCGGACTGAAGTGCCTAGAACCGCTCGGTCACCACGGCCGGCTCCTGAGGGAGGACTCGAACCTCCGACGGGAGGGACGCGCGATCCGTGACATGGCGCCTCTAACCTCGAGGCCACTCTGAGCTGCTATGGCAACAGCAACAACAGCTTTTGACAGATCTAAGAATATATCATTGGCACATTCATCCTTGCCCAGCACATTAAGTACCAGCTTTGTAAGCAGTGTTCAGCAAACACTATAACTTTGCGACTCGGGAAACTGAACTGCTCCTGTGTTTCATAATGCATCCTATTATTTTAGTGAATGCCAGCAGTAAAGAACTGTCCAACAGTTTTTCACTTTTTCATGTGTTTCCGATACTCTGGAATGTTACCTGAGTGGAAAGACAAGTTTATTACTATAGTTAATAGCGTTGCATACGGCCTCTCCATCCTTTGCGTATACACACAGACACTTGATCTATGTCTACCGACTTCTTGGTACTTAATTTTTATACAGTTTTCTTGGCTTCATGCTCTGTATTGAGTGACGCAATCACTGTACTTGCCGCATAACGTTTTAGTGGGTCAATATTTGATTTTGGGAATTTTTTGTTATACTTTCTCTACCATACCTGAAAATATTCATCCACATTATTGGATAGTGAGGGGATAGGGAGCTGGTTGGGGAATGGTAAGATGCAGGGTTAACAAAATTCTCTGTACTGAAACACTAGATTAATATCAAAGTACAACTGAAGACTTCAAAATTAGTAACATACAAACTTTAATAGTGGGAGCACTCATGACTTGTCAATAAGGCTCATCACACCAATGAGAATATTTAAAACACATGGGTCCAAGGTGATAATAATAATAATAATAATAATAATAATAATAATAATGACAAAACAATAAAAGATGAATCATTGCACGTTGGTATACCCAAAGCAAATTCTCCATTCTTAACTTATCAAAGTAATATAAAGCAAGAATTATTAACTGCCATACGGTGCTATTAATTATCAGGTAATTACAGGTCAAGAACTTCGTCTGATCAAATAACTACACTTTGTATCTGCACAGTTGTTGGGGTTGTAAACCGATCAATATTTCTAGCCATTATGCTGTGTAGAAAGCGCATTTGTCTGACGAATTTGACACTTGAGTTCACATATCTGACGAATTCGACACTTGAGTTCAACTCTACCTTGGTTCGCCCTTTCTGCTTGATCCAAGGGACATAGTGGAGCAGCGAACGCATATGGATTGCTTGGTCTTGCGGCGTGTTTGTGCTCAGTGGTTAAGCGTTCCCACTTCAAAGGGAACTGCATTCCTACCGCTGTTGTTGGGTTCTATTTCTGACGCGCAAATGCAGCACGCTTGCCTTTTGGCGTATGTGTGTTCAACAAGTGTCTGCCACGAGTGTGTAGTGCACGGGAAAGCTCATTTTTACGTGTGTTGGACGGGGCGAAGTGGTTCTGTTAAGCGTGAATGAGTTGAGTCTTTCAGGCTCTACGTCACTGCTAATTCTTCAAAATGTGTTGTTCATTTCTTTAATATTCCTTAAAGTGAAAGAAAAAAAAAATTTATAAATTTTATTTGCTCAATAATTACTTTTTGGGGTATCATTTGGGTATTTGCTTGAAGCTGATGATTACTGAAAATATATTCTTCAATGCGTAGTGTATGTTTTCTTTGAAGATCTGTATTTTGAGCAAACTTGTTCATGCAGTAGTTCGGGCCCCATTTTCTTAATATTACTTATAGTTGTATTGCGCCCATTTATTCTTACAGTCGTTGGTTACGACAGATCAGTGGTTGACCTGTGCCTATTCTTAAACGTTCTTGAGTGCTGCCTCTCATCAGAACGTCTGTTGTAAGTTTTTCCCACTCTCTTAGTATTGTTTGTCTGATACAGGTTGAAGCAGGGGCCGCAACGACTACAAATAGTCAAACTCCACTTTTATGTACCTCCTGTAAGTATGTTGTAGATACATATGTGCTTTTAAATTGTGGAACATTGTTTTGAATATCGTTTAAACAGAGAAGTCATTTTATTAAATCATTATTACTCACAAACTAGTGTCGTCAGTCTTTCAATTAAAAAAAAAAATTCTTTTAGCTGTGAGCGTAATTCGTTCTGATATACTATGAAAGTGTTTTGTAATAAAAGCAAGGTGGAATGTCTGAAATTTTATTGTAAATAAATTTATTTGATGCTTTCATACAAGTGTCTTTTCTGGTGCAAACGTCAGGCATTACTTCCCAGCACCTTCCTGCTTCCAGCTCACCGCTAGTTACTCCATTACAGCTATTATCGTCCTTATCATCTTTGTTGTTACTTGGATGTTTTGTCTTTGTAAGCGTTTCACTATTCCGTTCCAAGGAAGAGGTATCTGTACGTGTAATAGGAGGAATTCATGAAAGATATAGTTGTATGATAAGCTCTTAAACTCTCCTTGTAGCAAAATTAAACCGCTGTATTCAGCTTTGCCCGTTCTGTTAGTTTCTTCCTTTGTCAAACATTATAGCCGTGGCGCAAATAAAGTAACTGTGGAAAAACTTCCAATTTTCAGTTCAAATTCGTGCACAAATTGCGACACTCATCATATAGCAGATTTCCATCTGAAATGCATGTGCTGGGTACGGTTGCTATGGCAATACTGGTGTTCATATATTCGATGAATCATCATAGATCTACCGCACACAATGTATACTACTTCGTACCGTGAAATAATAGTATGCAGCTACTTATTAGCTGTAGCAACAGGCACCACGTCAATCGCTTTACGTTCCTCTTGGTAAAACATACTTGAGACGTAACGATTTCTATAGCTAACAAAGACACACACACAGAGAGAGAGACAGACAGAGAGGGAGGGAGACAGACAGAGAGAGAAAGAGAGGGGGAGAAAAAGAGAGAGAGAGAGAAAGAGAGAGAGAGCGAGAATGGGATGGGGAGGGAGGGAGGGAAGGAGAGCAGCACATAGTGTGTGTTACGAAGAGAAATCTTAACAAAGCAACAAATCTATCCAGTACTTACAGACGAAAGCTTTTCTCCGACGACTTGAAGTTCGGGTTAACGGTTGGAAGACTAAATTCAGATCTAAAAATCATCGTAAGTTCACAAGAAAATGTTTTGCTTTGTTCCAGAGTGCTAACTATTATGAAATTTTCTGGTCCTCTAAAACCTGAAATAGAACTCACCTGTCCAGATACAGTTTAATATCTGGAATATCAGGGAAGAGAGAGCTCCAGATTATTTCTTACAAAGAGTCAGGGTGATTTCACATAATTTACAAATAAATTACACGAGAAAAAATTTTTGTAAATTTGTGGTAAGGTCTTAGGGGACCGAACGGCTGAGGTCATCGGACCCTAAGCTTACACAGTACTTAATCTAAGTTAAACTAACTTACGCTAAAGACAGTACACACACACCCATGCCAGGGGGAGGACTTAAAACTGTGACGGGGCAGCCGACACGAGAAAAATCTACCGATTATAAAACGAACCTCAGCCAGCAGTAAACAACAGAGGTTACTACACAATGTAACGTTTATGGCCGGCAGCCTGATACACACAGAAAAACAAAAGTAATGCAAAAGACTGTAAATGAGCGCATGTTTAAACTTAACTGTCAAAATCTAATTACTCTTTGATACTGCCCTACAACGCTGCACTTGCCCATCTCTGGGAGCGGAAATATTTATTATAGACAGTGGATTTTTATCAAGAGTCAGTACGTAAAATCAACCACTCTGTGTGTGTGTCTCTGTCTCTATCTCACCCACACACACACACTTGTACAGTGTTTTGAATGTTATGGGGGACTCCCCTGTTTATGTCGTAGCTTGCAGATGAATTCTGGGAACAAATTGTGGATTCCTGTCAATGTATTCGGAACATGCTTGGGTATTTTGAACGTCTGTGGACACAGGGGAGAAGACTTACTGAAGCCTGTACGTATATGAACGGTGGACATGTGGAACACTTGTGTTTGTCTTCATGTGCATATCTCCAGTTTCGATCCTCAGGTGGCTTCGTTATAATCTATTCCTCTGCTCGGTCGTAATACTTCATATTGGGGAAACCATTGCTTTCCGGACCTATGTTTATAAGGATTTCTTGCTTATTTCAGAAACTTCTTCGCCTGTACTTATAATATTGGAACACTCCGTGTGTGTGTGTGTGTGTGTGTGTGTGTGTGTGTGTGTGTGTGTGTGTGAGGGTGGGCGGATGGATGGGTGCTGTATTCGGTGATTCAATAAAACCGTGAAAAAATTAGATTACAATAACAGAATTTACTATTGAACAAACGTAATAATAAAACAAACTATTTGATTTACCAACACCAAAATAATAGAAGGAATTAAACTGACGGTAGAGAAGATTGCTGAAGTGTATTGCTGAAGTGTACACAATACGTGTGAAACAGGAAAAGTGATAAGAGAAGGTGGGATAATAAGCGACGAACTGGGACCCCTACTACCCCTACTACATAAGCAAAGGTGGAAAATAAAGAGCACATTAGCATAGGCAAGAAGGTATTCCTGGCCAGAAGAAGTGTTCTATTATCAAACTGTGACCTTCATTTGAGGAAATAGTATCTGAAAACGTGCGTTTGGAACTCATAATTTTACAGCAGTGAATCATGTGCTCTGAGAGAACCGGAAATGAAGAGAATCGAAGCGTTTGTGGAATGGAAGCCGAATACTGTATGGGCTGATAAGAAAGAGCACATTTCCCACAGAATCGGTGAAGGGTGAAATGCGTGGAAAACACAGGACATTATTTAAAAGATCAAGGTGGTGGTCCAAGAGGAAGCTATAGAGCTGAGGAAAGATATGGGAATATATCCAACACATAAATAAGGAGGGACGTAACTAACATGAAAATACTGACAGACGAAAGGGCTTGTGTCGGGCTGCATCAAATGAGTCAGAAGAATGGTGATGAAAATAAAAATAAATGGAAGGGAGCAGGAAGATTCGCTGCAAGTCCTGGTAAAATAAAAAAAAAAAAAAATATGCTGATGCAGCGCTCTGTGCTTCACTTCGGGACAGCGATGTCGACAGGCATAGCACGTATCTTATCACACACATCAAAAATGTTTTGTATCACCTCGGTTCCGAGAGTTCCGGAGCCTGTACAGAAAATTGGAATACAGATCAACATATACATTTCCGCCATTTTTACTGCTCATGAAAACCACACATTCATTGCATGTTGTACCACTATACAGCGAGAGCTTCAGCGGTGGGATTCCTGATTGCTGTACACACCGGTACCTCTAATACCCAGTAGCACGTCCTCTTGAACTGATGCATGCCTGTATTCGTCGTGGCATACTATCCACAAGTTCATCAAGGCACTGTTTCTGGGGACTGCCCCACTCCTCAACGGCAATTCGGCGTAGGTCCCTCAGAATGGTTGGTGCGTCACTTTCTCCATAAACAGCCCTTTTCAATCCATCCGAGGATGTTCGATAGGGTTAATGCCCGGAAAACACGCTGGCCACACTAGTCAAGCGATGTCTTTATCTTGAAGGAAGTCATTCACAAGATGTACACAATGGGGGCGCGAACTGTCGTAAATGAAGACGAATGCCTCGCCAGTCTGCTGTCAATATGGTTGCACTATCGGTCGGAGGATGGTATTCACGAACAGCCGTTATGACGCCTTACGTGACCACCAGCGGCGTACTTCGTCCCCACATAATGCCACCCCAAAACAGCAGGAAACCTCCACCTTGCTGCACTCGCTAGACAGCGTGTGTAAAGCGTTAGGCTTGACCGGGATCTCTCCAAACAAGTCTCCGACGATTGTCTGGTTGACGGCATATGCGACAGTAATCGGTGAAGAGAACGTGATGCTAATCGTGACTGGTCCATTCGGCATGTTGTTGGACCCATCTGTACCGCGCTGCATGGTGTTGTGGTTGCAAAGATGGGCCTCGCATTGGACGTCGGGAGTGCATTTGCGCATCATGCAGCCTTTTGCGCACAGTTTGAGTCGTAACACGACATCCTGTGACTGCACGAAAAACTTTATTCAACATGATGGCGTTGCTGTCAGGATTCCTCCGAGCCATAATCCGTAGGTAGCGGTCATCCACTGCAGTAGTAGCTGCTGGGCGGCGTGAACGAGGCATATCATTTACAGTTCCTGTGTCTCTGTATGTCCTCCACGTCCGAACAACATCGCTTTGGTTCACTTCGAGATGCATGGGCACTTCCCTTGTTGAGAGCCCTTCGTGGGATAAAGTAACGATGCGGACGCGATCGGAAGGCGATATTGACCGTCTAGGCGTGTTTAAACTACAGACAACACGAGCCGTGTACCTCGTCCCTGGTGGAATGACTGGAACTGATCGGCTGTCGGACCGCCTCGGTCTAATAGGAGCTGCTCATGAATGGTTGTTTTCATCTTTGAGCGGGTTTAGCGACATCTCTGAACAGTCAAAGGGACTGTGTCTGTGGTACAATATCCACAGTCAAAGTCTATCTTCAGGAGTTCTGGGAACTGGGGTGATGCAAAACGTTTTTTGATGTGTGTAATTTTGACTTTCCTGATCATGGGCTACGTACGTTAAAATGTTTAGCCTGGTGCCCCAATTTCCTGATCAATATGCGCACGCTTACACTATGTCACACTGGGTATACATACAGTGATACTAGCCAAGACTGTGTTAGCATCTTTAAAACAGAATTCCTCCAAGATACGGAGAGCACCAAGTCAGTGATAACATTTGAATGCCATTACATTGCACCCCATAAGTGCCAGAATAGTATAAGATATATTTCGCGTTGTGCTGCCTCATTCTGAGCCTGGCGTTAAATCAAGGAGGTCATTAGAAGGTTCTAATTGACTCAGTGCCTTAGGGACGTGACTACGTAGACGACAAGTGTTCAGAGTGTAACTAAGATATTTGGTATGATTAGGAAAAGAAATATAAATCAGGAATGTGGTGAAAGATGTCTTGTATCGTGAGTAAACACAAAATTTTCATGTATACTCTGAGCACCTGTAAGTTGTTACAGGCGGTCTACGGTGTAACTTCTTAACATTAATACGTATTCCCAAAGAATATACTACTGATAGGAACTAAGTAACGTGTTCCTCGAAATACCTAGGTTTAGTAGGACTTAGTGGTGTGCGTATTTATACTAGGTCTTTATATACAATTAGTCCTGTTACATGGCAATGGAACGAACTTCCTGGGTGCAAATGTTTTGGGGTGCTAAAGTTGTAAGACGCTAATTTTATAATATAACAGCACATGATATTTCAGGTCTTACAAATAGTCCGTGTGAACAAGGGGTTATTCACGGTTCCACTTTGTGTTTTCGTTCAAAAATAAATGTTCATGTTAGTAACCTACAACAGGACTAAAAAGCCATCAGATAAAGGTAGCGTTAATATGAAACACGCATGTAAATAATATTTCTCTATTACCGAGCGGCGCATGCGAAAGATTATTTATTGATAAATTAGTTTTGGAATTGTGGGAAAAGCAGCTTTTTTCACTGCCAACATTGACATTAAAAAGCTGCTGTTCCCAAAATAGTTTCAGCGAGTTTAGTGTAGGAAACAGAAACTATCGAGGTTGGTCGTAACCTCTGAATTCCTGAGAGAGTTATCTGAGTTACCTCGAGCCAGTTTTTTGATCATAAATCATTAATTTTGGCAAATAATGAGCTACATTATTTGGTATTTGGACAGCGAAACGTCTGTTAAGAAAAGAAATTGTTGTTCTTTAATACAGGCCGGAAAAACAGATAATCTAAATAACCAAGTTGTGGTAACGTGAATACCCCTCACAGTATTCCTCACAACAATAATTTATGGCTGGCTACAAGACTTATTCTCCACGTCCTGCCCTGCTAACTATTCCTGTCCTGACTTGTACGTGTATATTGTCACGGGTTGTAGCCTCCGTTGCCTTATTGCCTTCAGTAGTGCCACTACGTCGATTAAAGGTTTCTGTACAAGTTAGCTGTTAGTTGTCTTTTTTATTAGCTCATTATATGCATTTTGAAAATTATTTAATACATTTTTAGACTTCATGTCATCCAAAATATAGTTACGGAAGTAATCTAGTGCTCTATGCAGGAAAAGATGAAAAACAGAATACGCATAGCTTGTTAGACTAGCTGGAAGTCTTGATACATTTACTGCGAATCTGCTGATAGCAACAGAAATGTAAGAACGCCAGAATTTTCAAGCTCACGTAATCCATAATATGTAAGCTGTTCACTCTCTACAGCAGAAGCAGAAGAACTTTGTCTGACGCTTCAGTCCGGAACCGCGGGACTGCTACGGTCGCAGGTTCGAATCCTGCCTCGGGTGTGGATGTGTGTGATGTCGTCAGGTTAGTTAGGTTTAAGTAGTTCTAAGTTCTAGGGGACTGATGACCTAAGATGTTAAGTCCCATAGTGCTCAGAGCCATTTGCACCATTTTGAGCTTTGTCTGAAAGTGCTTCAGCGTCTCCGCAGAAAACCACTCTCTCAGAGCACACTGATTTGAGAGTTTTCAGTGACATTAGTTACTAGCCAGAAATACGAGCGATACTTCAGAAAATAAACTTGTTAAAAGAGGGGCATGTGAATGAGAGAATGAACATGTATTTTCGTCAACAGATAATACTGGAAGACCATTTTTAAGGAGTGATTTTATATGAAGTTAGAAAATGACGATAGAATGAAAGGACATTGTTGTTGTATTCTCCTGTGAAACGTGCTATGTATTGCTTTCTTCCAGTATTTTTTTATTTTTTATTTAATTTTTTTTTAGCACAGCGAGAAGTCCTTTCGTACAGCCATAAGGTTCTACAACAGGTAAAAAGCGTTAGATTATGGACAAACATTAGAAAACTGGAAACAGCTTTAAATGTGATGCATAGATGTGAATCCTCGATGATGCATTCAGTTAGAACAACGTAAGTAATTTGAGAACTCGACAGTAGTATCAACAAAAAATCTTGATTATGTCTTGTATTTACAGAGACAATCATTACTCTGGCATAGTCACCCAGAAGATCTCTGAATTTTCTTGAAACTTTCAGGCTAGGTGCCAAATATAATCCAGTTGCGAATCATCATTTTCACTAAGTTCAGCAAACAGACGGTCTGTTGTGTCTTGTGTTTCTAGATGAAGACAAAATCAATTCATCAAACTACTCGGTGACCATCTCAGGATAGAGACATTTAAGAAAATTTCTAAAGCTAATTCTCTATCATGTTTAATAGTGTACTAGATATATCGCATACCGACCAAATGTCTCAAGTGAATCGTCATGTGCAAACTGAAGGTTCAGACGTCACAGAAGGGACATCCCGTATTCACTTGGTTTCATTACATGGAAATTCAGCTAGTGGACCTACACAACAAATTTGTGATGGGTTGCAACGAGATGGTCTAAGACACGAGCACTGCCTTGGAGAAGGTTATGATAATCTTGCGACCACTCCTAGATACATTTGTGGTCTTCCGAGACGTATTTAGTATATAAACCCCAAAGCAGTGTTTGTGACATTTATCACTTACTTATTCCTGCTGTAGTATGTGCAACTACTGTTGAAACAAAATCGGTGACCTCTTTTGATATTGTGAAAAAGGTGCACACATTTTCCTCAATCTCTACACATAGGTGGGATGTACTTAAACACCATTTCCAGCGAAAGTGAAACGATGTAATGACAAAAAATTGAGTTGAAAACTTGGATCTCTACGTGTGCTTGCTGAGCATGCTGAAAGCATACTAAATGCACTGAAAGCCTTGAGAAATGGATGAGTAATAACCCCACATGCTAAAGGTGTGGCAGGCACTTTGTTGATTTGCATTATGACCTGTCTTTTCTCCACATTCGTTTATTTTCGGCGAGCGCTTACTGAAATGAGTGTTGTTGATTTGCATTATGACCTGTCTTTTCTCGACATTCCTTTATTTTCGGTGTGCGCTTACTGAAATGAGTGATGCTCACGTATACTTTAAACAAAGGGGACTTCGTCTAGATCATTGTGTTCAAAAACTGGGAGCACTGTCTATTTTATGAGAGACAGTCACAGATTCAGCTGAGAGAGCCATGGAGAAATGCGACATGTGTGACTCTTAAAGAGAGAAGAATCGGAAGATGAAAGAAAACATGTGGTGAAAAAATTTTACACAGGAAACTTGTCGAGAACAGCATGAGGCAGTATACAAGCAAAGACCTAAATAAAAAGAAACATACGTTATAAATGAATTTACTTCATGAGCTTATTTCAGTTCCTTCAAATTTAATAATTGTTCGAAATATATTGTATTTATGTAGAAAATATTCCGAACTCAATGCATTGGCTTTAATTACTTAAGCACATCATACCAAAAACTACATTTCATTAGTCAGAGGAGTTCACCCAGATTCAGTTTTTGCGTGGTCAGCTTTACAGTTATTGAGATGGACAATTAAGTGGAAAGCGCAAGGGAGTTTAAGCAACGTTATTGTGACACAGCAATTTTTTTTAAGAATCTCTATGGTAAATACTATTTGTGAAAGAAGTTTTTGCCAATTAAAGCTAATAAAGACCGATCAGGGAGTGACTATGAGTCACGAAAGTTTAAGTTACCTTGCAATTTCGTCAATTAAAAAAAAATGTAAATATAAACTTTACCATGTAATCGAAAAATTTGGAAGAATAAAATGCGGAGGATTTTAAAGAAATGAAAACTACGACTGAAGTTTTCTGTTTTCCTGTTTTGTTATATTTACAGGGGTAATTTGAACTATTATAATTGTAGGCTTAGAAGAACTTGGATTTGTGAAATCTTACGAGGCGGCTCAGTATTCTAAACTGCCACGACCGCTCGAACCCCGAGACACACTACTGCAGACAGTCTTGGGAAACTTTGTGTGAGAGCTCTGCGGCGAGTATATCTCGCCCCATCTACTGAAAAAATAAATACATGTTAGGGATCGATGTGTGCTATTGTGAGTTGTATCAGAGCACTGCTGGGCAATAACTAGCTCTTAAAAGCTATACCATTCACATTTCCCCGTTCCAGAATATGGTAGTCAGGAGAATGTCTGCGAGGGGTGAGGCGGGGAGCGAGGAAACAAGTTTCCCTCCGCCGCCCTTCCGCCCTGTTCCTGCCGGTGGTCTGCATTACGGGCCGTCCGAAAAATATTGCCTTAGCATTATACTGCATCATCAGCCTTGTTGTGTTTCTTTGTTTGCTGTTTATGGTCTGCCATTTTCCTGCATTCTGTATGATACAGCACCGCTGCCGAAGAGGAAAATTTTTGTGGAGCACACCGGTACATGCAGACATACGATTCCCATTTCAAATAAGAAACAGATAATTCTACCACAATTTAACTGAAAAAAATATAACGAAACGTGCATCGCGACGAAAGTACGATTTCAGTAGCTTCGTAAACAGTACCTACATAGTAATAATAATATGAAAGGTGCGAAAGAAAATCGTGTACGATGGTTGCGACCTTAATGTATAAGTTAAACAGTATTGCATTAGTGCTGGATAGATCACGCTATTAAATGTTTTGAGGTGGTGAATAAATGACTTTATTAAAGATAATTGTTCAGCACCTGATGACATTTCATTAAATGACCTGCCGGACAATCCTACTGGAGAAAGGAGACATTCAGATTAACGTGGAATGCGAACCACATGCCATTCCCGAAAATTCTTCACATTGTTGAGAGGTGAAATGAAAGTACAGTGCGGATATCTATGTGAAGTTTCGCATGGTCATATCTACCCGAACTTCGTGAGTGATTGGTCGGAAGGTATATGTGTATTTATGTTCCTACGAATGTGTACTACTTGGTCGAACATGTGGACTAAGGACAAAGAGGTTGCACAAACGAACAACAAAGATTACTAGTAAATAAAATTTTTATTAGGTAAATATCGAAAGTGAGAAAATAAAAAGGAAATTTTAAAGATATCCTACTCTTAGGCTTCCATTATTATACAGGATAGCGCAACAAAGTGTGACACATGTAGTACAATGGTACCGGTACTATTGAAAAACTTCTTCAAAAGAAAAGTCTGCCTTCTATTAAATAGTTGTGCGGAAAGGACGACAAAATTTCTGAAATATTGGTGGGTGCACAGCACTGTACGAAAGTGAAACGAAATCCACGTGGACAAATGGGAAACATGTAAAAAATATTTAGCACGAGCGAGCAACGTTAAAATTTGAGTGCATGGGTATTTCACGAACTTTTCTTGTACTAGGACCAGTACAGAGGAATGAGAGGTTAAAATAATAATTTTTTGAAACTTCCAAATGCTAGGAACGTAACCCAACAGTTGATTTAGCGCTGTAAGGAACAATAGAGACGTGTAGGCCTGTAAGGAGAATACTATGATGTGTGAAACAGACAAGTTATTTGTACCAGAAACACAACGATGAAAATTAGAAATGGTGTCTGTTTGAGTGGCGATTACATGATTGATGGCAACACATACTGTAAAATATAATGGTCACTCTCCCAATAAATGGTCTTTCGCTCAGACATCTAGCAGTCTAAGTTAATTGCTCGCCACAAACGTGGAAAATAATGTCACCACTTGCCAGACGGTATTACGGGCGAAACACAAACAGTTATTTCCGCGAAATCTGAGCGATCAAGGACAGTGTACAGTCCTGGAGAGTTCATTTCCTATTTGTGCCAAAACCATTCCTTTAGCAGCAGCATAGCTGTGACGTCATCCGATGCAACACATAAACCGGCGTTTTACTGACGCGGACCGATTGGTAGCGGGGTGCGAAGTGAAGTCAGTCGTTGCCTCTCAGGGAGTATTTATATACGAAAGCAGGGAACGGAAGAAAGGAACACCTGCTGTCATCCGCTCTACCCTCTAAATGACCACTTTCTCGGACACATAATATTTTGTACCAGTGTTGTATATTAATTTAGATGCTTAGTAATTTTCGTATGAACGGAATTAAGCTGGCTGTAATCACAGAAAAAGATTTAGCTCTCCTGCATTTAAACTTTGCCGTCTAGAATTTTTAGAACGGAACTGACAGTAGAACATGACCTCTGAACTACAACTTTAAGAGATCTTGTATTGATTGTTATTACATCAAAGTCTTGAAACTTGTTATAGCTCTATTATTTAATGGATTTCATCACGTACTGTAATCAAAACTTTTTGTAATTAATATAAATGGTACTTAATCTACTGCAAATAAGAACGTTCTGGTTCCAACGCTTTCACTACTCAGTTGTTTAATGGGGTCACATAGTTACTCTTTTTATATCGAACTGATGCTTTACAGAAATTTTTGGCTTTCTAACTTTATTATTTAGCACCACTTATTTTTTTCTTAAAACGATGTGTTTAGGGAAAGATATTCAACTGATCACTTTGAGATTATACAATTGAAACATTAATATACATATATGTTGACAAATTTTGGAAAAGCAACTTTAATTCTTGATTTCATTCATAAATTGTGGCGCAATACTTGTATGTTAGGCACAGGCGCGTTATGATTACGTTGTGCTATTAGAAGTGTACTGGGACAAGTCCCGGCACATTCGTTCATCTCTTGTATCTCTCAAATGATACAGCGCTTGTTTTGCCACAAGGTTTTGTAAGATGTTGAAAGCTAATTAAAGCTAAGGATTCTGCTTCAGTGTACATAACTCACTGATAGTAAACTACTGTGAAATCGTATCATAACTGTTTTTATACAACTTGCTGCCACTTAAATACGAATTATGGTAGTTGCTATAAGGAAATGTAAATAAATTCATCCATAAACATTTCAACCGTTGGGCAAACAATGTCTGTAACAGTTGTACAGGATTTTCAATAACTTAACACACGGATGTTCAGTGTCCTGCGATAGATAAAAACAAAGAATTCAGATGTAGACAAGCTTATGCAAAAACTGTTCTTGACATACGGATTTGCCGCGATCGAATACAAAACATTTCAGAGGTATCAAAAATATCCTTTAATACCAACATCTATAACGCTTTTATAGGTATATGTGTTCAAACCTCTTCACGTAACGAAAATACCTTAATAAGTTTTCTAATGTCGTGACTATACATTTTATTATTTCCAAAATCATCTTATCCGTTTCGACATTCAGTCATTATCAAAGTGTATAAGATAGAACATAAAACTGGTAGTAGCAGAAATGAAAATGTTACATGTCACCATAAGATACTTAGTGTAATGAATAGAATATGGCTTTTTAGCTTACCTGTGTTACGTCAGCAATGTAAAATTGATTATTAGACATATTGTATCACTTCAACATTCTCAATCACGAGACACTAAAAAAAAATTGGAAGCCAGGTGGACTACATCGCTAGGTGGTGCTGGATACGTGGTACACGCTGCATTTGTTTGTTTACCTCTACATTTTCATCGCTACACCGTATAAAATAATTTAATCAGTAAATTTTTCATACTAGCCATTTTACAGTGTTTTACAAAAAGGCATTTCCTTACAAAACTATGTACAACAGAGATTTTGAGTGGTCGAAAATAGTACACTGCACGCTGAATGTCATTAGAGGCCAACTATCTGTTAACAAACAACTGTTTTAATAACTTGAAGTGTATAAATAGCTAACATCAGTGAAAGTCCAAAAATACCATTTTATAAGAATATTCAAAGTGTAGACATACGAGCTGAGGCATTTAGCATTCACTCACGAGGAACAGGTGTCGTCATACATTGCTATTTCCACTAATGGCAGCAAATGTGTTTAGTCTATACAGAGAATTCAAACAGCTTGAAAAGCCGCTATCCTGAAACTCAATACATCAGTTCCATCAACAGTATGTGGCAACCATCCCAGATTTCCTTATCTAATTGAAACTCTTTAATTCCCAGACATCAGTCTAATTGAAGCACCATCCAAAATACAATCATGTAAAAATCCATGCAATAATATAACTAATGATACACTGGTAATCATGCTACCTTATATAACTTGTTCGCTTTTACGTATCTTAGATACCGTTCTTTTCTTCAGAAATTGAAGAAAACTCCGTCAGATATAGATATAACTATATAACAAACAGTAAGCTGTAATTGTACGTATAACACACGAAAAATTTAAAAAAATAAAAATCACCGAGATTAGTAAAGGATGGGAGAGGAATAGGTTTACATCTGTTACTCCAAAAAAATATATTTAAGACCTTCTGTGATTCTACTTCCTAAAACTGATTTCAGCTGTGAGTAATAGGAATAGAAAAATTGTAAAATGCCATGACTCACTTAAAGAAGACAGGTAAAGGGGTAAACAATATTAATCTTGACATGTAGCAAAATCCCTTAAACAAGTTTGTATTCCTGTGACTACAAATGTTTTACCATATGACAGCTTTAAATAAAACGTTGTATATTAGCTATAGTAGCTCTGTTGTCGAAAGTTTTCAGTTTGAGCCATGCTGCATCAAGAACTGAGTAATACTTATGAAAGTTGTCATTTTGTAAGAAATTTGTAGTTACAACGTTACAAACAATTTTACAGGATTGTTCAATATGTCAAGATTAATCTTGTTTACGTTCACACTCCCCCCACCTCGTCCTCCCGCCCTTCTGTAATTGCTTGTTATTCACAGCAGAAAACAGTTCTACAGTTATGGAACGACAGAAGGTTTCATGTACGCCATTTTAAGTGTGCCAGTTCTAAACCTATTGACTTCCCATGATCTATCAATCTCTACAAATTTTAATTCTTATTAATTTTTCAACTGTCATACGTATGCCTATTCCTGTAGGAGTTTTCTTCATTCAAGGAGAAAAAAAGAAATATGACTTCTAACGTAAGTAAAGGTAAGTATGTAAGGTAGTACGATTGCCACGGTACCATTAGTAGTAATAGTACATAATAGTACACGGGATTTTACGATAGTCTTTTGGGTGGTGCTTTAAAGTGATGTTTGGGGGTTAAGGAGGTTTAGTTAGATAATGCAGTTTGGGATAGAAGCCGTATACTATTGATGGAACTGATGAACTTGGTTCCAAGATTACACCGTCTCAAATTGTTTGAATTTCCTATATAGACTACATGCATTTGCTTTCACCAGAGGAAATAGCACTTGTTCCTCCTAAGTGAGTGCTGCATGCCTCTTCTGGTACTGCTAGAGTTTGAAAACTCTTGTAAAATAGTATTTATTAACTTTTAATGATACTAGTAATTTAAATTTTCAACAGGCAGTTGGCTTCATGTACCCTATTGACAGCGTTCCCTTGCAGTGTATTACTTTCAACCACCCAAAATATCTGTTACACGTGATTTTGTTAAGAAATGATTATTTTAGAAACACTGTATAGTGATTTCCATAAACTGTTTACTGCTGAAATTCTTTTATACGACGTAACGATGAAACTTTAGTTGTAAACAACCAAAAGCAACGTGTACAACGCATCCGGCGCCGCGTAGCGATTTAGTCCACTTGGCTCCCAATTAATCCCATAGTTCACATGATTGAGAGTGTTGACAAGATTCAATGTATCTAATGAACAAATTCATATACTTAATATAGCGCTGGTAAGCTGGAAAGCCATATTTTACGCTGTGTACTATTTCTGTAATCAATTGTGAAATGCAACTTCGTTTCACGTCTTGTGATTCCAGTTTTGTGTCAAGTCTTACAGCCCTTGAAAACTACTAAATGTCTAAACACGTAAGCTGATTTAGGAAATAACAAAACGTGTGGTCAAGACGTCAGAAACGTTACTAAAGTGCATTCAGATGGCCGCTTCGTCAGTAAGCACTTTCATGCAAAAGTGCAGCTAATACTGAAATTACGTAGACTTAAAAGCTACCTTCAGCTCCCTTAGTGGTGAAGCGTATTGGATGTTCTTGTTTCCATTTTTATTACGAAAGGAGATAATTAAACTAGGCAGTACCAGCCGTTGCTGGTTTTGCAACCTACGGGTAACATAAAATTGTCCTTAGCATAGATTTATCCAGCAACAATAGGGTGCATTCAGTACCACAGTTTTAATTCTCGGCGAAACAGTTACGCAGCGAGTAAAACAGTGAATTATGATGCGAATGCTTCACAGAACATCAGTTGTTCGACACACTCTGCTCTTGACTGAGATTGAATGGAGTGAAAAGGCAGCGCATGGTAAGGGAAGCATAAAATACGATTTGGCCTAACTTGGCACGGAATTTCCCTCCATTCTGATTAAAGGACCACTCGAGCAAACAATGAGCAGCCAGCGATGTACAGTGGCAGGACGCACCGCACACTGCGGTATTCAAATGAGCAGGTACACTCACTGATGTTGTAGCAGCCACGCAACTCCAAGCAATAGCAGCCACACAACTCCAAGCAACAGACGCTATATCTGCGCTGAACTGGATGCTGTTTTCGTATTACGTCTGCTGTATTGCTCTAGAGTTTTAGTTGTTCTATTGTTTTAGTTTGATTACTCTGAACACGGAGGACTGCATTGTAAGTTTCCAGTGAAATAACGATTTTGTTTGTCTTACAGCTCCTTTCTCTTCTTACTCGCTCCTCTATTATCTAGAAGAAGGCGTTTGCTTTTTTCAAAATTTTTATTCATACGAGTTCCACGTATATCCTTTGTGTATTTTAAGAACCTTGTTTGTTATCAGCATTCCTGATTCGCCGAAAGTCAGTTTCACTTCTACATTTACTGCTTCATATTGTCTTTCACTTATCAATCTCTGTAATTTGTTCTCACGGTATTAATAAACCTTAAAATCACTAGGTGTTAAATTTAATGTATCAGTTAAAACAGATTTTAGTATTTTAATCTAAATTCTTTCTTTTGCGACTTAGTGCAGTACGTAACTGATTAGATCAATCGTGGCAAATCACTTATTTGTAAACTATTATCTCATTGAACTTCCTTCACATTTACTCAAGTAGAACGGTGTTCTGAAGCAGATTCTTTAATATTATTTTGAATTCGTGCGGAGTAAACATCCGTCCACCTATTCAAATTTAGCGCTTTCTTCTTTTCCCGATATCACGTAAGATCTGTGTCGGATCGGTGACATTGAATAATGGCCTTCTCTGTTTCACTGAGGATGTGTTCTAAAAACATACCTTAATGCGTTCCAGATAAATATGTTTTGGAATACGAAGTCTGACCTGAGCAAATGTAATTTCCTCCTTTTTCACGCTTACATCTTTCGGTGAAATATACCTATGATCATTCGAATTCTTTTTAATTATTTTCTGTCACATAACAGGTAAGAGTTTGAATAATAACGTGTGAAGTCATAGGTTATGGTCATTACGTTTATAAATTTCAACCAAGTAGAGACATTAATAGCACATACCGGTGTCTGTCATGTGCAGTGCATTTGATGCTTTGGACAGTTTGAAATCTTCTACTACAGAGGATTTCTCTGTAGTACAATACTTGCAATAGAAGAACTATTTGTTCTAAGATGACATATAAATATTGATATTTGTTTCTTTGGTCTTTTAATTGTTTACAATATTAATATAACACTTTAATTTCAGTGCTTTCTATACTCTCTGGCAAAATTAGGGATAAATGTTCCTCTCTTACAGTGAAACTGGCGTTCTACATATTTTACACCATATAAATTATGACAAGCTTTTCAAAAGGGGTTTTCTATATAGCTACATGAGTATCTGGCGCTTCCTGGTATGCTGTTATTCCAATCTTCTATTACTCAGTTTCCCGCTTCCCCTTCTATTTACTATCTCCTGCTCTGAGTACCTTCTCCATCCCCATTCTGTCCATTTACTCCTGCCAATCTCTCTATCCATCTAGTTCTGCCCCCTCTCTGTCCATCACATTCTCCCCCTCTCTTTATTCATCTACTCCCCCCTCTCCCCATTCATCTCCTCCTATTTCCTGTCCCTGTCCATTTCCTCCTCTCCCCTGTCCATCTCGTCCCCTTCGCTTTCTCTGTCAATTTCGTAACCCCTCTCTCCGTTCATCTCGTCCTCCACCTCTTTCTGCCTGTCTCTTTCACCCTCTGTCTCTGTCCATCTCCACATCTTTCCTTTCCGTGCCCATTACCTCCTCTCATCTCTCTCTGTACACTCCCCCCCCCACCCCCGCCTCTCATTGTTCATATCCTGTGCCCCTCTCGCATCCCGGCACCGGTAGTGCCTTCCACCACTCTTGAGTCGGTGTTATTTGTGTGGCGCAGTCAAGACGTTGGCAACATCGTGGTGCTTTTCTGAGACAGAATTCACCCGTCTCAACCTTTATAACTGAGCAGAGAGGAAGAAAGAATCTCCTTGGTTGACTACTTTCTTGGAAATGTCAGTGTTGCCGACGTTTTTTTTCTTTTTTTTTTGTAATTAGTTTTCTGACTGGTCTGATGTAGCCCACCACTAATTCCTCTCCCTAATTGCTCTCCTGCGTTAACCTCTTCATCGCAGAGTAGCACTGCAACCTATATCTGCTGGATGTATTCCAATCTCTGTGTTTCTCTACAGTTTTTGGCTTCCACAACTCCCTCTAGTACCATGTAAGTCATTCCCTCACGTCTTAATAGATGATCTATCATCCTGTCACTTCTCCTTGCGGGCTTCCCACTAATGATGAAATGAGGTGGTGCGATGGTGCGTGGCCCTCAAATACATGCTCTCAGACTCAGAGTTGAAATATTAAAAGTTTTGGCTGGTTTTGTTTTCTAGGGGCTGGGATACGAAGTTGCCGCATTACTCGCCAAATACTGCTGAGTCGACAGTATACAATGTGAATATACACAGGAATCGAATGGTCGGAAGTTCCTATCACTCGGCAATAGCGAATTTTGAATGTTCTGTAGAAATTTACAGATGAAAGATTGTAATTATATAAATTCTGCAAGTACTATTTTAACGACTTTAAATGATGTGTAGGATAGCAGAAGTACCTTTAAAAATGCCATTTATTAATGTAAAACACTTATTGGTGTCGACGGTCAGAATTTACATAAAGTATAAGTTGAACAACAGGGAAACAATAGATTCCCACTTCACATTAGTTATGAGCAACAGCATAGCTTGGTAGATATTCACTTCTAAAGGCATACTACGTCATCACTACAAAACCCACGGAAGTCTCACAAGTGCACAAGTCGGCACTACGAAATATTTCTATCTCCCACAAACTGCTCCACTCTCCAAGTCTTTCCCCCGACCGTGCGTCCGTTGCGCTGTACGGTCCAGGACTCTCTCATGTCTTCTCGCGTACTGTCCCTTGCGCTTCACTGTCCAGAACTCCCTTGTCCTCTCTCGAAACGATCCTTCTCCCCCACTTCCATACAGTCTCTCCATGTGTCTTTTTTGGAACGATTGCTGTGATTGGCTAGCTAGCGCACTCCCGCGCTGTCTCCAAGCCAACGCAATCTCACAAACATAATTAAACACATTGGAAATACTGTATTCACATTTAAAAAACTTGAAATTAAATAAGTATTCCTACGGTTGGACCATAAACACCCTCTAACATACATTGTTAAATATGTAAAAAATTCAATCGACATATATCAAAGGAATAGAACAGCAGTAATGTCTCTCTGCTTTCTAAAACACAGTAAATAACTGACCAGTTTCTTCATGAACAGTATATATCGGATACAAAAAAGACACAGATGAGTACATATATTTATAAGCATGTTGCTACCGTTTTTTCGTGTAACTGTGGAGTACTTGTGGCTTGACGTGGTCAATAGTAATTGGCCACTTTCACCTCCCATAAGTCATGTAATTTTCAAGTTAGACGCCTGTAGTGTATACCAATGTAGGTTTACACTAATATGTATCTAAAGACAAGTCGATCTACAACATCGGATGAACTGTTTAGATTTTGTAAATTCGTTGCTCGGTGCTACTTGTATAATTTATCATCAGATACTAAACTTTAAACTAATAAAGATACTGAAAATCTGATTACACCATCAGAATTGCCTTGCAAATAATAGTAATGTACATCTTTATTTCTGAGATATCAGGCTACTATAAATCTCTATGTGAACTGTGAAATGTCTGCCTTGATGGTTTTACAAACTTCGCCATCTTTGACACTCGTGGCATACAAGTCTCTTTCATCGACACAGTGTCACCAAGGAATTCCCAGCCACATGGTTGGCCTGGACCCCGGCTAACGTTCGGAACCACAGGCCCGCCGACGTGCAGCAGCCCACCGAGAGGCCCCAGTGCCGCCACGACAACTCTGAACTTAGAGTATTTTCAGGTCGCCACAACTCGCCCGTTACCCCACATCCTTATCAGTGCCTCCCACATATTCCTTTCCTCTCCGATTCTGTGCAGAGCCTCCTCATTCGTTACCTTATCAGTCCACCTAATTTTCAACATTCGTCTGTAGCATGGCATCTCAGATGCTTCGATTCTCTTCTGCTCCGGTTTTTCCACAGTCCACACTACTATACAAGCTGTACTCCAGACGTACAATCTCAGAAATTTCTTCCTCAGGTTAAGGCCAATACTTGATATTAGTAGACTTCTCTTGGCCAGGAATACCTTTTCTGCCATTGCTAGTCTGCTTTTGATGTCCTCCTTGCTCTGTGTGTCACTGGCTATTTTACTCCCTAGGTAGCAGAATTCCTTAACTTCATCTACTTCGTGACCATCAATGTGGATGTTAAGTTTCTCGCTGTTCACATTTCTACTACTTCTATAAACGAGTAATGTTGCAGACAGATTCTACAGAAGCTGTAAGTCATGACTTCAATGGAACACTTCCATTGAGCAGTTAGATATAAGTGAGATTATAGAGAATGAAAGTAGATGAACTGTTAGAGCTACACTGAAGCGCCAAAGAGAGTGGTAAAGGCATGCGTATTCAAATACAGAAATATGTCAACAGGCAACGGTTGGCAACTCCTATCTGAGACAACGAGTGTCCGGCGCAGCTGTTGAATGGGTTACTGCTGCTACAGTGGCAGGGTATCAAGATTTAAAAAAAGTTTCACCGCGGTGCTATAGTCGGCGCACGAACGATGCGACACGGAATTTGCGATTTTCCTGTACGATCATTTCGCGAGTGTACCATGAATATCAAGAATCCGGTAAAACATCAGATCTCCTACATTGCTGAGGCCGGAAAAAAATCTACACAAAAGAGGCAAACGACCACTGAAGAGAATCGTTGAACGTTACGGAAGTGCAACCCTTCCACAAATTGCTGAAGGTTTCAATGCTGGGCCATCAGCAAATGTCAACGTGGGAACCACTCAACGAAACATCATCGATAAAGGCTTTCGAAGCCGAAGGCCCACTCCTGTACATGACTGCACGACAGAAGGCTTTACGCCTCGCCTGAGCCCAACAACACCGACATTGGACAGTTGAAGACTGGAAACATGTTCCCTGGTCGGACGAGTCTATTTTCAAACTGTATCGAGCGGTTGGACGTCTACGGGTATGGAGACAACCTAATGAACTCATGGACCCTGCATGTCAGCAATGGACTATTCAAGCTCGTGGAGGCTCTGCAATATTGTGAGGCGTGTGCTGTTGGAGTGAATGGGCACCTTGACACGTCTAGATAAGTACAGAAACATACTGTCTGATCACCTGCATCTATTCATGTCCACTGTGCATCCCGACAGACTTGGGCAATTGCAGCAGGACAATGCGACACCATGGAAGGAAATTGGAAATTTGTGGTAAGGACTATCGGACCAAACTGCTTAGGTCATCGGTCCCTAGGCTTACGCACTACTTAGTCTAACTTAAATTTTTATCCTAAGGACAACACACACACCATGCCCGAGGGAGAACTCGAACCTTCGACGTAGGGAGCCGCGCGAAACGTGACAAGACGTCTCAGACCGAACGGCTACCGCGCGGCCACCCTACACGTCCAGAAATGCTACAGAGTGGCTCCAGGAGTACCCTTTCGAGTTTAAATACTTCCACTAGCTACCAAACTCTCCAGAGATGAATATTATTGAGCATATCTGGGTACCTTGCAACGTGTTGTTCAGATGAGATCTCCACCCGCTAGTACTCTTACGGATTTACGGACAGCCCTGCTGGATTCATGGTGTCAGTTGCCTCCACACTATTTCAGACACTACTCGAGTCCATGCCACCTCTTATTGCGGCACTTCTGCATGCTCCCGGGGACCCTACACGATATTAGGTAGGTGTACTATTTCTTTGGATCTTCAATGTATTACTCTTACAACGAGAGTCAGTCAGCTATCAAAATGAATTAGAGGCGAGTGCTGTAAGTCACTCACATTATGCTAACTACAGGCCACCTGAGCTAATTTCCGTACTACTATATGGCCTCGCGGCTTTATGATACAGGAGACAAGTCGTCGCTATAACTTGCTACTGTCATTTATGGAATTGCTGAAGTATTACTCCTTGAGGCAGAGACAGGCTCCCACTCTTTAATACTATTCCAAGAAATGTACAATAACTACTTATCTCGCAGCTTTTACGTGTCCTCAGAGACTCAAAAAATGGCTCAAATGGCTCTGAGCACTATGGGACTTAACATCTGAGATCATCAGTCGACCGTAACAGCAGCAGCAGTGGCGTCGGACTGAAGCACTTAGAACCGCTCGGCCACAACGGCCGGCCTCAGAGTCCCCCCGAACTACTCAGACCCAACCAGCCCAAGGACATCACACACATCCATGCCCGAGGCAGGATTCGAACCTGCGACCGTAACTGCAGCAGGGGCTCCCGACTGAAGCGTCCAGAACAGCTCAACCACAACGGCTGGCCTTAGAGTCTCTCCAGCACCCTCTCGCCTCTGAAGAAACTGAAATTTCATCTGCTGCTACGGCGGCTTCGCCAGTAGTTGCACTGACTGCCCAGAACTGCAACTGATTAGCGAACCTCCTCTCTGCTGATAACGGCACCCTTTTACATCCGTCATAACTGATCAGGCAGCACATGGCCTTCCCGTGTGACCTCAGTACTGTCCAGTAAGTTGCTTTCCATCATATGCGTTAATACTGTATTGTGGGGTTGGACTCACTGTTTGAAGGAATTCCATCTATATGCGCCTGCCTTAATGTTAGATTAGTTTTGTTTTCGTGTATTATGTGCTTCAGTAAGCGTAATTCATACGTCTTATTTCACCTTGTCCTCTCACTGCCTTGGCGCCTACTCTAGTTTCTCTGTGCTGGGTGGTTGCCTAAATCACGAGTGGTCTCCAGGTTAAAGTGGCGTTATCTTCTCTAAATATCCTATTCACTTACGCCATCCTTCCTCTTTTTGATGTGACTGTTAATCAAATTTTACAGTTATCAGAGCTCAGGACACCCCTGTCTGTGTCTACCTCCTCCTTCCCACTCGTACACAGCTCGTGGTCTAGTGGCTAGCGTTGCTGCATCTGGGCCACGGGGTCCCGGCTTCGATTCCCGGCCGGACTGGAAATTTTCTCTGCCTGGAAACTGGGTATTTCTGTTGGCTTCATCATTTCATCATCATCCGTGAGTGGCTAGATTCGACTGCGTAAAGAACTGGTACTTTGTACGGGCGCTGATGACTGCACAGTCCGCAGCTCGTGGTCGTGCGGTAGCATTCTCGCTTCCCACGCCCGGGTTCCCGGGTTCGATTCCCGGCGGGGTCAGGGATTTTCTCCGCCTCGTGATGACTGGGTGTTGTGTGATGTCCGTAGGTTAGTTAGGTTTAAGTAGTTCTAAGTTCTAGGGGACTGATGACCATAGCTGTTAAGTCCCATAGTGCTCAGAGCCATGACTGCACAGTTGAGCGCCCCACAAACCAAACATCATCAACGCTCGTCACCAATAGGAGGCTGGTGGTTCTTACCCAGAGAGTATCTCTTTTCAGATCGTAGCTAATATTTTTGGTTGAAATCGTTCCAGGGATTTAGGATGATCTTTTTACGTGTCGCTCACGGACGTACACGTAAAATACATGTCATATTTTTTAATGTATTTCACAGGTATCTGTATAGTTATTTGGCCTTTATCTCTAGTAAATTTCGCCGTGCAGATTCTTTTCATACAGCTCATATTCTTATGTATCTTCTGAACTATGTGCTGTACAGTGGTATCTGCAGGTACATTCAGTGGCGTATGTTGTTACCGTCTGCCAAATATGTTGCTAATAGAGTTAGATAAATTTTTGTATCCACATTCAGCGGCCTATGTGGATACTGTGTGCGAAAAGTGTTGAGACTAGAATTAATAGCAAAGAAGTAACAAATTAAAAGTCTTGCTTCATGCAACCGCTTTACTGTATGGACACCGAAAATGTAGTAACCTATTAACTAGTTTCCTTTCATCAGTTTGTGGGGGTTGTTACCGAGAAAAAGATTTGTAAAGGTTTGAAATTATATGTATTGTTTGTTGCAAGTCACTAAGTACTCTCATTCCCAAATAACAGATGAGTAAATTACGGGTATTCACGCGTTATGGGCTACGCTGAGACATTATTGACTTATAAAAAGAACAAACCGATGCACTGATAAAATGTATCCATCCCTCAGGCTCGGCTCATTTATTTTATTCGCCGGAAACGGAACATGCTTGTTGGGTACCAGGACAACACCTCATTTCCTTCAGTATCAACGCCTGACTTACAGTATCATTTTGCCGAAAATGAGGAGCAGAAGGCGAATAAAAGTCGTGAATAATGTAAACTGCAATGTTGCGAAGTTTAACATGAACATTGATATTACTTTATGATTATCGCCTGTGTGAGATATTGCTACAGATTTGAGGATCGCAGTTATGGTCCTTCGTAGATGCTTTTTTAAGCAGACATTTACAACCATAAGGCTTTGGAACTTAAATTAAGAAACCGATTTACAGGCTTAGGGCCTGAATGAAGAAACCACCCGTGGCTGGTATTCCACAGCTATCGGGGATGACCCCTATGGCGATGGCGTTGCCAGTTCATGTTCTTGAACCGGTAGTGACAGTGTCACCATGCACCAACGCAATACAGTGAGATACTGTTTTCAACTTGAAAATAAAAACCACTGCAGTGAAATATGGATAACAGGTTGCCGCAGTGTAGGCTGTTGCCCTGCTGCATTCCCTCAAATGTACCTACATTTTCAGGTATTGTTAGCGCAGACGGAAAAAATGGAACTTGATCTGACTGAATGCTTGAAAACACGCTCTTCCCAACTGTGACTAGTATGAAATAAAACAGATTTCGTAAAAGCAAACTGAATTTGATATACTTTTCTAATTTTCACGAATATCAAGTCTGAACAGATTTTCAGATGTTGGAAAACAGTACGTGAATGATATTTTATATGGGAAATCCTTATGCTATTAAACTGTTGTGACCACTGTTTCATGTTTATCGTGCCTTTAATCAACGAGATATGTGAAGCCAAAGTTTAGGATGTATTCGCAGCGCGATTTTTTCTACTAGTCTGCTTCTTTGTGGCATTGTTAGCCCATGTTTTCAGTTAAACCCACTGCTTTTCGGGGGCTTAAAACCCGTTATTTCGAATAAGACTGGTTTTGAAGATTTAATATGAAACCATATTTCAAAAAATTGTGTCGAATACACACTACTTTCACCTTTTCACTAAAATCATGTTTCCTGGGGATTTTTAGATTGTTGGAAAATGATAGGTGAATCAAATTATAATTATCTGCTTTTCATCCTTGTGCTACCGAGCTATCGTGTGTTAAGTATTATGTTCAGCTCGTGTTTACTCTACGAGATACAAGAATAGAAAATTTACATTCTTTTCATGTCGCGATTGTCCCACCCAACTTTGATTTAAAATATCAAATAATGTTATCCCACGTAGGATAGTCAAAACACTAAGCGGCTAATACCACGCTCTTTCTAATGAGCCTTGTTAGAAAAGTTCTATAGAACATATTTTTGCAAAATCATGTCGGAAATACCGCATTATTGACTTTACTACAAAATCTTCGACTTTGCGCTTCATTTATTCAATATGGAAACTGATACATAAATTAAACTGTGTACTGAGACCCTTGTGTTATTAGGTTACTAAATGCCAAGTTTCACGTTCGTCATAATTTTAGTCCGTAAGATATAAAAACCCATTTTTTGGAAATTTTTTCTATAGTCAACTTTTTAGGTCGACTTTGGCTAAACGTTTCTGGCTGGATATGTTTCGTAAAATCATTTCATTTTTATTCTTAAGAGAACTCATCGAGTTGTACGAAACTGCCAAATTTCATTTCTTTCAACAGTATTTCGCAGCTATATCAGCTGAAAGTCGCCAGGAATTAATGTTCGTTCTGCGCAAAGACGCCAATGGAGCAAAACAAGTGACTATTTGTCGGCCAGTACTGCTTCGACGAAGCGTAAACTTCACCAATGTTCATCTGGGTCACATGCGAAAATTCACATAAAACTTCGTCGAAACCAGTGATGGTCGTGCATGGAGGTCTAGCTGAGTTGACATGGAATGACCCTTGTGCTCATTACAAAAATGGTTCAAATGGCTCTGAGCACTATGGGGCTTAGCTTCTGAGGTCATCAGTCCCCTAGAACTTAGAACTACTTAAACCTAACTAACCTACGGACATCATGCACATCCATGGCCGAGGCAGGATTCGAACCTGCGACCGTGGCGGTCTCGCGGTTCCAGACTGCAGTGCCTAGAACCGCTCGGACACTCCGCCTGGCTGCTCATTACATCCTTCGATGCAATTGCCACCAGCCGATAACCATAAAAAGGAGGCCACTTGCAGTTCAAGATCAAGCAGCCAGTCCTCAGTTGCCTATCTACACCGACATAAGCTGCAGATCTCTCCCTGAGCTGAAGTCTGCTTACAGTAAAATTGGCGCTGTCAGAGCCGCTGGGTGACAACCTCCCGTTGACGGACACTTCCTGATGCGTTTCAACCTGGGTCATACATCTGATTCATCGCTATCAACAGGCCCGTGCAGGCCCACGTTGTTGCTGGCTAACACCCAGAGCATGTCATCGTCCTCAGCCGTTCCGGAAGAGGCAGGTTAGCACCATCTGATCTAGTTTGTCGTACACTGCTGCTACAGGATCGGTCAGGTAGGCAAGGATATTATCTATCGCCCGTCGCCGACAACTCACTGGCTTGTGTTGGCCGGCTACTTCTGCACCCATACCAGCGCTGCCTTCCAGGCGGATAACCGGTGACGCCGGCACGCTCCAGCGCCCAAGAACGACATGAGGGCACCTACTTCCTCCACAGTCTTGATTCAATGTCTTTTTAGCTGTCATAAATGAAGGGCTGAGCTTCCCCCCCCCCCCCCCCCCCACCCACTCTGCGCCCACTTTGAGGTGGGAGATAGCACTTTATCCGTGACAGATCGCAGCTATCTGTCACCACCCACCATAGCTGTCACTCAGCTGCTACATGCTACATCATGGAACAGAACTGGTCGCTGCCACTTCTGCATCGCTAGCGGAGGGCCGCAGTGTCAACACGCAATATGATGAGTAAAGTGTTATTTTGTGCTTCTGTTTAACATTTTAACATCGTGGGTCACGGCAGTCAGTGGGTCTTTTGACAGATATTTAGTTCCATTTTTATGAGTAATGTGAGGAAAGTAGACTGAGACAATGTTCTGAGGCTTGTAAGGAAAAAAATGTTAGTTTGCTCTGTTTGGGAAAGGCACTGTTCATTTTTGTGAGCAATGAGTACAGCTCACTGTTGTGAAACATGTAAAGTAGTAAGCCTGCGCACCAGATCAGCTGAAAAGTTTTTGTTACAGTAAGAAGTGTTATATTAGTAAAATTGTGCCCTATTCGTCGTTCTACTTTATTCTCTTGTTTGTTTTTTGGGGAATTAATAGAGGTTGAATCATATCGTGGTAAATTCCACAAAGTATTCACAAAAATATTGAGAATTTTAGCAGTTGGATTAACTCGTCTACGAGCAGATTAGGCGGGTACAGCATATCAAATAAAGACAGTGATGAAAAACAACTTGGCGTAGCACAGTTTACTTACTTCCGAGTAGCCGGAGAAGAAGCAGGAAGAATTTCATGATTGGTGGGTTAAAACAGTAGGCAATGTTAGGACTTCGAGAGTGCTTGACATACAGAATAAAAGTAATATTTTCAAGTAAGTGGGAAGAACGGGGAAAGAACTCAAGAGTGTGGGTTTCACTAATGCGCAGAGTAGTACTGTTGTATAACTTAATGCTGATAAAGTGGAATTATTAGCTCGAAAACTTGGCAAAAACGGTAGGTCTAAATCATCTGTAGTGGCAGACGAAGTTAATGTGTGCTTTAATGATGTAAATAAGTGTGTGGGTACCAACATGGATGATTTTGATTTAGGTGCATCAGTATATAACCCGCTGGGCGATAACGGCTGTTGTGCAGGGGTCGTGGAGCATAGGTCAGATGTACAGTCAAGTAGATGTGTCAATCTGCTTTCCATAGTACGGAGCGTAACTGCAGACGGTAATTTGCTGTAGATACTGCGAGACATGACCATAAACAAAAGTAAAACGAGGATAATGGAAAGTAGTCGAATTAAATCGGGTGATGCTGAGGGTACTAGTCTAGGAAATGAGACACTTAAAGTAGTAAATGTGTTCTGCTATTTGGGGAGCAAAATAACTGATGATGGTCGAAGGAGAGAAGATATAAAATGTAGACTGGCAATGGCAAGGAAAGCGTTTCTGAAGAAGAGAAATTTGTTAACATCGAGTATAGATTCAGGCGTCAGGAGGTCCTCTCTGAAGGTATTTGTTTGGAGTGTAGCCATGTATGGAAGTGAAACGTGGACAATAAATTGTTTACAGAAAGAGAGAGTAGAAGCTTTAGAAATGTGGTGCTGCAGAATAATGCTGAAAATTAGATGGGTAGATCACATAACTAATGAGGAGGTATTGAATAGGATTGGGGAGAAGAGAAATTTGAGGCACAACTTGACTAGAAGAAGAGATCGGTTGGTAGGACATATTATGAGGCATCAAGGGATCACCAATGTAGCACTAGAGGGCAGCGCGGATGGTAAAAATCGTAGAGGGAGACCGAGAGATGAATACACTAGGCAGATTCATAAGGATGTAGGTTGCAATAGGCACTGGAAGATGAAGAAGCTTGCACAGGATAGAGTAGCATGAAGAGCTACATCAAACCAGTCTCTGGACTGAAGACCACAACAACAACAACTGCAAGAGGTGCACGGGAAGCTATTGATGATGTCAGTTATATTACGAATGTTGTGTGTAATGAAGCGACAGAGACGTATTTATGTTTCAAAGATGCTGATTCGTCGCCACCTGTGGTGGGCCGACTTCCCAGAAAGGGTAAGGCAGGAGGAGAGGAAGAGTAAACGAGCTCAGTCCTTTAAGGAATGACTACCTGAGGATCAGGAGGTGCACCATGTTGACGATACGTGCAGTATAATAGCTTCTGAAGGTAAGTGGAAACGTGGTGTGAAAATTGTTCTTCGGCAGCGCACAGAAGAACTCGGGGAGGCTTTGTAACAGCCAAGGAAGACTGCTGCTAATGTCGCTAGGTTTTCCTGTCATGAGGGATGAACCAACTAAACTGCACGCGAAATCCGCAGGGCACAGGGGAGTTATTTTGAGTGAGGGAAGCTACAATTATAGTACTCCAAGAAGCATTCAGTCAGTAACGAGCTTAGAAGTAAAGACTGTAAGTGGAACTGTCGACCAATACCTTGTGGGTGGTAGTAACACGTGTAGTTTTTGTTTGTGTTTATGAGACGATTTTTCTAGGAAAACCCAAGGGAAACTTTTGTCGCGACGACAAATCTCCCGATGATGTAACAAAACAGCGAGTTAAAAAGCTACCTAATGAACAGGAAGGAATACCACACACAAGAAACGACTGAGTCGAGCCATTTGTCGTCAAATGACTTGTTAAGGAGTTTATTATGATGCGTTTAAGTTATTAAGCAGCCAATGAGACATGTAGGCTACCCTCAATTGGAATCATGAAGAAGGGAATAGTATAATTTTTATGTCACGCTTTCGAGCATAAGGTCGTTTCCTCGACATATGTACACATGGCACAATCCAGAAACAGTGTCTTTGGAAGGGGGGAGGATTTATGCACCACGGGTTCATAAAGAGGGATGAACTGTTCCTGCGCCGATCAGGAGAACGTCCTAGGTACAAAAATGCCCGTCTGCCTTCTGTCCAGGCGCTAAGTTTCAACAGCGCATATTCAGTATGCAACAACTCATTCAGAACGCTGACGAAGGCAAGACATCATCCAGCACCTCTGAAATCCCAAGTTGCAGTGTCTAACAGATCGAGATGAGCTTCTGAAGGACTTGACTACGCAGTAAAAATCACCCATTCCAGTCTGCTATGGGTTCCGTGGTGGGAATGCTACCATAAGATAAACACTAGCCAGGCAGCTCACATGTATATCACGTAAATCAGACCCTTACTCTCAGTATGTTCTCAACAGTACCCACGTGTGCACAGTATACCCAGCGATACAGGGAGCTCCAGCCGATAATCGCAAGAAGAGTAGTGTTTTCTGCTCAAGATGAATCAGCCATCCCTCCGTCCCTCCGTCGCCCATCTTTACTGTCATTAGCTGCTGAGGCTGTAGTTTGCATGAACTCAACGTGCCGCTATCGCACCAGCTGGGTGACTACCTTCCACTGCAGACTACGCCACTGGTGAGCCATGTGTTTGATTGAGCCTGGCCCATCTAGTGCCCAGTTACTCTGTCGGTGTCTGCAGGCCCAAGTGAGCCCACGTTGTTGCAATCCAACACTCACAGCGGGCGCACGCGATCGTCTTGAACCATGCCGGAAGCTGCATGATCCGGTGTGTTACATGTTGCCACTATGGTAATGGCCGAGCAACTGGGGTTGTTCTGTCACCTGTCGTTGAGAGTGCGCCGTCTTGCGTCATCTCACTATAGCTACGATAGTACTAGCATCACTAGCTTCACGACGAGCACCACTGACGCCGGCAAATGTGTGTGTGTGTGTGTGTGTGTGTGTGTGTGTGTGTGTGTGTGTGTGTGTGTGTCTGTGTGTGTGTGTATTCCTAACGGATCAAACTGCTGAGGTCATCGGTCCCTAGACTTACACACTACATAAACTAATTATGCTCAGAACAACACACACACCCATGCCCGAGGGAGGACTCAAACCTCCGGCGGGAGGGGCCCCGCAATCCGTGACATAGCGCCTCGAACCACGGGGCCACTCCGAGCGGCGACGCCGGCAAGCTGCGGGGAGTGCCACCTACTACACCACTAAGGACCCCGACTTGGGGCGCAGCTGCGATTCAGTCTCTCTAATTGCCATGAATACAGGACCTACATACCCGCGTATTGTGGCTCGCCGTTCAGCTCACAATCACCACTGCATGGCTGCAGCTGACAATCACCATTCATGTACATCCAGGCGAGTCAACGGGAGTCAGTCCTGACGTACTAGGAGCCCCGTTTACAGGTCACCATACGGGTCATGTCCCAAGCGCTAAACAGTATAATGACGACGCTTCATAAGCCTCAACTCAGAGGAAAGCTCAAGTATAAATGAATCGAAAAAGCGTAGAATATCCAGCGTTGTACCAATGAGGGAAAAGGAAAAGTCGGAAAGGAAGTGAAGAAACGATAGACAGTGATAACATAGTTCTTTACCCAGCAGGCTTATAGCGATCAGCGACAGTCCAAACGTCCACATGCCATGTGCAGGCGTTGTTTGAAGCCAGGCCAACCAAAAGTGATGTTATAGACATGTATGTATCGCGACCACAAATGACCTTGGTTGGCCCACCAAGAGAATAAAAAGGAAACGTCAGCCTCTCTGCGAGACATTAAAACATCCACCCTAAAAGCATTATAGTGGAGAACACAAAGGGACAAAAGAATGCACTAGAATTTATATACAATGATAAAAGCCACCGCGTAAAACTAAATTAGCCACGAGGCGTTGTCAACTAAAATTAATGGCAACGAGTCTTTAGCTGAAGAATACGTCGCAGGGCAGACAAAGAATGACAGCTCACCAAGATATGGCCGTCACCCGGGCGCCGTACCGACCCTGTGGTTGGTTGGGGAGGGGCAGGGGGACAAGCGAGAGGGGAGGATGGTTGAAAGAAGGAAGATATTATTTGTTTGACTGGGACCGAAAATCAGCCCAGAATTTGCTCAAACCACCTGGAAACGATATCCAGTATGGACCATGTATCAGGTCCTTAAAATTGACTACGTGATTGTTCCCACAATCAATGTAAATGAATCTCGTTTGGATAGAGGAAGAGGGGTGAACGGCACTCTTTATCCACTATGTGTTGTGCACCTACTGTCCGTATTTCTTCACTCTTGGCACCTGCAATCGTAAGATTACAGATCTTCCCTCCTACTCTCCTATCAGATACACGCATAACGACTCACAATCGGCCACACCGTGTCATTTCAACTAGTGCACTCACTCAAGGCTGCCGGTGGTCGGTCAGAGCTAGCCTGACCGACGACCGCTGCGGGCTGGCTGGCTGGCTAGCTGGTCCATCAACTCGCTGCCCGTCTATAAATATCCGCTCTCTGCAAAAACAGCGGCGCCTGCCGGTCGGCTACCGTTAATCACACGCCACTTCCAAGAGCCTTCGGCCGTCAAGAGCCTTCCACCGTGTTGGCGTCGATCAGTTTTTCGCTAAACAGACCTTACTCCATCAGCAGTTTACGGAAGGATACCTCCAGCATCGACGCTGCTGCGTTCCCTTGGCCATAGGCTTACAAGACAATTAATAAGTAGTTCTGCAATACATGTGATCCAGATATCTTCTGACTCAATGTAATGATATTTGTCATGAATAAACTTACTGATGGAAAGGTATGCCTAATACATTAATGGGAAGTCATAGGTATATCAGCAGTTGTTAATAATAAAACTATTATCTTCGATTATCAAGAGCCACATAGAAAGAACGTCGGTTTTTAATTAAGCAGAGGAAAAATCGTTTTTAAAAGTGAATAGAGTGTATTGGAGGAGTGTATGAATTTTCAATTTTGGATCGAATTCATAAAATCGAAAGACTTTTTTCTTAATTTTGACGAAACCTTAAATAAACCGTGCGTAAGACATTATTGGCTGGGAGAACCCACGCGTTATTAGTGGCCCTCTAGTCCTAGGAGTTTTTATTTGACTTGCACGTCGATGACGACGAATTTATAATGAGGACAAGACAACGATTAGGCGAGCGGTCTAAGGCGCTGCAGTCATGGTCTGTGCGGCTGGTCCCGGTGGAGGTTCAAGTCCTCCCTTGGGCATAGGTGTGTGTGTGTTCGTCCTTAGGTTCATTTGGGTAAAGTAGTTTGTAAGCTTAGGGACTGATGACCTTGGCAGTTATGTCCCAAAAGATTTCACACATATTTGAACTTTTTTTTTTTTTTTTTTGGCATGACAACACGCTGTCTCGAGCAGAGAAAAACCGCAACCCAGCCGGAACTCGAACCAGGGCCACGTGTAGAGAGCAAGGCTAACCAAAAGACCAAAAGTTTTTCACGAAATGTAAAATAACCACCATTTAGGATCATGATATTAAGGAACGTAAGTATACGTCAACGTTATCTGTGGCTTCCAATGTACGTCATCAGATAGCTGGAACATTAGAACTGAAAGAGCAAAGGAGGTTACATGTGTAAGTTCATCCATGGATGAAGTTTTCATATTCTTAAGATGGGAAAAAGGGAACGAACACACGTAAATAAACACATCCGAACCAGCTTGTTTTTGCTGATGACATCGAACTATTAGCATTTAATGCAGACTCACCTCAGTGACCAATGGAACTGTTTGAGAGTAAGTCTCAAAGTAAATTATTTCAGCACAAAAATAATGTACTTCTAAAATCAAATTTTACAAATTTATTATGAAATTGTATTTATTCTTGACGAGTTTTGTATCAGGGGAGAAGAAGATGACTACTTGAAGGAAGCACAAGAAACAAACAGTAAGAATACCATGGAGCACTTTCGATATGCTAAATGTTTTTCAAAAGTGTGTTCCTTATGTCTAATGCAAGTAACGTTTTAAATCCGATATATTACAGTTAAACATAGACTTTCAATGCGTGCAATCTAGAGGCATAAGTTAAGATGTGTTAAGACAAACAGGAAAGCATATTGTTGGACGTAATTATGGATAATACGAAAATTAAATGGGGATGATCGAGGGACTTAACCGGTCGAAATGATGATACATTAATGAAGTTATATGTAGGACTTCAGGGTACCAAGGCGCTGATGTTTTCTGTGATGGACAAATAACACTAGATGCTGCAGGTGTACCTCTAAAGACAGTAGTACACGGAAAATTCCAGGGATTTTATCCAGCAATGAATATGAAAGTTCTGATACTGGTGCTATTCAAAGCTGATAGTATTGTTAGCATATTGTTAAGTGTCGAATCTGTAATGGTGCAATGTGTTAACGTAAATGTTCCAATTAATTCTCTCTAAATAGCGTCGACGTGAAATCTAAGCTCTATAAGACTTTCCTAACTGTAAAATAAGTTAATCAGCAGGAAAATCCAGGAACTTTTACCAGTTGGGAAGGAAGGTAGGGAAACGTAACTTCGTAATTGTTTTAATCTAAGACTTTACGAATTCAAATTACAGCTGGTTAAAAAGAAAACAATTGAAACGTAATGCTGCTACTAATATCTAGAATCAATAGCGGTCCAAGGCACAACAGCTCTAAAACATATATTGAGAAAATTAATTGCTGATAGAATACCAGCAAAATATTTATTAATGTAAGCAAACGGTAAACAAAGAATAACTCAAGTTGTACGATAGAGGGAAACAAACCGAAATATCTCTTTCTCACAAATTTTCACGGCAATAATGGTTTTTTTGACGAAGACAACTCTACAAAGAGCGGAATACCAAACCAAGTTAATGGAATTTAGAAATAAAACCTTAGAAATAGCCTAAAAAGTTCTTATCAGTTTGGCATAGTCCCCCTAAAGACGATGTTGTCTAGTAATAGTTATTTGGTTTTTTAAAAGAAGCAGTTATTCCAGTCGCTGACTGTGATGTTTTTGTACATTTATCAAGCTTACACTGATTTGTATGACTTCACAATTCACATAGTGCAAATTTAATAACCGTATTTAACTAGTTGTAAGCTATACTGTCAACCATTTGGTAATACTTTTTAAATGTTTTTCAAAATGCGTTTCGCTTGAAACTTCCTGACAGTTTAAAACTGGGTAACGGGCCGGGACTCGAACCATGAGTTTCACCATTCGCGGGCAAGTGGCGGAAGTGAAGCTATGAGGACGGGTTGTGAGTGTTGCTTGGAAAACTCACTTGGTAGAACACTTGCCTGTGAATAGGAAAGGCCCCTTGTTAGAACGACAGTTTGTCACAAACTTTCTACCCATGAGCAAGTCTCACATCAGCTCACACTCCGGTACAGAGAGAAAAATTCATTCCGATATTTTTCGCCTACTCTCTTTCCTTATGTCCTTTTGACGATCTCACCATGTTTTTACACTATCTTTCTAGACGTCATCAGTACATATAAAAACTGCTATCTATCGACGCAGGAGTAGATTTCTGTCTTTACACCGAATAAAAATGGAAAGTAAACGAATGTCTCTAAAGTTGTCGAAAGTTTCTAGTTCATCACAATAACTCTTTTATTAACAGAGAACTCTCCGGAACTTTCTATTGTTGAATCCTCACCTTCATTTTTTATGTGTTTAGCCCTACAAGAACGTTTCCTCTCCTAAAACAAGTACTGTCCGAAATGTTTTTGAACTGGTCAATGGCTTTAGAATTGTGTTTCTTATACATTATGTGGTCGATAAAGATATTTGTCTACCAGATTTTCAGTAGTCTTGAATGAACTGTGACAGAAGCGCGAACAATAGGGGACTGACGTACTAGGACATGTATTGAAACTATGAAATAGTGCATAGATAAAGGCTCGGTACTAGCCGAAATCTAGATTTGCTTTAATAAAGTCTGAAAGAAAAGGACGACGGACTGCTGTGCTTCATCAGTTTGTAGTAAATACTATTAAGAAAGACGAGCGCTCACAAATAATTTCAATATCCCACAGAGAGGGGTAAATCATATGTGGTTTGACATGGCAGTGTTATGCCAAAGATGTCTTTCAGTTTTTTGGTAAGTAAAATCTAAGAAGAATTTTGGTATGACAATGTATATAGCTCGGACAGAATAATTCCTTCACAATTCTTAATATACCAGGAACAGAATTCCTGCTGTACCATGAACGGGTCATTGTGTTCTAAGGTTAGCAGCTATGATTACTAATCACGACATCCCGTATCCCAAGTAGGATCAAAGTCACTCCGTAAATTTAGTAAAAAAGATATGAGCAATTGTGGCCGAAAACTTTCAGAGTCAGACTCGATATGGCAACGGCGTTGTCGAGGGCTTTGTACAACAGAGGTTCTCTGCTTGAGGTCGAAGATGCATTGATAGTAAAACCTGATTCTCCCTTTTTGCCAGAAGCATTTTTTCCTCAGGCATTGTCTCACTATGGACTGAAGCTTAGACTTTGCGCAGCAAATCAAACAGGTTCGAGCATCGAGATAGCGGTACCTGTGTAAAAGAATTTGCTGCCATTTGAGTTTTACTTCATTTATAAACTTGATATCTTGTAGAAGGCTAGTGTTCAGCTTCCAGTAACCGAAAGCACATGAGGTCATTGAAGTTGAGGATATATGAAACGGTAGTAGCGGAGTGGTCAGAAAAACTGACTGACGCTATGACGTAGCTTGTACATACGGTTGCAGAATGAGAGAAACATGCTTTTATGCAATCTCCTTGCTACACAGTAAGACGGGTAAGTATATGCGATGCGGTGAAGTCTGGTGTTCCTACTTTGTGACAATGATTGAAATATAGCCTCCGATCCACAGCGTGGAGGTTGCAGTTAAGCACTGCAGTAAACATTATCCGACCGTCGTTGATTCCTATGAGACTGAGTAGTTCTTCTTTTAAAAATACGAGGAAAGCTTGTGTCTTTATGCTGGCCATGACGAGGAATATATTATGTTTTCCATTGGCGATAAATGATTTGCCTCGCCCTTGAAGAAAACGCTTTATATCAATGAGGAGAATATTGTCACGCATGATACGTGCGGTTTCAGTATAATCTTCAAGTCACGTTAAAATCGGGAGAATAATCTGTAACAATAAAATATTTAGTGGTTCCTTCCTGCAGGAGAGCAATATCGACTGCGGCTCCGAATTGGAAATCCGTAAAAACGTTTAATATTTATTGTAATGATGTTACACACTGAGACGAAAAAGTTATTGGATAGAGATATACACATATATAGATGGCGATATTGTCTCGCACACGAGGTATAAAAGGGAAGTACACTGGCGCAGCTATCAAAAGTACTGAGGTGATTCGTGTGGAAAGCTTTCCAACGTGTTTCTGTCTACACGACTATGAATGGGGAATGGTAGCTGGAACGAGACGCGTGGGACATTACATTTGGGAAACTCTGAGGAAGTTCAGTATTCTGCGATGCTTAGTGTCAAGAGTGTGCTGACAGTACCAAATTTCAGGTATTTCGTTTCATCACGGACAACTCAGTGTCCGGCAGCCTTCATTTTAAACAGAGAGCAGCGGTGTTTGCGTTGATTTATCAGTGATAGCAGGAAACGAACTCTGGATGAAATTGTGGTGTCACCGCCAGACACCACACTTGCTAGGTCGTAGCCTTTAAATCGAACGCGGTCCGTTAGTATACGTCGGACCCGCGTGTCGCCACTACCAGTGATTGCCGACCGAGCGCCGCCACACGGCAGGTCTAGTCTAGAGGGACTCCCTAGCACTCGCCCCAGTTGTACAGCCGACTTTGCTAGAGATGGTTCACTGACTACGTGCGCTCTCATTTGCAGAGACGACAGTTTAGCATAGCCTTCAGCTACGTCATTTGCTACGATCTAGCAAGGCGCCATATTCAGTTAGTATGTCTTCTGAACAGATAATATTGTGACTTATGTACCGTCAAGAGCGACGTTCATCATTAAAGTATCAACTAGCTACGTCCTCTTTCTGAATTCTAATTCCTAGTCATGTTCCTGACCTCTCGTCAGTATAGTCCTTCCCTCCTCACGCCAGCCTGCGTGAGCTAAAACGCGTGCATTTCGGCCTCCTCTAGTAACACGGTGTTGGCTCTTCAGCCAACACAACAGAAATAACAGCAGAATACAATGCGGGACGTCGACGGAAGTGTCCGTTTGGACTTTGCGGCGAAATTTGGCGTTAATGGGCTATGGCAGCAGACGACCGACGCGAATGCCTTTGCTAACAGCACGAAGTCACCTGCAGAGCCTCTTCTGGACTAATGACTATATTGGTTGGACTCTAGACGACTGGAAAACCGTGGCCTCGTCAGATGGATCACAATTTCATTTGGTAAGAGCTAATGCTAAGGTCCGCGTGTGGTGCAGGCTCCACGAAAACATGGACCCTACTTGTCTACAAGACACTGTGTAAGCTGGTGGTGGCTTCATATTGGTGTGGGTTGTGAGGACATGGAATAGACTGGATCATCTGGCCAAACTGGTGCGATCATTGACTGGAAATTTTTAGGCTTCTTTGAGACCATTTGCAGCCAATAATGGACTTTATATTGCCAAACATGGCACTGGGCCACGATTGTTCGTGATTGGTTTGATGAATATTTTGGATAATGCGAGTGAATGATTTAGCCACCCAGCTCGTCCAATCCCGTCAGACATGTATGGAACATAATCGAGAGGTCAGTTCTTGCACAAAATCCTGCATCGGCAACACTTTCGCAGTTATAACTGCTATAGAGGTAGTACGGCTGGCTCTGAGCACTATGGGACTTAACTTCTGAGGTCATGAGACCCCTAGAACTTAGAACTACTTAAACCCAACTAACCTAAGGACATCACAGACATCCATGCCCGAAGCAGGATTCGAACCTGCGACCGTAGCGGTCGCGCGGTTCCAGAATGTAGCGCCTAGAACCGTCGGCCACCACGCTCGGCAGAGGTACTACGCTTCAATACCTCTGCACGGGACTTTCAACAACTTGTTTCCATGCCGCGACGAGCCGCTGTGGTACGCTGGGCAAAAAGATATTAAGATGCATCTCACGTCTTTAATCATCTCACTTTAAGTTGGGTGCTGCACCAGGATTGTACGCCATTCGAACGTCACGCGGTGTTCCTGACTCGACAATAGTCGCGCGTGGATGGTGTTCTACGGATGTAGCGCCAGTAGGTACGTCAGATCTATTAATGAACCTACCCGTTTTCAGTTTAGTAAGATTTAGCTATTAAGCCTTCTGCTGCGCAACAGAATGCGCTACGCAAATTGTTTTCCTACCGGGTGACAGATGTACAGCGTCTCCCATCTCTTGGTGTATGGTGTTCTTGTTACGCCGCTCTTTATAGTGGGTTTCGTCGTCGGAACGCCGAAGAGAGCTTATGACAGAGAAGACGACACTGTCTTTACCTACAGCCAGAGTTGCATTCCTCGTTTGGCAAGCTATTTAAAAGCCTGAAACACTGAGAGGAGGAGATGTTTCTACATCAAAGAAGTCTTCGGGAGGCGTGGGGTGTTTCTCGTTCCCCGACTTGTGATGCGGTCTCTTCCGTGGCAATATCTTCCTCCGACTCACGAGTGCGGTCCTCGTAAGAGGGAGTGCGTCTGCCGGCTCAAGCTGCAGAGCGACTGCAATGGTGTCAATGTCAGCGGGCGCTCCGTCCGAGTCAACCAAGACGCGAGAACGCGGTACCGCGGCCGTTTGTCTGCTGGGGCAGCGGCTGCCGCGCTTCGTGTGGAACTTGTGCCGGCTTAGGCTTACGACAATTAGCACGCAAGTGCACGATCGATCCGCGAAAAGGGCAGGTGGGAACTGCTCACTGTACAACACGAATGTGCGTAGGTCAGGAATAGCCAGATAGGAAGGGTCTTCAGGTCTATACGAACATTCCTAAGATCACTGTTAGCATTGTAAATCCGCTGCCGGAAACAAAAAATTCAGTACCAACGAAGACTTGAGCGACATAAACGAAACTTTGTAGGCGTGTTTCTACATCTGAAAGATAAAATGTGGTCAAATTTGGCGGCCGTCGCGTGAGACTGACGCTAGTATCGCCACTATGACGATGCACATCAGGTTTGCATCCCCTCAGATTTAGTGGTAAGAGGGTCGGGTGGACAGCCCGTCAAAAAACTGAACACAGATCACGCATGAAAAAACGAAGGAGGCGTACCTGAACTGTGTAAAACAAAGAAAAATAGATCAATGAACTGTCCAAGTACAAGAACTGCAATGTAGAGCAAGTCATAACAGCAAATGTGTTGTTGTATAGAGGTTAAGGTATTGGACAGCCAAACGGGCGAGCAGTGTTCAAATTTTCCTGTGGCCAATTTTTTTCCGGTGTTCGCTGTATTCAAACTTGTTTCTGTGTCGTGGTGTAACGTCCGTTTGTAACAGCGAGATGTATGGTAGGGACCTACGAATGACAATTGATTCTGCCGAACTACTCTATTAGCAGCCGAAAGGAAGTGGTTTCGAACGGGAACCGCAATCGTTAGATGACAAGGCACCAAGTTAATCGAATCCTCCATCGGAAAACACGTCTGGTGTTTCATACACGGCATTAGTGACAGTACGTGTGTCATATGATAGGGATCTCTTATCAAAGCACCTAACTTGTACCCCTGGTAAGTGAGTGAAAGATGCCTCTTTGCTCGATTTAGGTGTTCGGATGAATGTGAAGGTGATCAATCCCAAGAAAACGATGAAAACATAATAGTTTGTCACAAATAATGAACGCAACAGTTTCACAGTCACACAGTTTTTCTGTTCTCTGCCAGAACAATGCTTTTAACTTTGCGTTCCGTTTTGGAAGATTTGACTCTTGAATTCCTTTGTTGCAACATAATCCACACTTGTTTATTTACTGTTTTTATTTGTGTGAGACGTTTGTGTGGTATCTCGCCTGCTCTCACTATTCATCTCATTTACTTGCGACGGTAACGTACTCTTACTACGTGACTCATATTTATAACCAAGGGATAGTATGACAACTAACAAGACTACAGAAAGAGGAAAAACATTTCAATGACCGGACGGACAGTTTATAATGTTGTGAAAAAAATGAACAAACAAAAATAAATGCCAGAGAGAGTTTTGAATACAGCTCTCGTGTGTCTGATACATCGGATGTGTTTTCCCGTGGTAGATTGGTTGACTTGTCGCCTTGTCAGCAAACGTTTTCCGTTCCCATTAGAAAGTCACTTCCTTTCGGCTGCTAATAGAGTGGTTGTGCAAACTCAACTGTCATTAGCGGTCGCTACCTTACACCTCGCAGCTACAAACGGACGTTACACCACGACACCCTTACACCTCGCAGTTGCAAACGGACGTTACATCACGACACATAAACAATTGAATACAGCGAAAAAGAAAGAAAGAAAAACAAAAGAACACCCGAGAGGATCGTGATCACTTTACCACGATGCCATTATCCCTGCAAACCGCTCTACATTGAACTTCTGGTCCTTGGACCGTCCACTGTTTTTATTTTGCTCTTTTTCACAGTTCAGTACACCTTCTTTCTGTTTTCGTGCCCGATCTGTGTTCAGTTTTCGACGGGCTGTCATATTACCACTGAATCTGAGAGGGGTGCTATGGGGAGTTGCCCTTGTTGGAGCAGGAGAACTTGAAACCGATAATATTCTCCAAAAACCCAGAAATCGCCTTCAGACAAATCTAAGGACCCCACTGAACTCGCAGTCAATGGAACGAGTTCACTGAAATTATTACCAAATGAATAAAGCCAATATTAATCAAACTATGAACATTTAGGCTATTTATAATAGTGTTGAAATAATCTGTAACAAATGTAACAAACACACTACATTTATGTACAACACACATTTGGATAGGTTATGACGACAGCTATAGGATGACCATATTTATTTTATTGTTTATAAATGCACAAATTCTTATAAACATTTTATGACTACTTTAAGAATCAACACGAAAATAAATATCTCTCAACGTTAGTACAAAAGATTGATCCTATGATCGCACTTTTATTACTTTTATTTCATAAAAAATTTTGGTGAAATAATAACAATGTAGAAAAAGACAGATTGCTTCCGTAAAAAAAGACACGTCAAGTTGCAGGTAGGCGCAATTGAAAGACACTCAAATAAAGCTTTCGGCCACAGCCTTCGTCAGTCAACGAGACACACACACACACACACACACACACACACACACACACACACACACACACACAAGCAAGCAGAGCTGAAACACACACGACCGCTAACCTCTGCATCTCGAGCCGGATTGCAACTTGTACATGGGATAAAAGCAGCAATCTGCAGTGCTCGGGAAGGGGGGAGGGATAGTAGAGTATGGGTGGGGGAGAGACTATCACTCTCTGGTTGGGTGTGCAGGTATTAGACTGCCAACAGATGCAATGTCACGAGTTTGTGGAGCAGGAAGGTGGCGAGAAGAAGAGCGAAAAAGCAGAGAAACGGGGGAAGACGGACGGATGCTTTGCCTGAGGGTTGCAAATAAACATGGAGGGGGATGAGAATGGGGAGGAGATGATAGGACAGAAGGAGTGGAAACTGTTGGGTGGAGAGTGTGCGGGCAGTATGTTACCTTAGCCCCTTCTCCCCCATTCGCTTCACGTGATCCTCTTCAACTCAGCTGCTACCTTCCTAGATGCTGACCGCCTCTTCGCTGATGGCTCCATCTATACCTATGTCGACATTAAACCCACCAGCCGCCAAAGGTACCTTGCATTTTGACAGTTGTTATCCGTTTCATACCAAAAAAGCCCCTCCCATATAGCCTGGACATCAGGGTATGGTACATGTACAGTAACAAAATCTCCGCTGCTTGTGTATGCGTGTGAATGATGTGTGTGTCTCCCCTTTATTGACAAAGGGTGTGGCCGAAAGCTTTATGTGAGTGTCTTTCAACTGTGCCTATGTGCTGCTTTACATGTCTTATGGTAAGTAGCAATCAGTCATTTCGTACATTTTTGATATCCCTACCTGGAGTTTCCATTGTTTGGTTACTAAAGTAATTACATATTTGATCATAGAATCCTGCATTGTATGATTGCCCTATGTAGTAATGTCATGGTGTTGAATCTGAAGGCCATGATGCTTTCCAGCGAAATCCAGCTCTATAAATTCGTGTGCACAAGCCCTAAAATCATCGCCAGCCGGGGTGGCCGAGCGGTTCTAGGCGCTACAGTGTGGAACCGCGTGACAACTACGGCCACAGGTTCGAATCCTGCCTCGGGCATGGATGTGTGCGATGTCCTTAGGCTAGTTAGGTTTATGTAGTTCTAAGTTCTAGGGGACTGATGACCTCAGAAGTTGGGTCCCATAGTGATCAGAGCCATTTGAACCATTTTTTGAACCAAAAATCATGAGCGTAGTTGCTGGAGAACCATGACGCAAAAAAAGGTTGACGAGCTATATGGCAGACACGTTGGACCTATGGATACGATAGTGAAGGTGATGCCTGTCTATTTTCAAGGAGAGCTCCCACATTCCTTGCTGAATATAGCTGGCTCATACTCTGCTAACATATAGCCTATGAAGTTGTCTTGTGTGCTGACGTCTGAGACTTCCAAGATGCTTCCACCACTCTTGAGTCGATATCATATGCGGTATCCTGTGGCTCCCCCATCAGCGTACTACTCGCGTGTCCGCTACCACACTTTAACAGTACAGGCTAACAGATTGTCATTACTGAGGAAGCACGTAAGGCCTTTGAGACTATCACTTCAGAAGTGGTGTGTACTCAATACGCTAAGTATTATCAGTCCACCGCATTTGTGGTTTATGGGCAGCACGGAACCGTCGGTCTAGAAAGGTAAACACACGCAGCCTGTTCTAGTGAGTAGTCAACGGTTGATTAAGCTTCACGGTCCGTGAAGACCATGTGGACAAGATGCCGCCCGTTTCACTCTGTCATTAGTATGAGTGGTCTGATAGACGCTTGCTTCCTTGTGCGACCCTTCTTTATCCACCGCTTCCACATATGCGTCACGATTCGAATCAGAAGTTTACGAAATCGAATTAAATTTCACAGAGCGCGATCATTCTGCCCTGTTTGAATCCTCACTGACATTAATATAAAAGCCATCGATACTTTTGAAATGTACTAACACTTCATTGTTCACACAACGTTTGATGGCTCTTCATTGACTGAGGCTGGCGTAACATTGACTTTGCAATCACAAGACGTGGTGTATCTGCAGTCTTGATGAGTACAGCTTGTCCTTTGTCCCCCATAGGCTTATTGTTTGGATTCAATCCTTCTGGCCGACGGAATATTCAAAAGTGTTCTTCAGTTCAGGTATTTTAACCCGAAGTTATTTTACTTTCTATTTAACGTAAAAAGTGCCTCAAGTGGGCATTCAGTTAACCGAATTCTTTGTCGCACTAGCGGCTACTGTGGACGCTGGCGTGAGTCTCCTGTGCCTAGGTGGGGAGTGGGGGGAGGGGGATGGGGGGTGGTAGGGGGTTTCTCAGACTAGTGAATGGTCTCGCTTCTTAAATGGATTGTGTTAGTGGGCTGCTACGTTGATGTAAGACAAGTGTTTCCCAACTTTCAAGACCAACTGGAGACAAGTACTGAAAAGTCCTGGCAGGAAGCAACGTATTCCGGAGAAGTTCCGTTAGCCAAAGCCGGAACAGGCCAATGAAGGTAGCTGCATTCTGCTCTGAAGGCTGAATGGCTAGGAGGCCTCAACGTTGAAACATTTTCCTTGAGAAGTTTGAGGGGTTAGTCGACAGTCCTCACAGGGTCAGCTAGAAAAGCCTTGGCCCCCGAGACGGAGGGGACGATTTGAAAAGAACATCTGATGTCAGTAGTCAGTGGTCCCTGGAGGTAAACCTAGTTATTTTTCAACTGCGGCAAGCCTGCGAAAAGTGTAAAGTGCCTTGCCGTGCAACGGAGGGTGTGTGGCGAGGTAGTGAACGAAATGAAGAATGGTAGCAATAAGCCCCTAAAATTTGGTCGCGATACCAGTAGCTAGCTGGAGGTTGTAGCAACCTTCCTCAGTTTCCTACCGTATATTATGATATGAAATTTTGAAATAAGTAAGAGATGTTCTCAAATTATTAGTATTATTCTAACAGTACACAAATCCGCCAGGATAGGGAGGGTGCTAATGCCCTGCTTCCTGGACTGGGGGATGCGTGCCGGCCCCGGATCTAATACGACCGGCGAATTGACGAAGAGGGCTAGTGTGACGGCCAGCCTGGATGTGGTTTTTAGGCGGTTTTTCACATCCCACTAGGTGATAACTGGGCTGGTCCCCACGTCCCGTTGCAGTTACAGGACTCCCAGACATTTGAAAACGTTCACACTATTTCGTGGCTTACACTAGTCACAGACAGCTGGGGTACACTGATTCCGTCCCAGGGGTATGGGGTAGCGGCAGGAAGGGCATCCAGCCACCCTTTGACAATAACATCTATAGTAACAAGGCCGTTCCAGCGTTGGAGCTGGAGAAAGGCCACGAAAATGAGGATGATTCAAATAGTAAACCTGAGTCGTGTAAACCATAAGACAGCAGTCGCCACACCATTTTGCTCAGCTACCAGTACTGAGGTTGTGGGAAGGCACCTAAGGCTACATATGTGCCAATATTATTATTAACTGGTTACCTCCGTCTATTACTATGTTATGAAGCCCCAATATGTTCTGTTTCACATTGCTGCCACTCTCTGTGACTCCAAAGTTGTGACACTGTAATTATCTGACGAAGTGTTGTTGTGATGTTTTTGAGAGCAGATGATTAATTCATTGACAACAATAATTGCACTTATACTTAAACGCATTATGATATATGAAACATGTTAGCAAAAGTTTATTATATGTTTTGCATATAATTTTTGTTCTAGACACTGTGTTGTATTACAACAGCCTAAATTTAGTTTTATATTCTTTGCTACAAGCATATACTGGATATGAAGATTACCGTCTCCATAATGCGCTTACCTGAATCCCATGTGACTTGCATCTGGAATTTAAACCATAGCAGCTGATCGGTATGAGCCGCGCACACGACCTCGGTTTTTCGGCTCTGGAAGACAAGCTAATAAACATTCTCCGTCTCACATCTTCCGATCTCGTAGTGAAAGCTCTGCTTGCCTCATCTGCCCCTGATGGACACGGCCAAATTTATTATTCTCTAGGCTGAATTCATCGAAGTCAGTTAAAGTCAAGCTATGAAAGGTGTGTCGGTCGGCGTGATAAACTAGTGCAGTCCACGACCCGTGAATAGCCAGATTTCATTCATGCACTGTTTGGGAATTAGGGCACTTAGTAACTTGATACGAACATTACACACAATTTCAAATCTTTAAGAAATTTTTTCTCACTGATAGCCACAAAATCATGGTAAGAAAGAAGTTATGTTTTCGTTGTTCATACAGAAAAGTGCCGCTTCAGGCATGACGTTTTAATTTATTACTTCTTTACTACTAGCTATATTCGCGACGTAATTTTCAGATAATTTTCACATATAACATTATATTTGCAGGAAAAATTGTAACAATGTACGTTAAATAGTTCAGGAGATACGACGTTAGCAGTGCGATGCGTGAAGAATTGCCGCATCGTGGATGGCACTTAAATTTATTAGATCCGTGCTACTGACTCCATTCGCGACAGATTTCGCAGACAGTATCAATAAATGCCGCTGAATGTACAATCAAATGGTTCCAATGGCTCTGACCACTATGGGACTTAACATCTGACGTCTCCAGTCCCATCGAACTGAGAACTACTTAAACCTAACCAACCTATGGACATCACACACATCTACGCCCGAGGTAGGATTCGAACCTGCGACCGCAGCAGTCGTGTGGTTCCTGACTGAAGTGCCTAGAAACGCTTGGCCACCGCGGCCGGCAATGTACAATCAAAACTTTATCATTTTTCATGTCAGAACCACCAATCTGTGAAAACGAAACTGCAGGGAGAAATTCGCTAGAGATGCAGTTGAAACATGTGTACAGATACATGTGAAATATATGTGAAATGCGCGCATGCGACCGAAGATGAAGTTAAAAGACCTCCTAAAAATGAGGATCGATTTCAGTCAAACGTGGAACACATATTACTTACTACATGCAAAGAAATAATTTGTGGATAAGAATCAGCGACCTAGAATAGGGGTGAGGGAGAGAGCATGGAGAAAGAAAGGAGAAGGATGCGATGTACAGAGAGAGAGGTGGAAGGAGAATGCCGGCCGAAGTGGCCGTGCGGTTAAAGGCGCTGGAGTCTGGAACCGCAAGACCACTATGGTCGCAGGTTCGAATCCTGCCTCGGGCATGGATGTTTGTGATGTCGTTAGGTTTAACTAGTTCTAAGTTCTAGGGGACTAATGACCTCAGCAGTTGAGTCCCATAGTGCTCAGAGCCATCTGAACCATTTTTGAGCTCTATCTAAATTAACGAACAAGCCAATACTGTGTAGAAAATTCACTACCAAGACTGGTGAGTAAAATACAATGAGTACAATTCAGATTTTAGTATGTGTTAACTGAGAACTTAGAACGGATGTTCCAGTGCAGTCGAACAGCTTACACTTCAAAACAAATACAGTACCTACTACTGCAGCACTCAATTGTTCCGTTGTAGCTGGGTATCGTTTGGGAATTCGAGTCTCGGTCCGGCACACTGTTTTATTGCGTCACGAAGTTTCATATCAGTGCACACTCCGCTGCAGAGTGAAATTTCGTTTACAATACATTCTACTTAATTTTGTTGCACTGAGAAGGTTTTGTATTAGTGAAAGTGCAGAAGCGTAATCAAGTTCTTCCTTTTCACACACGTTAATATGTATAATAAAAAAATTTACGAAAGGCTATGAGAGAGGTCATTTGATCGTTGATCACAACTTCAAAGTTGGCGCTTTAAGAAATTATGAAATTAATTCTAGCTTCTATGGAGAACGTCATAATTATGTCTCTTGAAATAGCGATCCAGAGATGCGGTTAGTCTACCTTCATGTTACTGCTTGTTTTTCATCCAAACCACCTTCATAAACAACTTAGAGAGCATTTACAGGGGAGGACGTAACTGTGGAAACAACAAAAACGTGTCATTATCTTGTATAACTCGGAGTAGGAAACCAGCTGGAGTTCAAAACGTTTCCAATCGTTCAAAAATCAAATGGCTCTGAGCATTATGGGACTCAACTCTGAGGTCATCAGTCCCCTAGAACTTAAAACTACTTAAGCTAAATAACCTAAGGACATTACTCACATCCATACCCGAGGCAGGATTCGAGCCTGCGACCGTAGCCGTCGCGCGGTTCCAGACTGAAGCGTCTAGAACCGCTCGGCCACACAGGCCGGCCCTCTCGAAGTTTTTCACATGCATCGAGCTGCCAACTCTGTGCAAAGTGACCTATCGTTTAATACAAACTAGATTCTTTCAAAGTTCTTTCTCTCATTGCACGTTTTTAAAGAGTTACCTCTATTCACGGATCTACAAGCACATCAGAAAATTAACAGACTGAAGACACGAAAGTGTACATACATTAATATATCACATTGATTTGAAGGTGTGACACTGCTGAATCGATAAGATCAATAACAGATAGTGCCGTCTGGCAATGGCAACCGTCTTTAGTGTACTGGTTTCTCTACATGTCTCACAGACGCTACAGGTGTTTAGTTTCTGTTATTAGATCTTCCGGAACTCGAACACGCATCCGGTCGTTGCTCCTTCATGATCTATGGCCTTGGCCACAGATTGGGAGAGTCTGTACACTCTTATGAATGAGATGCGATTCCTAGTTATGGTAAGCCTATATACAGCGGATTGGACAATGTTTAATTGGAGTCAATAAATTCCATTTGAAACTATGGAAAGTTGATACGTGGTACCTTTGTTTGTCTTTTTACCCACTGGCTTAGATCTGTTAGCCGTGCACGGCTCGTGTTCATGCCATTTATTGTTTGTCACCTTCTATTATGGTACTGCCGCCTCGTTTTCTTATTCCATTTACTGGCGTCACTAAGTGCGTGCTTAACTTGCCCATGAGCGGCAGCAGCAGCGCGTATCGATAAGTGCACTGTCGTACCATTTCTGGAGCGACCGATAGTATTTCCTGGTCGTCGTGTGTCTGGCAGCGAGTTGGAGACGGACCAGCAGTGCAGCCGAAACGCAGCAGCAGTGAAGTCGGGGACGGAGCGCCGATGAGGCACCGACAGCCAGTGCTCGCCGACCGCTGGCGACACACATGAACTGTCCGACGGAGGGAGATTGGAGCAGGACGACCGTTGGTTGGTCGTTTGGTTGGTCCTTTCACCGTTTCCAGGCATGGATGGTTGGTCGGTTGGCGTGGAGCAGCGAGGAAATTTCAGCGGCGCATGATTTGGCCGGGCCCGCTGGCAGCCTCTATGCGGTGTCGGAGTTTGTGGTGCTGTTCCCATTGCTACGAGGTTCGTGGCTCACCGATCCTGGACATGAAAGTTGAGTTTTGACTTAATCTACCAGCAAGTCAAGACTGTTCATAGTGTGTCGTTTGGAGTTCGTTGTCGGCTGTAGAGATATTCCCGCGAGCAACAACGTGTGTTTTTAAGTTGGCAAATTTTAGCTATTATCCGGTGTAGTTTAACTGTACTTGGTTATCTGAACTGAAGTGCACCAGCGGTATCTTCTTCTTTGTAGACATTAACGTTCTAGTTACCTGCCGGGGCCGTTGACGTGCATTCAGGCAGTGTATTTCCTTCATCGTGTTGCCGCTGTCCAGCACGGTGTGAAGTTTGACAGCTCTATGTATAATTGGTTGTGGGCGCCATTACCTTCTACGTTGTTCCATTGAACTCCCTGTTCTGTGGTTGTAGGGTGAAGCACAGTTTAGCTTCTCGGTGGAACCGTTGACTGTCTCTCGGTTGGGTTGTCGTCGGATCGACAATGGTTGGCCCGACTGCCTGTCTCACCTAAGCGAGCGTTAGTGTTTGAATTCCAGGGCGACCCTCGGAACTTATGAGCGCCCTTGGGTGTACTGCCTTTTCTTGTTTGTTCTTGTTGTTTGTACTTGTATGGCTTCTAACCAATTTTTAGATTAAGGATGTTTTGATCTTAAGGTGTCAGGTGGTTTGGGCCTTCAGCCTAATAGAAGAACTGTTTTACGTAAAGCCTTCGGCATTTTTTAAAAATTAATGTTATTGAGTCTTAAGTGTTGGGCCTTCAGCCGATATTGAATTTAAGTTGCTTTGCTCTTTAAGAGTCAGATCCTTTGGGCCTTGAGTCTAATTAAGGAACAGTTTCCAGATAAGGCTTTGCCTTTTAAATTTCTGATTTTGGTTGAGCTTTAAGTTATTGGCTTTCAGCCATTTTTAAATTAAAGTGGTCTTTCCCTTAAGGCATGAGATTGTACGGCGTTAATTAAGTTCCAAAACTAAAGCTGTGCCTGTAAAAAAAAAATCTCGACTCTTGTAATGTTTGATCAAATAAAAGGTTGTATGTTCGACTGTAAATGACAGCCGCTTATTTTGGCCTCTTTACACAACTTAAACTACCTGTCCCGTCCTGCGGGTTTAGCGGGGTGACTCAATCTGTATACCTTTTTCATTGTCGTGGAGGTGGAGGAGTAACTAGGTGTTCGACGGAAGTTATGAGCGAAGTGTTAGCTGTATACTTTTTCCATTCCTGTAGTATGTTCTCTGAAACTTTCTAAAGAGTGATAGAGGCTGTTTATACTGCTTTAGTCCTCTACTGCGGGTCAAAGAGTGGGCGGCGAACCTTACGTAGACCGAGTTAATGGTGTAGCAGTCCAAAGGACTAATCCGGGTGAGCCAACATGCGTTTCCCAGTTAATTCGCGGAGCAATACGACTCGTAATTTGTCTCGAGCGCTGCTCATCGCTGGAGTGAGCGAATTCTGGTCACTGCTGCGAATGGGACTTCATTCTGCTTTGGTAGCTCCGAGCATGGACGAGAGGAGCGTTTCAGACTGGGTAAGCAATGACGGAGAGCTGGGAAATTTACATTTGCTTGACGTCTCGTCATCGCTAGAGGAAAGCGAATGTCGTTGAATAGAGGCAGGCCAAGAAATCGATTGTGGCTTCAGAGATGAATATTTCACTCGACGTTCCTCAGGGAAGCCAAGTAGAGGTCGTTGTGGATTGGTGAACGGGACCTGTAACGCAGATCGTCCAGAACAGAATGCCACATCGGTTATTTCAAACAGAATCCATGACACTCTTTTGCAGCGGTAGAACTGAATAGGAGATCTTGGGCTTAGTTTACCTTATTTACCCTCTGCATTATTCTTACAATCATGGCCATACATGAAACCAAGCTAACAGGCGCAGTGTTTGAGCTGCTTCACTCTCTTTATTGAGAACTCTGTGTGTAATTAATCCTTAAGTAAAGCCGCTATTGTGACTGGCGTTAATAACTTCGTGGAGTAGTTTTCGATCCCAAAAACAAATATCTGTAAAGCATCAGTAAAAGAAAGGCTTCCATTTGTGAAAAATCCACCTTTATTAAAAAATAAAACATAATATTAACAACAATTAAGGCTCTTTCTTTATTATTGGCGTCTTAAAGAGAGTTGTTGGAATTAACTTGAAAAAACGAGAAAATGTACCTCAACAATGTTCATAAAGATGTTCTGAGATCAAAGTAAAGTAAAAGGAAAAAAAATAAACAATGGCTTTCAATAACAAAATGGCAGTAGGTATAGGAACGAATCAACGAAGCAGTTATTTTCGTTCATTAGAGTCAAGACAGTTTTTTCTCAATGTAATGCATTACAAATATAGTGTTGCCATTGAGAGTATGTTTGCTGGCCATATGTAGCCTCGTGATACGGTTGATTTTTTTTGGCTGACTCGGTACTGCTTGGACTTTCACTGCAGATTCGTCAGTCGTGTTCTCATTTTTGAAACATTTGCAAAGAGCCTGGTCTGCTCCAATCTGCGAGTCTCTAGAAAAATTCCTGGAATTTATCTTTCTTTATTTGATATTTGATCAATGCCATACCGAAGTGTTTTAGAAAAACTCGATGCACCTTCTTGCTGTTCTCATTTATAACGCTTTTTGCATAAAAATAGTCAAACAGGCATGCTATTTCTTGCTTTTCTTCGCAAAGATTCTCATTTTATGCCTCTTCATCATACTCTATTTCACTTCCAGTTCATGATCAGCTGTTTCTGTTTCACTGCACCTAAACTGGGCTATAACTTAAAAAGAAGCTGGTGTAGCCAATGATTCATACATTTACTCTGGCTGACAATAGTTTCGAAATTTGATCTTCGCTCTAAGGTCGATAAAAAAAATTTCTTATGTCAAACAAGCAAAGTAATATTTATAATTTTTTGGTAGATTTCAAACCGAACTGGTACACAGGCCTAGCTATTAAAATAATAGTAACTGCTTAACACGCATTTGCACAATGTAAAATCACAACCAGTACTAAGATTACATGAAAGCAAAGTGGCAACATGGCAATAGGAACGGAACTGTAGACAAAAGACAGACACATGGAGTAATAAATAGCCCTACGAATGTAGTTAAGGGTTAATGTCAGACAGTCACATTATTGATGGATAAAGCATGGAGTGTCACCCGTGGAGAGTGAAATGAGACATCATGACGGCGGAACATTTTTTCATTCCCTCCCCTGCCCGCAGTACATCAGGAACATCTTGGTAGAGGCGTCCAGTTGCCAGAACAGTAGACAGAATGCATTGTTGACAACGCAAAGAGAGTTACTGAGTGTCTCGGGTGTCACTGTCAGCACGTGTGTCCGGCTGCTACAGTGAAGACCCCTCCACAGCG